>NC_091774.1:55516019-55816198 GCF_029378745.1 Bos indicus | reverse complement strand
ACACACTCTATATATAAAATAAACAATAACAACCTATTCTATACACAGGGTAAATAACTCAAATGTCCATCAACAAGATAACGCATAAGCAAACTGGTTTTTCACAGAAAAACCACTCACAGAGATAAAAAGGAACAAACGATTGACCTAGTTGTCTGACGAGGTTGTCTAACGAGGCCTTAAATAGTTGAGGAAAGAAGAGAAGCTGAAGGCAAAGGAGAAAAGGAAACTTATGCTGATTTGAACGCAGAGTTCCAAAGAACAGCAAAGAGAGATAAGAAAGTCTTCCTCAGCGATCAGTGCAAAGAAATATAGGAAAACAATAGAATGGGAAAGACTAGAGATCTCTTCAAGAAAATCAGATACCAAGGGAACATTTCATGCAAAGATGAGCACAATAAAGGACAGAAATGGTATGGACCTAACAGAAGCAGAAGATATTAAGAAGAGATGGCAAGAATACACAGAACTATACAAAAAAGATCTTCATGACTCAAATAATCACGATGGTGTGATCACTCACCTAGAGCCAGACATCCTGGAACGTGACATCAAGTGGGCCTTAGGAAGCATCACTACGAACAAAGCTAGTGGAGGTGATGGAATTCCAGCTGAGCTATTTCAAATCCTAAAAGAGGATGCTGTGAAAGTGCTGCACTGAATATGCCAGCAAATATGAAAAAATCAGCAGTGGCCAAAGGACAAGAAGAGATTAGATTTCATTCCAATCCCAAAGAAAGGCAATGCCAAAGAAAGTTCAAACTACCGCACATTGCACTCATCTCACACACTAGTAATGCTCAAAATTCTGCAAGACAGGCTTCAGCAATACATGAACCGTGAACTTCCAGATGTTCAAGCTGGATTTAGAAAAGGCAGAGGAATCAGAGATCAAATTGCCAACATCTACTGCATCACTGAAAAAGCAAGAGAGTTCCAGAAAAACATCTACTTCTGCTTTACTGACTAAGCCAAAGCCTTTGACTATGTGAATCACAACTGTGGAAAATTCTTAAAGAGAAGGGAATATCAGATCACCTTACCTGCTTCCTGAGAAATCTGTATTCAGGTCAAGAAGCAACAGTTAGAATTGGACATGGAACAATGGACTGGTTCCAAATCAGGAAAGGAGTATATCAAGGATATATACTGTCACTCTGCTTATTTAACTTATATGCAGAGTACATCATGTGAAATGCTGGACTGGATGAAGCACAAGCTGGAATCAAGATTGCCAGGAGAAAGATCAATAACCTCAGATATGCAGATGACACCACCCTTATGTCAGAAAGCAAAGAACTAAAGAGCCTCCTGATGAAAGTGAAAGAGGAGAGTTAAAAAGTTGGCTTAAAACTCAACATTCAGGAAACCGAGATCATGGCATCCAGTCCCATCACTTTACGGCAAATAGATGGGGAAACAATGGAAACAGTGAGAGACTTTATTTTTGGGGCTCCAAAATCACTGCAGACGCTTCAGCCATGAAGTTAAAAGATGCTTGCTCCTTGGAATAAAAGTTATGACCAACCTAGACAGAATATTCAAAAGCAGAGACATTACTTTACCAACAAAGGTCCATCTAGTCAAGGCTATGGTTTTTCCTGTAGTCATGTATGGATGTGAGAGTTGAACCATAAAGAAAGCTGAGTGCTGAAGATTATTGATGCTTTTGAACTGTGGTGTTGGAGAAGACTCTTGAGAGTCCCTTGGACTGCAAGGAAATCCAAACAGTCCATTCTAAAGGAAATCAGTCCTGAACATGCATTGGAAAGACTGATGTTGAAGCTGAAACTCCAATACTTTGGTCACCTGATGTGAAGAAGCAACTATTGGAAAAGACCCTGATGCTGGGAAAGATTGAAGGCGGAAGGAGAAGGGGATGACAGAGGATGAGATGGCTGGATGGCATCACCGACTCAATGGACATGAGTGTGAGTGAACTATGGGAGTTGGTGATGGACAGGGAAGCCTGGCATGCTGAAGTCCACGGGGTCACAAAGAGTTGGACTGAGTGACTGAAATGAGAACTGATCTATACAACAATATGGATAAATTGCAAAAGTATGCTGAACAAAAGTATACCATATGGTTCCATTTATAAGAAGTTCAAGAACAGGAAAAGCTAATAAATGAGGAGGCAATAAGAACAGTGACTCAGCCAGGGTTTGGGGCAAAGGTATAAGAATGACTGGCAAAGTGATATGAGGGAACTTTCCTGGAGAATGAAAAATATTCTATATCTTCACTGAATGATGACAATGCGGGTGTGTATATTTATCAAACTCATCACACTGTACATTTACATTCTCTTTATTTTATATAAATTATACTGCAAAAGAAAAAGAAGAAAACGATCAATGATGTATGGCTTGCGGAACCAGGAAAAGGGTGGTAGTATTTATTGAAAGGGAGGATGGGGGATGAGCAATTTGAGAGTAAAGTTCTACTTTCAGTTTGAGGCGCCTGCGTAACATCTGAGAAGAGGTGTTGAATATGGGTTGAATGTAAGGATCTGGAGCTTAGGAGACAGATCTTGGCTGGAGATAAAAATATGGCAATCATTAACACACAGATGGTTATTAATGCTATGAAAGTAATGACATCATTCTGTAAGACTGTGAGAATGAGAGAGAACAGAGCCTAGAACAGAATTCCGAGGAACATCAATTTTTAAGGGATTAGAAATAAAGAAATAGAAGCTGCAAAAAATTCTGGCCCACAATTCCAGAGCAGAAGGACAGCTGGGAGAGTTGGTGTTACAGCAGTCAAAGAAACAGACTGTCTCCAGGAGGCAATAATCACTGTCATAAAGTCAAGTAACCTGAGACCTAGACAGTATCTACAGATTTAGCAACAAGAACTTGATTAAAGCCATTTCAAATCTGTTCACCTCGCTCTATGCCTACTGCCCTCATCATCTTCTACCTAATGAATAGATTCCTAAATGGTTCTAAAATTCAACTCTTGCTCTTCTCAATTCCAATCTCAACTTGTACCAAAAGTAACCCTGCTCATCATTTGATCAGTACTAATTGTTGCTTAGGGGCTTCCCAGGTGGCACAGTGGTGAAGAAGCCACCTGTCAATGCAGGAGATACAAGAGACATGGCCCTGATCCCTGGGTCAGGAAGATCCCCTGGAATAGGAAATGGTAAATCACTCCAGTATTCCTGCCTAGAAAATTTCATGGGCAGAAGGAGCCTGGTGGGCTACAGTCCACGGGGATGCAAAGAGTGGACACAAATGAGCAACTGAACACACACACACACACGCACACACACACACAAACTGTAGTTTATCTGCCCAGCCTGTAGAATGTCTGCCTCACAGAGCTATATCCACAGTCTGATATCTCCACATCACTATGCATCTTGTAACATGTTGACAATCTTTCTAGATCAGGAAACAGAATATAAAGACTAAAGACTGTCCCAACCAGCAAAACAGTCCAATACTCCAGGTTTCTCTTCTCACAGGCTAAGAGAGATAGTAACAAAGTTCTCTGTTTATTGCAATTACAGAAGCTCTAATGCTGCTGCTACTGCTGCTAAGTCACTTCAGTCGTGTCCGACTCTGTGCGACCCCATAGAGGGCAGCCCACCCAGCTCCCCCGTCCCCAGGATTCTCCAGGCAAGAACACCAGAGTGGGTTGCCATTTCCTTTTCCAGTGCATGAAAGTGAAAAGTGAAAGTGAAGTCGCTCAGTTGTGTCCAACTCTTAGCGACCCCATGGACTACAGCCCACCAGGCTCCCCCGTCCATGGGATTTTCCAGGCAAGAGTATTGGAGTGGGGTGCCATTGCCTTCTCCGACAGAAGCTCTAATACATGTCTGTAATTAAACTCCCTTGGAGACAACTATAGAAACATTACAATCTATAACAAAAACTTGCAGTTTAAAAGATTCAGTTCAGTTCAGTTCAGTCGCTCAGTCGTGTCCAACTCTTTGCGACCCCATGAATCGCAGCACGCCAGGCCTCCCTGTCCATCACCAACTCCCGGAGTTCACTCAGACTCACGTCCATTGAGTCGGTGATGCCATCCAGCCATCTCATCTTCTGTCGTCCCCTTCTCCTCCTGCCCCCAATCCCTCCCAGCATCAGAGTCTAGTGCTGTATAATACAGCTAGGCTTAACCACTTTACCTTTCTTCATCTCTGATAGACATGAAATGTTTTACTCCAGGATCTAAATTATAGCTAGTTTTAACAGTTATGGCTTGTCATATATATATAACATATAATATAATATATATATAATAATATATATTATAGTTATATATATATATATAACTATATATAGTTCCTTTATGTATACATCTAAAGGTAATGAACATATATGAACTTCTAGTTATGTTTATATTACCTTCCATCAATGATAAAAGGATTTTTTTGAAGGATTTTGACTTAAAAGGCTATGACTATAATTTTTTCCAGAGTAAATTTTCAACATTTTTTTTTAGAATTCTAGTCAAATAAATCTGGATACAACTGTCATGAATCACCACAATGCTCCAAACTTCTAACCTAAAAAAAACCACAAAATTAAACATAGTATTGTCTTAAGCTACCAAATTTATTGTAATTTATTACCCATCAATAGAAAATCGGTACTCTCTTCCAACCAAATCTTGTCTACCCAGCTTTCAAGGTCAGCTCAAATGTCATTTCTTCATTATTTCATTTACAGAGCACATTATCACATTAGTCAAGATAATACCTGTACTTAATACATCTTTAGCCTAATCCTTTGTCTGATAAGACTCAACCCATATTTTAATTTATTCATTCATCCTCTCTTCACACTGAGCACCTTCCATGTTGCTAACACTGAGTCTGGTGTTGAGATTTAAGTCACTGGAGTCTGTCAGTTCAGAAACAGACTATTTATTCACATATTCTGGAGAAGGCAATGGCACCCCACTCCAGTACTCCTTTGCCTGGAGAGTCCCATGGATGGAGGAGCCTGGCAGGCTTCAGTCCATGGGGTCGCTAAGAGTTGGACACGACTGAGCAACTTTGCTTTCACTTTTCACTTTTGTGCACTGGAGAAGGAAATAGCAACCCACTTCAGTGTTCTTGCCTGGAGAATCGCAGGGACGGGGGAGCCTGGTGGGCTGCCATCTGTGGGGTTGCACAGAGCTGGACACGACTGAAGTGACTTAGCAGCAGCAGCAATATTCACATGTTCAGTCAACAAACACTTAGGTGCCTAAATGTGAGCCCATGCCCTGTGTCAGGTAATGGAAGTACACAGATCAGAGATACACCTTATATTCATAATGCACAAACTCTGGAGAAATGGGTATGTAAAAAATTATAATAGTGTGGTACTATGGTAGAGATATGTACAGAGTGACAGCTGAGCTAAAAGGAGAGGCATCTGTTTTAGGGCTTGTGTCGAGTAGAAGTAAAGGTCTCAGTTCAGTCGCTCAGTCGTGTCTGACTCTTTGTGACCCCAAGAACCACAGCATGCCAGGCCTCCCTGTCCATCACCAACTCCCGATCCACCCAAACCCATGCCCATTGAGTCGGTGATGCCATCCAACCATCTCATCCTCTGTCGTCCCCTTCTCCTCCTGCCCTCAATCTTTCCTAGCATCAGGGTCTTTTCAAATGAGTCAACTCTTCGCACCAGGTGGCCAGAGTATTGGAGTTTCAGCTTTAACATCAGTCCTTCCAATGAACACCCAGGACTGATCTCCTTTGGATGGACTGGTTGGATCTCCTTGCAGTCCAAGGGACTCTCAAGAGTCTTCTCCAACACCACAGTTCTTCTTTTAAGAAGAAGTAAAAACTACGCTGGTATTAAAAATAGGAGTAGAATTAGCTAGGTGGAAAAAAAGAAAGATATTCCGGATAAAAGGAAAAGCAAATACAAAAACAGAAAAAAAGGCTGCATAACATTTTCAACAACTGCAGGTACCTTTAGCAAGGCTAGAGCACAGGGCTGTATGGGAGAGGATGGCAAGAGACGAGGGTTTAAAGGTAGACAGAGGTTAGATTATGAAGGCTTGGCAGATCAGGCTAAGGAGTTTTATTCCCAAGCCACGGGATAAAGTTTAAAGTGGGAGACCTGATCAAATAGATGTTTTAAACTTAAGACTACTTTGGGCTGGGAGGTCCCCGGTGGTCCAATGGTTATGACTCTGTGCTCCCACTGCCCTGGGAAACTAAGATTCCACAAACCAAGCAGTGGGGGAGGGGGAGGCGGGGGAAACCACTTGGGCTGCAGTGTGAGAAGACCCCGGTACTGCCTAGTACAAAACGACGCGGAAATTCCTTTCTAGAAGAGGAAGAATTCAGGGAGAAGCCCAGAAATAGATACTATTTGATAAGGCTACCCCTCATCTCAGCTGCTGTCCTCCTTAATAACCCTGGGAGCATGGCTCTATCTACAATTCATATTATGCTGTGATCATCTGTTTACCGCCTTTCTCCAGCACTGGATTCCACACTCCTGGAAAACCTAGACCCACACCTTACTAGTGTCTGTGCTCTTGAGCTTCCCCGCCGTGCTGACACAGACCGCCACTGTGCAGCTTTCCCTCCATCCCTCAGGAGTAGGGAGGCGCCTATCTCACCCTTTCTCTTAAACTTTCAAAGCACAGCAAATGATATATAACAGATGGCTATTTGAAGATTTCTTATGGTTCTGTTTTCCTCGGATTCTATGAAATATTCGTTGACTGATATTTACTCATGTTTTCTTATAAGTGTATCAATCATAAATTCCTGAAGAACTGCCTTGAGAACTTTTATTATTATTATTATTATTATTATTGCACTCCGCAGTTTGTGGGATCTTTGTCCCAGATCAGAGCTAGAACCCACGTCCCCTACAGTAGAATTGTGGAGTCTTAACTACTGGACCTTCAGAGAAATCCTGAAAACATTTATTTAAAGTTTACAAATCATGTAAGATTAGAGTACAAATTTCTGATTTCAAAAGCCCTCTAACAGAGTGATTTCTCTAAAGGAACATAGCAATTCAGATGTGTCTGCCTGAAACAAAGCAGAGAAGATCTAGCACTTCTCATTCTAGACACTATAATATGTGTCTAGTAAGAGAGCCTGACTTTTTCCAGCAATCACATTCCATTGATCATTAACACTGACTTGACTGCTGATTAAAGGTTCAATGTCTTTTTCACTCAGACTGTGTCCATATGTCAAGTCTTCCTCTTCTTGTACAATTTGTTTGGGAACTTAATTTATCGCAATTAAATTCCAACTTGAAATTAAAGCTGGGCTGAATATAATCTACCTTCCATTCCCCAGAGATCATTTTATATACTGATTCTGTTATACAAAATAATCACCATCTCTACAGGTGCCACATTATCACTGTATTAGCTAACTTTTTTCATTCTGCATAAGTTTCTATCAGATCAGATCAGATCAGTCGCTCAGTCGTGTCCTACTCTTTGCGACCCCATGAATCGCAGCATGCCAGGCCTCCCTGTCCATCACCAACTCCCGGAGTTCACTCAGACTCACGTCCATCGAGTCAGTGATGCCATCCAGCCATCTCATCCTCCGTCGTCCCCTTCTCCTCCTGCCCCCAATCCCTCCCAGCATCTTAGTTTAAATGCTCAGATCATGATGTCCTACAGGGCAGAACTATGTCTCTGTTGTTTGCCATTATACCCCCAGCATATTGCAATTTCCAACCTGTTCAGTTCAGTTGCTCAGTCGAGTATGACTCTTTGCAGCCCCAGGGACTGCAGCACGCCAGGCTTCCCTGTCTATCACCAACTCCTGGAGCTTGCTGAAACTCATGTCCATCAAAGGAGTCAGTGATGCCATCCAACACCTTATACCCTTCTGTCATACCCTTCTCTTCTTGCCTCCAATCTTTCCCAGCATCAGGTTCTTTTCCAATGAGTCAGTTCTTTGCATCAGGTGGCCAAAATACTGGAGCTTCAGCTTTAGCATCAGTCCTTCCAATGAACATTCAGGACTGATTTCCTTTAGGATGGACTGGTTGGATCTCCATGCCATCCAAGGGACACTCAAGAGTCTTCTCCAACACCACAGCTCAAAAGCGTCAATTCTTCAGCACTCAGCTTTCTTTATAGTCCAATTCTCACATTCACACAGGACTACTGGAAAAGCCACAGCTTTGACTAGATGGGCCTCTGTCGGCAAAGTAATGTCCCTGCTTTTTAAAATGCTGACTAGGTTGGTCATAGCTTTCTTCCAAGGAGCAAGCATCTTTTAATTTCATGGCTGCAGTCACCACCTGCAGTGATTTTGGAGCCCCCAAAATAAAGTCTCACTCTTTGCATTGTTTCCCCATCTATTTGCCATGAAGTGATGTGAATGGATGCCATGATTTTCATTTTTTGAAAGCTGAGTTTTAAGCCAGCTTTTTCAATCTTATCAAGAGGCTCTTTAGTTCCTCTTTGCTTTCTGCCGTAAGGGTAGTATCATCTGCATATCTGATGTTATTGATATTTCTCCCTGCAATCCTAATTCCAGCTTGTGCTTCCTCCAGTCGGCATTTTGTGTGATATACTCTGCATGTAAGTTAATAAGCAAGGTGACTACATACAGCCTTGATGTACTCCTTTCCCAATTTGGAGCCAGTCTGTTGCTCCAGGTCCGGTTCTAACTGTTGTTTCTTGACCTGCATACAGATTTCTCAGGAGGCAAATAAGGTAGTCTGGTATTCCCAACTCTTTAAGAATTTTCCACAGTTAGTTGTGGTCCACACAGTCAAAGGCTTTGACATAGTTAATTATGCAGAAGTAGATGTTTTTCTGGAATTCTCTTGTTTTTTTCTATGACTCAACAGATGTTGGCAATTTGATCTCTGGTTTCTCTGCCTTTTCTAAATCCAGCTTGAACATCTGGAAGTTCTCAGTTCACGTACTGTTGATGCCTAGCTTGCAGAATTTTGAGCATTACTTTGCTAGCATATGAGATGAGTGCAACTGTGCAGTAGTTTGAACACTCTTTGGCACTTCTTTTCTTTGGGACTGGAATGAAAACTGACCTTTTCCAGTCCTGTGGCCACTGCTGAGTTTTCCAAATTTGCTGCATACTGAGTGCAGCACTTTCACAGCATCATCTTTTAGGATTTGAAATAGTTCAGCTGGAATTCCATTACCTCTACTAGCTTTGTAGTGATGCTTCCTAAAGCCCACTTCACTTCACATTTCAGGATGTTTGGCTCTAGGTGAGTGATCACACCATCATGGTTATCTTTTCTGCATGGTTCTTCCGTGTATTCTTGGCACCTCTTCTTAGTATCATCTGTTTCTGTTAGGTCCATACCATTTCTGTCCTTTATTGAGCCCATCTTTGCATGAAATATTCCCTGCTACTGCTGCTGCTGTGACTTCAGTCGTGTCTGACTCTGTGCGACCCCATAGACGGCAGCCCACCAGGCTCCCCCGTCCCTGGGACTCTCCAGGCAAGAACACTGGAGTGGGTTGCCATTTCCTTCTCCAATGCATGAAAGTGAAAAGTGAAAGGGAAGTCACTCAGTCATGTCCGACTCTTCACAAACCCATGGACTGCAGCCTACCAGGCTCCTCAGTCCATGGGATTTTCCAGGCAAGAGTACTGGAGCGGGGTGCCATTGCCTTCTCCTAGGTATCTCTAATTTTCTTGAAGAGATCTCTAGTCTTTCCCATTCTATTGGTGGATCGTATGTTTTCCTCTATTTATTTGCACTGATCACTTAGAAAGGCTTTCTCATCTCTCATTGCTATTCTTTGGAACTCTGTATTCAGATGGATATACCTTTCCTTTTCTCCTGTGCCTTTCACTTCTTTTCTCAGCTCTTTGTAAGGACTCCTCAGACAATCACTTGACGTTTTTGCGTTTCTTTCTCTTGGGGATGGTTTTGATCACTGCCTCCTGTACAACGTCACGAACCTCCATCCATAGTTCTATTACAAAAGTCAGAGTTAAATTGAAGAAAGTAGGGAAAACCACTAGACCATTCAGGCATTATCTAAATCAAATCCCTTATGATTATACAGTGGAAGTGACAAATAGATTCAAGGGATTAGATCTGATAGACAGAGTGCCTGAAGAACTGTGGACAGAGGTTTGTTTCCAACCTGTAGTACTCAATAAATACACAGTGAGTAAATAGCTGAATGAATGAACATGTTGAACAAGACTAGATAAAAACAGAGGGCTTCCCTGATGACTCAGACTAAAAAATCCACCAGCAACATGGGAGAGCTGTGTTTGATCCCTGGTTGAGCAGATCCCCAAGAGGAAGGCATGGCAACCCACGCCAGTATTCTTGCCTGGAGAATCCCCACGGACAGAGGAGCTTGGCTAGAGTCTGTGGGGTGGCAAAGAGTCGGACACAACTGTGAGACTAAGCACAGTGCAGATTAAAACAGAGCCCTACACTATGCCATTAGAAATTTCCCTCTAGGTTGATAAGTCATTAAGCAGTTACAAATCTTCCTATCTTTACTATCATCTAGCTTATCCTTCTTATTTCTCCCTGAGTTTTTAATACATAGCTTGCCAAAGACACTACTAGAGTTATTATCTGGATCTACAAATCTACTTACCCTTTCAAACTGGACACATTAGTCTGAGTTAACTTTCTGGGGAAAGGCTCATTAAAGGGAAGGGATTTAAGCTTCAATCTGAAGGAAGGGTAGGTATGAATTTGACAACTGTATGTAAGAGAACAGTATTGGGAATAGCTTTTCAAAGTCATTAAGGGAGCAGAGAGCACTGCATGTGAAAAACAGGAATAGGTAGTGTGCTAAAGCAAAGGGCACATGAAGGCAACATTACTGAATCTGGGAAGGTTGATCAGAGCCAAACTGCTGTGGACTTTGAACACCTGAGAAATCTTCTGTATCTTCATAGCACCTACAGCAGTCTTGGACACATGGGAATCACTAAAATACTTGTTGATGGGTTTACTAAATATGATAGCTTCCCTAAAGACCAGAGGTCTATAAGCTTGCTTCTACATTCCTCCGTCTAGAAGGAATATATGCATATAGTTGAGAAGAATACACACAGTCTCCTTGCAATGGCATTAAATAAGACAGAACACTACTGCTACTTATGAAATCAACATACCCTCATGGAAAAGTAAATGGCAGCATCGTGGGTGGGAAAGTCCTATTGAAAGACAGTAGGTGGTGTGAAAGCATGTGATAATGACTATGTCAGGTCTAACCAAGATGTGTCCTCAAAAACTAACAAGCAGCACTAATGAAGTCAAAGTTACAGAACAATAATCAACTCTGTGAATTTCCAATTTACATCTCGAAAACTCACTTCAGGGAAGAACAACCACAGTTGGCCTAAAAGCAGGCTAAATCATTCCCAGATTTTTTTCATAATACCATCCATGTGCTAAAATGTAAGTTTAATTTAAAATATATTCATTGTACAATAGACATATTTGAAGAAGTACATAAAAAGCACTTCAAAATTAGAAACAAGAAAGAGGGCAAACTAGGATGCAGGCAAGGCTTTAAAACTTAAAAGTGATACTATATATGACTTCATGCCAGTAAACTAAAAAAGAAGTAAATGGTTTTCTAGAAAACTATTAATTACCAAGTTGTCACAAGAGATTAAAAATCTGGATAGATTAATAACCATGAAGAAATCAGAAAGGTAACCAAAGAGTAATACCTTGTGGAGCCAGAGAGACCATGGGCCCTAATGGTTCTATATGTGAGAACTACCACCTAAATCTAAATTACATAAATTGCCTCACATCATGAGAAAATACAGAGCTTCTCTATTCACTTTAGGCTAGTTTAACCTTTACCAGTTTTGATTTGAACAGGAACAGCACACATAAAAATAAAACTAACTGTCTGCCTCAATTATAAAAAACTATAAAGAATAAAATATTAGTGTCAATAAATACATCATAAGCAACTAAAATTTGTCCCAGGATAATACAGATGCTTTAACATCCTTAAGGCTGGGTAATTCATTACATTAATAGAACAAAGGAAAACAAGAAACACTAAACTTGTTCCTGAGAAAAATCCTTAGTTATACTAGACATAGAAACTTTCTTATTTGATAAAAGGAATTATCAGAAAACTCCAACTTATAATCAATGGTGAAATGTCAGAATATCAAGGAAGCCCTCTGTGGCAAACTGAATTTTCCATATATGACCACAATAATATCTCCCATCCTGCAATGGAGTCTTCATATTTCCCCACCAAGAGGTAGAATCTATTTCTCTGCTCCTTGAATCTGGGCAGGCTCTGTGACTGCTTTAACAAACAGAATATGGCAGGAATGACCCTGAGCTACCGCTACCTTTAGGCATAACCCTTAATTTCTACTTCCCCTCTCTAAACACTCACTCTGGGACAAACCAAATTCCATGTAAGAAATCTGACTACCCTGAGAATGCCATATGTGAGGAAGCTGCACATGCACAGAAGTACTTGGAGGAAAAGAGAGATGGTTGGCCAGTCTCCACTGTTCCAGCCATCCCAGCTGAGACACCAAATATGTCAGTGAAGAAGCATCCATTACATCCAGCCCAGATGAATCTTCAGACGACCCCAGCCACAGCTGCCATCTCATTACAACTTCTTGAAAGGTCTCCAGGGAAAACAACCAAGCTAAGCTTAAAGGCATCCCACAGAACTGTAAGGATCTGAGGATAATAAATTATTGTTTTCAACTGTTAAGTTTGGGAATGTCTTGCTATGTGATAACAGAATACTCACTGTGGAGGGCTTAGCCAATGTAATAAGGTACAAAAAGCAAGACAAATACACTTAGAAAATAAGAGACAAAACTGTCACCATTTACAAAGGATATTATAACTTACATAATACACCCTAGAGAGTCAAGACAAACTATTAGTATAGAAGACTTCAGTAAAGTAACTGGATGCAAAATCAGCATGCCTAATCCAGAATGTTTTTAATTTAAACAGCTTCTCCATTAACTTTGTGTGATATGCTGAATAGACCAATTATCTCAATTGGTGGAATCACTGTACCAGTGCAGTATTAAATATAACTGCCTTACCACAATTGTACTGTTTGGCTTTGCTTTTGGCTTATGGACATAGATTGTATCTTTAATCCTGGTCAACCTGCTTATAAATTTAAATGCCTGAATGCATGAAAGATGGGCCAAGAAGAATGTATTTGAAGTAGTATATATTCATTCCAAAAATACTGTCTAAATCTCATCACTCTCGGGCCTCATTAAAAATAAGCCACTGCCTCGAGACAGCCTATGCCACCAAATTAACATTTCTGAGTGTGAATTTCACTATCCTGCACTCTATATACAAGATGTCCCTTCCATTCCAGGAGACTCTTCCTGCTATATAAACATCCCTTCATCCTTATTACACGCTCTTATACCACTCTATAGACCCTCAAAATTCTTCCAGTCCAAGAGCTTTCTTTATTTCTTTCCTGAAGACTTCAGGGATATCACATTGGCTTCTCCTTTTTCTAAATCTATACTGTATTATGAATAAAACTGTAATATTGTTTGCTATGAAAAATTTATAATGACTCACTCATGAGTGTATAGGTTAGGCATGATGACTCCTGTCAGTTATATTAGCTTATCATAAAGCAATCATTGCTGCTGCTTCTTAACAGACAATGTAAACTTACAGTATTGATATATACAATACAGAGTTGTAAATTTATTATCTTTTCCATATTATTTTCTTAAGGACGCTTTTCTCTAGCTTACTTTACTGTAAGAATACAGAATATAATACATATAACATCCTAAATATGTGTTAATTGACTGTTATCTTACTGGTAAGGCTTCCCAGCCAACATTAGGTTACCAGTAGTTAAGTTTTGGGGAAACCAAAAGTTATAGGCGAATTCTTAACTGCATGAGGTTAGCATCCCTAACCCCTGCACTGTATAAGGGTCAACTGTAACTAGGAAATCTCACTGTCAACTAAGGTCATGTGTATGGTCAAAGGACCATGATAATGTTAGTATTCAGAGCTATTTTAGAGGTCTTTTAATTCAGTGCTCTCATTTTAAATATGTAAATGGAACCCCAGTTCACTAAAGACATTTGCCAAAATCGCAAAATCACATCAGTCAGAAACCAGGAACTGAAGTTCAAATTCCTAACTTCCAATTCACTTTTCCACTCTGTACCACACTGCCTTGTTATCCTCTTTGTCACATCTGCATGCTATATTTATACTTACACAAATGGTCTCATTACTAGTATTAGAAAGTAAAAATCCAAAATGTTTTCCTGCAATCCTCTATTGCTAATACATAAGATTAACTTTGCTCATTTGGGTTTTTAGTACAGTATTTCAGAATCAGCTTAAAAAATTTCTCCATTTGGCCTACTATCTGAAGAAAATGAGCAAATACAGAATTCCTTATAAATTGGCAGTTTTGTTGCAGCTTTAACTGGACACAAATCAAAATTACTGCCGTGTCTCCAAAGACATGCTCCAACTAGCACACTACTATTTAAAACTCTGCAAGTCTGTTCCAAAAAAGGAAACCAATACAAGTCTCTTTTTTCACCCCTTTTCTTCCCATTGGATCACCAGTTCATTACTAGTCTCACACATTTACAAATGTCTCCAAAGAATACTGATGCTTGGAAAGACAGGCCAGGAGGATAAGGGGAGGACAGAGGATGAGATGGTTGGATGACATCACTGACTCGATGGACATGAGTTTGAGCAAGCTCCAGAGTTGGTGATGGACAGGGAAGCCTGTCATGCTGCAGTCCACAGGGTCGCAAAGAGTCAGATAAGACTGTGCGACTGAACTGAAGCAAAAAATCATCAACAGTATTGTAAAGAGACTTTACAATATTGTAGTCTTTAGTCCATAAGTTCATGCAGCCTCCTGAGTTCTACACAGTACGTATGCATGTATGTATGCACATATGCATGTGTGTGTGTATATATACACACACACATATATATGTTTTGGCGCTAGTGGTAAAGAATCCGCCTCCCAGTGCAGGAGATACAAGAAACGCAGCTTGAATCCCTGGGTCTGGAAGATCCCCTGAAGCAGGAAATGGCATCCCACTCTAGTATTCCTGCCTGGAAAATTACATGGACAGAGGACCCTGATGGGCTATCGTCCACTGGGCCAAAAAGAATCAGACATGACTGAGCAATTAACACACATACACACACACACACACACACACACACACACACAGTGTGTAGGGATTCATATACGGATGCATTACTACAGTGAGAAGGAAATTCAACTGGAAGCTAAATGATCTGATTCTCTCTCAGTTCTACCAATTTAAGAGCTATGATTCGGAGGATACTACACAATCACTCTATTCATCTCTAAATTCTGAGTTCTCTATGGAAAGGGATCAGATTATATTAATCTTTTTAACTTCCACTCTGCTGTCCCTGGTCCATAGGAGGCTTTCCGTAAGTTTGGCTCAATTCAAATTTGAATGGGAAAAAAGAGAAACAAAGAAAATGATATAGTGGTAGCAAGGTAGGATCCACACCTTGTATTAAAGTGGAGTATAAAGTCCTTTTTTTACCCTGAAGTTATTACTAAAATGGTCTTCAGGACATCAAAATCCTTGGGAACAGCCTAACTTATACTTTAGGCCAAGAAAGAGTAACAAAGACTAGATTTACTCTCCTATCTAAAACTACTAAAATAAAAACTAAAACACATGTGAAACAGTGGTCTTTTCATTGCTCATCAGGTAACAAAGGACAGTGATACCTGAGAAATATAAAGTGAGCCCTGTGATTGCCCCCAACTCACTGCCTAGAGGAACAGATGAAAGCACAGGGAGGGAGATCCCAACAGAGTACAGAGATCTCCCTGAGTTAAAGAGAAAGCTGAAAGTCCAGAGGAAACCACACATGCTGGAGCTCTCAGCCCATAGTACTGGAGAAGACAGAGCCCAAAGAGAAAATTCCAGAACTCCAAAATCTGTAGAATATTTAAGTATTTAGCTGTGTACAAATCCAGTGAATCATCTGAGGAAACTTCTCAAGACCAAGGAGGGGGAAAGTGTCACCTAGACATTTCTAGAAAGGACTAGAAAAAAAGCAAGCAGAGACTGCAGAGGGCCAGGAATGGTGCCTATTCCTTCTAGAAATGATATGGCCCATAATCCATGGGCCATTTAATAAAGTATTGGGAATAGTATGTGGATAAAATCAACCCTAGACTAAATGCCTTACAACACTAACTTAAAAACAAGACCTGAATGGACGAAAGCTTTTCCAAGTAACATAACTGTATCTCTGAATAAACCTCAAGAATATTACAGGACTACAAAAATACCCCACAAACAAGTAGGCAAATTTACAATGTCTGCCAACCTATCCAAAATTACCATACATGCAAAGAAGAAAACAGAATCCAAAATAAGTAGCAGTATCAATCAATCGATCAAAATTGGTACAGAATTAACACTGATGATACAGTTAGTACAAGGCCACTGAAACACTTATTGCAATTATAATTCACATGTTCAAAAACTAGATAGAAAAGATTGAACATGTTACAGACATGGAAAAAATTTTAAAGACCCAAACTGAACTTCTAGAGAAGAAAACTTTATGATGTTTGAAAAGGAAAAAAAAAAAAATAGTGGATAAAGAAACTAGACATTAGAGAAGAACAGCTAAATGTCTATGGACATTTGAATAGGAAATATTCAAAATGAGAAAGAAATAAGACTAAAACAAAAAGAAAACAAAGCATCAATGAATGGTGGGACAATTTCACAAGACCCTATATATATATATATATATAAATTGTAGTTCAAGAAGGAGAAAACAATAAAGAGACAGAAAAAAATATTTGAAAAATTAATGCCTGAAAAATTTCCAAATCAGATGAATATTCAGTTCAGTTCAGTTCAGTCACTCAGTCGTGTCCGACTCTTTGCGACCCCATGAATTGCAGCACGCAAGGCCTCCCTGTCCATCACCAATTCCCGGAATTCATTCAAATTCATGTCCATTGAGTCGGTGATGCCATCCAGCCATCTCATCCTCTGTCATCCCCTTCTCCTCCTGCCCCCAATCCCTCCCAGCATCAGGGTTTTTTCCAATGAGTCAACTCTTTGCATGAGGTGGCCAAAGTACTGGAGTTTCAGCTTCATCATCAGTCCTTCCAATGAACACCCAGGACTGATCTCCTTTAGGATGGACTGGTTGGATCTCCTTGCAATCCAAGGGACTCTCAAGAGTCTTCTCCAACACCACAGTTCAAAAACATCAATTCTTTGGCGCTCAGCTTTCTTCACAGTCCAACTCTCACATCCATACATGACCACTGGAAAAACTATAGCCTTGACTAGATGGACCTTTGTTGGCAAAGTAGTATCTCTGCTTTTCAATATACTATCTAGGTTGGTCATAACTTTTCCTTCCAAGGAGTAAGCGTCTTTTAATTTCATGGCTGCAATCACCATTTGCAGTGATTTTCGAGCCCCCAAAAATAAAGTCTGACACTGTTTCCCCATCTATTTCCCAGGAAGTGACGGGACCAGATGCCATGATCTTCGTTTTCTGAATGTTGAGCTTTAAGCCAACTTTTTCACTCTCCTCTTTCACTTTCATCAAGAGGCTCTTTAGTTCCTCTTCACTTTCTGCCATAAGGGTGGTGTCATCTGCATATCTGAGGTTATTGATATTTCTCCCGGCAATCTTGATTCCAGCTTGTGCTTCTTCCAGCCCAGCGTTTCTCATGATGTACTCTGCATATAAGTTAAATAAGCAGGGTGACAATATACAGCCTTGACGTACTCCTTTTCCTATTTGGAACCAGTCTGTTGTGCCATGTCCAGTTCTAACTGTTGCTTCCTGACCTACATATAGGTTTCTCAAGAGGCAGGTCAGGTGGTCTGGTATTCTCATCTCTTTCAGAATTTTCCAGTTTATTGTGATCCACACAAAGGCTTTGGCATAGTCAATAAAGCAGAAATAGATGTTTTTCTGGAATTCTCTTGCTTTTTCGATGATCCAGCGGATGTTGGCAATTTGATCTCTGGTTCCTCTGCCTTTTCTAAAACCAGCTTGAACATCTGGAAGTTTAGGAACCCACAGATCCAAGAATCCCCAACAAGTTCCAAGGATAAGAAACACAAAAAAAACTACACCAAAGCGCACCATAATCAAATTGCTCACAGCAATAATAAAGAAGAAATCTTAAAAGCAGCCTGAGAAAATGACATAAAGGGGAACAAATACAAGAATCACAAATTTCACATCAGAAACCGTACAAGCTAGAAGACAGCAGAGTAACATCTTTAAAGAATTAAAAGAAAAAAACTTAACTCAGATTCCCTTACTCAGTGAGACTATCTTTCAAAAACCAAGATGGTATAAAGACATTTTCAGACATACACAAGGTGAAACAGTTCAATTACCAGCAGAAATGCACCATAAGAAATGCAAAAGGAAATACTTCAGGCATAAGGAAAATGATACCAGATGGAAACGTGGATCTACATTTGAGAATGAATAGCATCAGAAACGATAGCTATGTGGGCAAACATAAGATTGTTATTATTTAATCTTTTTAAAAGTTAATCAACTGTTTAAAGCACAAATAATAATGTATCATGGAGTTTATAACATATGTAGAAGTAAAATATATGACGAAAGTAACAAAAAGGCTAGTAAGAGAAAAATGTGTCACTGATGTGAAGTCCTTAATACTGTACGTGGCACAGCATACCATCACTTGAAGACGTACATTATAAGCCTTAAAAGAATCACTCAAATAACAAAAACAATTGTAGCTGAGAAGCCAACAAAGGAAATCAAAAAATAAACACATAAAGAGGGACTGGGAACAAGAACAGATGGGACAAATAGCAGATTTAAATTCAACAAAAGCAGTAATTAATGTAACTTAAAAACAGTCTGAATATACCAATTAAAAGGTAAAAATTTAATACTGGATAAAAAAGCAGGACAATTTCATGATATTTTCAAGGAACTCCTTTTAAATATAAAAAAATATAAAAAGGGTTAAAATAGAAAAAGCAAATAAGTAAAAGATGTAGCATGCTAACACTTTTCAAAAGAAAGCTGAAGTAATATTTAGTATTACACAAAGTTGACTTCAGAGTAAAGAATATTACCAGGAATACAAAGACACTATCATAATGATAAAGTCAATCTGTCAGGAGAACATAACAATTCTAAATGTTTATGCACTTAATAGAAATTGGAAAATGCATGAGAAAAATGTGATAAAACTTAAGGTGAAACAGACAAATTCACAATTATAAGAGAGTATTTTAACACTTCTCTTTGAATAAGCAATAGAAAAAGTAGGCAAAAAGCAAGTAAGCATATACAACATTTGAAAATATAGAACACTCTTTTCAACATCAGCAGCATACATATTCTTTTCAAATGCACATGAAATGTTTAACATTAAAGAACATATTCTGAACCATAACACAAGTCTCAATAAATTTAAAAGGAGTCTGGTCATGCAATGTTAACTTCTCTCATCACAATGGAATTTAATTAGAAATCAATTTTTTTTTAATCTGGAAAACATGCAACTATGTGAAAGCCAAATAACAAACTTCTAAATAACCCATGAGTCAATGAAAAAAATCAAAAAGAAAATTATAAAGTATTTTTAAGGGAATAAAAATGAAAACAAAATATATCAAAATGTGTGAAAAGCAGTTACCTTCCTCCTTCAAAATTTACAGCACTAAAACTATCTATTAGAAAACAAGAAAAACCTCAAATTAACAACTTCAGCTTTCACCATGGGAGGGAAAAAAAAAAACCTAGAAGGGCAAATTAAACTCAAAGATAGTAAGAGAAAGGAAATAATAAATTCAGAACTAATATCAATGAAACAGAAAACAAAACAGAGGAAAATCGATGACATCAAAAGTTGTTCTTTGAAAAAAATCAATAATATAGGTAAACCTACAGCTAGATCAACCAGCAGGAAAAAAGACTTAAATTACAAATAGAAGTAACAGTACTACAGATCCTGTATATATTAAACTTTACCACTCAGACAAAATTGACAAATTCCTTGAAAGACATAAACTATCAAGACTCACTCAAGAAGAAACAGATAACCTGAACAGACCTATACCTAAAGAAATTTTAGTTAAAATTTTTCTACAAAGAAAATTTCAGGGCCAAATGGCTTTACTGTGAATTCTACAAAACATGTAAAGAAGAAAAGAATACCAACTCAATACAATCTCTTCCAGAATACTGAAGAGGGAATATGTTTCAATTCATTATATGATCCCTTTAAGAGGAATCAAATATTGATGGACATTTCGATTGTTTCCAGTCTATGGCTAATGCAAATAAGTATTTTAAGAACATTTGTATACAAATATGTATTTGGACATATGCTTTCATTTCTCTTGAATAAATATCTAGGAGTAAAATGGCTGGGTCAAACAATAAGGCACATGTATTGTGGAATATTCATACACTGCAATACAACTTAACAACAAAAAGAAATGAACTGTACTGATACAACATCACGGATGAATCTCAGAATAATTATCTTGAGCTATAGGAAGCAGACAAAAAAAAAGAATATACACTATATGATTATATTCATTTAAAGTTCTAGAAAATTCAAACTAATCTATGGAAACAAAAAAGCATATTAGTGGTTGCATGGAGATGAGGAAAGAATGAGGGGGCATGAGGGATTACCAAGAACATCAGGAAACTTTTAGAGCTGTTGGATATGCTCATTATCTTAATTTTGGTGATAGTTTCATGGAAGTTCGCAGATCAAAACTTTTCAAACTGTGCACCCCAACTATGTGAAGTTTATATGTCAAGTATACTTTAATATAGCTTAAAAAAAAAAGTCCTTAGCACCAGAACTCAATCTTCATCTCCATTCATTCTTATACAGGTACACAGTTAGGCCCTTAGATAGAGATACTATGGCATTTTCCTAAAATCCACAGTGGGAAATTTACCAAGTATTTATTAGACACCCTCAAACATTGGCATCCACTCATTCTTTCAATCAGTACTTTCTCAGAACCTAAAAGGCAGTACAGTGCTGAGCTAGATGCTAATAGTATGAAGATGAATTAATCTGCTGTTCTCCAACAATCTCTTTTAAAAGATTTAATTAAAGTTTAATGATATTAACAAGAAGCTGTGATCTTTCTCATTTTCTGGTCCCTCACTCATAGACAAGCAAACAGAGATGCAAACACATGTTGACTATTCATGTCTCTCTACAAAACTGATGCAACATTCTGCTCTGGATCACAGGGCCGGTAGGAAACTTTAGAATTACTACAGATTGTCAGAGCCTGATCATGGTCACAGGAGAGTCCAAACAGAGGTAGGAGGATGATGACTTATTGCAGAAGACAAGAACCATGGCATCCACATGGTGATGGTGGGATGGCAGTAGCAACAGGAGATGATTACATATAGAGGAAACCGATCTAGTAAGTAAACCGAAGATAATGGTAAGCCGTATTTTCATTTTTGGAGAAGGGAGTCACAAATACAGAAAGAAACCTAAAATGAACCTGTGGTGTTGGATTAGAACTGAAGATATCTATGTGAACTCATCATTATTTTACATAGGTAAGTAGATAGGTAGGCAGGTAGACAGAAAGACAATATAATAGTACAAATGTGTGTGTGTGTGTGTGTGTGTACACATGCATATATCTCCTAGTTATCTCCAGTAAGGACCTGGGGGAGTGATAACCCAGGTGCAAAGAACATACACAGACTCAGATCTTGGTTTCTAAAAAACTGTTCTTCACTGAAAGAAATCAAAGCTCCTTGGAGAGGAGGAGAAATTCTCCATATTCTCCTTGGAGAAATGACTAATCTTTATGCAGGGGCAAAGGGAATACAAGCCTGGAATATTCTGTGCCAGAAAGTAAAGATGGACTCAAAGAGTGATGGAAATATGTCATAAGAAACTGCAAGCCAGCTTGAAAAGGTTCCCATAGCCAAACCTGGAATAATTGGAGTATTAAAAAAATAATAATTATAGTAACAGATTATTACTCATTGGATGAAACAGGAATCATGAATCCATACTCATGTAAATAAATAAATGAGGAAGAGAAGAAAGCTGCTTTCCCTTGAAGCAGAATGTCAACAGATGAATATAGAAGAGATGATACAATTATAAAGCAACCATTTGGCAACCATCACGTTATAATTAATTCAGCCAAGAAACATCAAAGTATGTTAAAACTGATGGGTAGAAAATTGATGAGAAATGAAATAATTACAAAATTTAAAAGTACCTCCCCACAAAATACTTACAGGCTGCAAAGTCAGAAAGGGTAACTTCACAGAGGTGAAACGTGGCAGACACCACTCCAGTGAAGCGTTCACAGTTCACATCACTAGTAATGTGGCAAATCAAAACTGTGTACCGCTTGAGAGGATGCAAGAAGAACACAACATCACTTGTATAATATTCCCTCTAAAAATACATAACCTGAAAGGACTTCCCTGGTGGTCCAGTGGTTGGGAATTTGCCTGCCAGTGCAGGGGATGCAGGTTTGATCCCTGATCCTGGGGGATCCCACATCCCAGGAGGCAACTAAGGTCATGCCCCAAAACTCCTGAGCCCGTTTGCTCCAAATACTGAAGCCTGCACACCTAGAGCCCGTGCTCCACAAGGGAAGCCACAGCAATGAGAAGTCCACACACCACAACAAAGAGTAGCCAGCACTCACAGCTACTAGAGAAAGCCCATGCACAGCAAGGAGGACGCAGCACAGTAAGAGAAAAAAAACCATAAATAAACAAATAAATAAAAAGACATAACCCAATCTCTTCATGAGGAAACATCAGAGATTAAAACTGAGGAACACTGCAGATGACACCACCCTAATGGCAGAAGGGAAGACGAACTAAAGAGCCTCTTGATGAAGGTAAGAGTGAAAAAGCTGGCTTAAAACTCAACATTCAAAAAACTAAGATCATGACATCCAGTCCCATCACTTCAGGACAAACAGACAGGGCAAAAATGGGAACAAACAGACTGGGCTCCAAAACCACTGCGGATAGTGACAGCAGCCACGAAATAAAAGTACACTTGCTTCTTGGAAAAAAAGCTATGACAAATCTAGACAGCGTATTAAAAAGCAGAGACATCACTTTGCTGACAAAGGTCCAGCAGAGTTTTGACCAGTTTTGACATATGGTCAAAACTATGGTTTTCCAGTAGTCACGAACAGATATTGGGAGTTAGACCATAATGAAGGCCGAGTGCCAAAGAATTGACTCTTTCGAGCTATGGTGCTAAAGAAGACTCTTGTGAATCCCCTGGACAGCAAGGAGATCAAACCTGTCAATCCTAAAGGAAATCAGAACTGAATATTCTTTGGAAGCACTGATGCTGAAGTTCCAATACTCTGGCCACCTGATGCGAAGAGCCGACTCATTGGAAAAGACTTTGATGCTGAGAAAGACTGAAGGCAGGAGAAGGGGGCAACAGAGGCTGAGATGGTAGGACGGCATCATCAACTCAATGGACAGGAGTCTGAGCAGACTCCGGGAGACAGTGAAGGACATGGAAGCCTGGCGTGCTGCAGTCCATGGTGTCACAGAGTTGGACACAAGTGAGGGACTGAGCTGGAGAGTTATTATCTAAAATTTACCAAATGACAGAAACAAAGGATATTAGTTCAAGCTTTTATAATAACCATCATAAAGAAAAACAGTGTGTTAAAGATGGTTGTTGCTAAGGAGAGAGACTTGGGGCAAGGCTGGGATGGGTAACACAGGAACTTTTATTTTTCACTTGGAGTTTGATTTTTTTAAATAAGAAAAGTATGCAGGATCCACTTTAACTTCTTAAAAGGGGTAGAGAAAGGGATAGCAGAGAAAAGAAAAGGAAAGAATGTCTCACTTCCTCTGGGAAGTTTCCCATAACCAGCTTTTCTCTGTGTTCCCAGGAAATGAAGCATGGGACACTATCAGAGTGTTTAATACACAGGGTATTGCTTGACTAATCCATAGGTTGAAATCACCTAGAAGACGGGGTCTGGAAAAGGCGATGGCACCCCACTCCAGTGTTCTTGCCTGGAGAATCCCAGGGACGGGGGAGCCTGGTGGGCTGCCGTCTACGGGGTCGCACAGAGTTGGACACAACTGAAGCCACTTAGCAGCAGCAGCAGAAGACGGGGTCATATCTTACTTACATTTGCATCCCCAGCATGTAACTTGCACAATAACTAGTAGGAAAGCAATAAATTAGC
Source organism: Bos indicus (assembly GCF_029378745.1). NCBI lineage: Eukaryota > Metazoa > Chordata > Mammalia > Artiodactyla > Bovidae > Bos > Bos indicus. Next base: position 55,791,990 of record NC_091774.1, on the reverse strand, counting down.
TATTGAATGAATGAACAACATATGAATGATGGTCACGGTAAATAATAATACCAATTCTCTACTTAGAAAACAGCATTAAAACAAGAAAACAAAGCAAAAAAATCATAAAGCAAGCACCAACACTTGTGTCATGCTATAATTCACACACAAAAAATTTCATTTTGAAAGGCAATTTGATGAATTCTCAGGAAATGTTAAAAGGAATTTAAAAAGTAAACAAAAGGGGAAAACTCCAACCCCAACACCTTGCCTTTTCCATTTGCTTTCTATCAAAAGCCCTTTTCGCCACCTCTTATGAGTTGTCTAAATTCAGCATCAAATATGAGCTGACTTTCAGATGCCAGCACATACTGTGCCTGTTGAGAATATTTTTCAAAATGGTGAATTTATTTATGCATAAACAATGTTTCAAGTCTGTTCAAGTGGCTCCACAGAGTAATTCCACATGACAACTTTTTTCTACCATCAAAATCTACTTATATTAAAAAGAAAACCATGGTTTAAAAACAAGCACTGAGAAGCTATGGTTTCCAAGGCTACAGGGGACAGCTCAATGTTGAAGCATCAAACCTGTAATGCTTAACACACTTTGAATAAGTCTATTTTTTCTCTGACCAATTTTAAAACTTTCTTTTTCTGTCTACTCTATATAAAAACATCTTTATAATTATGGTTTATCATACAAGGAATTGCTAACTTAGACATTCACGTTTAGCCTTGAAAATGTAACATTTGATTTCATTGATTTGAAATGTTAGATTTCACCAGTTTTGCTGTTGAGCTACAAAGTTTGAAGAAGTGTTAGGATTATATGGTCCTTCAAGCAAATAATAATTAAAAAAAAAAAAAAAACAGAATGGAATTGTGGTAAAGTCTATAAAGTATAAAAGATTCTCATGAAGTGTATAAATTCTAGTAAAGCAATGTATCCTGTTAGAAACAGCAAAGAAGGGCAGAAGAGCCCTCAAGCTTCTGGAGGGGACAAAGAAAGTGACGTGCAACCTTGGGCAAGTTATTGAGCCTTCCTGGGCCTCAATATCCTCATCTGCTTATTACACTGAGTTGTTGAAAGGATTAAGTAGGTTAACAAAACAGGTACAACACCCAGCACAATATCTGCACATGACAGGCGTTCCGGCCTCCCCACAAAGTAGCCAGCACTGAGGAGATAAAGAATCTTAAAAAAAAAATAATAAAGCAAGCTTAATAAAACTAAGTAACCAAGGCACGGAATGCTTGATAAGTGCAATAAGGGCACAGGAAATGAACTGAGATCCAAGAAGGCTTCCCAGAGCAGAGGAATGTGATTTACATCTGGAAGAATTTATTTTACGAGTCCGGCAAGCACTCCCTATCTTTCTACATGCTGTTACCCAGTATAGTCTTCTGTTCCTTGTATTGCCTGACAAACTTCCATTTAATCTTTATTAATTTAACACCTATCATGTGCTAGGGAATAGGCTAAGCACCAGAGGCTCTAACAGTGAGCAAGATAAGCCAGACTCTTCTCCACACAAAAGTTACAACCAATAGGGGAAAACAGAGTAACTAAACAGGCAATTATGTCACCATGTAAAGTTTTATAATAGAAGACACCGCAGTATCTCCTTCTTCTCTCCACCAATACACAAAATGAAGATGCAGTGCTAAGGCCAGGATTTAGATTGTGGGCAGAAAGACATGAAAAGGCAGAAGAGCCAGAGATCAAATTGCCAACATCCGTTGGATCATTGAAAAAGTGAGAGAGTTCTGCTTTATTGACTATGCCAAAGCCTTTGACTGTGTGGGTCACAACAAACTGCGGAAAATTCTTTAAGAGATGAGAATACCAGACCACCTTACCTGCCTCCTGAGAAATCTGTATGCAGGTCAAGAGCCAGACATGGAACAACAGACTAGTTTCAAATCGAGAAAGGAGTATGTCAAGGTTGTATATTGTCACCCTGCTTATTTAACTTATATGCAGAGTACCTCATGAGAAATGCTGGACTGGATGAAGCACAAGCTGGAATCAAGATTGCCGGGAGAAATATCAATAACCTCAGATATGCAGATGACACCACACTTATGGCAGAAAGCAAAGAACTAAAGAGCCTCTTGATGACAGTGAAAGAGGAGAGTGAAAAGATGATGGCATCCAGTCCCATCACTTCATGGGAAATAGATGGGGAAAAATGGAAACACTGACAGACTTTATTTTCTTGGGCTCCAAAATCACTGCAGACAGTGACTGCAGCCATGACATAAAAAGACACTTGCTCCTTGGAAGAAAAGTACTGACCAACCTAGACAGCCTATTAAAAAGCAGAGACATCACTTAGCCAACAAAGGTCCATCTAGTCAAAGCTGTGGTTTTTTCCCAGTAGTTATGTATGGAATTGAGAGTTGGACTACAAAGAAAGCTGAGCGCCAAAGAATTGAAGCTTCTGAATTGTGGAGTTGGAGAAGACTCTTGAGAGTCCCCTGGACGGCAAGGAGATCCAACCAATCAATCCTAAAGGAAATCAGTCCTGAATGTTCTTTGGAAGGATTGATGCTGGAACTGAAACTCCAATACTTTGGCCACCTGATGTGAAGAACTGACTCATTGGAAAAGACCCTGATGCTAGGAAAGATTGAAAGCAGGAGGAGAAGGGGACAACAGAGGATGAGATGGTTGGATGGAATCACCAACTTGATGGACATGAGTTTCAGTAAGCTCCACGAGTTGGTGATGGACAGGGAAGCCTGATGTGCTGCAGTCCATGAGGTCCCAAAGAGTCCGACACGACCAAGTGACTGAACTGAACTGAAGGTAGGAGGGAAAGATTGAGGGCGGAAGAAGAAGAGGGCATCAGAGGATGAGATGGTTGGATGACATCACTGATGCAATGGACATGAACCTGGCAAACTTTGGGAGATGGTGAGGGACAGTGAGGCCTGGCATGCTGCAGTCCATGGGGGTCGCAAAGAGTCGGACACGATGGGGCGGCTGAACAACAAGGTAGGAGGCTCCAGTAGGCCTACACCACCTGCTCTAAGTCAGTCTTCTTCCAGAGAGCTGCAATGATGGCTCTCTTCCTTTGGGTATCTACTCATCAAGCTGCTCCGATCTTCATTCTTCTACTGCTTACTGTGTGCAGAGCTCCTGCTGGAACTGAAAGGGAGGAGTGACTGACAGAGTAACACACGGCCCTATTAACAGCAGGTTCTCAGTAAAGATTTGTTGCTACTGACATTTTATTTCAAATGACTGACCAACATTCTTGTTTCAGATCACTGGATTAGTAAACCCTGCACCTAATTCATCCTAAAATTCTCAACTGTGAAGTTTATCACACAGCATGTTCCATAATTTACATGGATAATATATGGTAAAATTCTTTGTTGTTAATATTCTTACATACTCTTATAATCATGAAATCATAATTGTTTGATAGTCACAAATGTTAGAAGGCCCATAAATCCAATCTAGTAACATGAAAAATATCAGACATCTCAACAGAGGGACACTCTAACAACACCTGACCAGTCATCCTCAGGACCATCAAGGACTATCAAGACTATCAGGGAATTTCTTGGTGGTTCAGTGGTTAAGAATCCATCTTGCAATGTAGGGCATGTGGGTTTCATCCCTGGTTGAGAAACGAAGATCCCACGTGCTGCAACTAAGACCTGACACATTCAAATAAATAAATATTAAAACACGCACACACACACAACCTATCAAAAGCATCAACAACAAGAAGTATCTGAGAAACTGACAGCCAATAGGAAACTCGGGAGACATAATGACTAAACACAATATGGTATCCAGAATGGGATCCCGGAAGAGGACATCTGAATGAACTATGGACTTCAGTTAATAATATACCAGCATGGGTTCACTAAATATAACAAATATACCGTTGTGAGAAAATATGTATATTGGTCTTTTGCCCTGGTTCCTGACACAGAACTCTCAAAATGCTTGTAATTTCCTAAATGACAGATGCACCAGGAGCATCTTTTGTTCTAATATTTGGTCCTTGACCCCAATTCCTAACACACAGTTGCTAAACTCTTTGGAATCTCCTGAGTGATAGCGATGTCTTTTGTTCTAATGAGGTGAGTCGGTAGGCTGCTGGATGGGGGCTGGTCACCAAGAAGACCAAGTAATGATTAAAAGCTTGGCATTTTTAGCCCTGTCTACCATTCTCCAGTAAGCGGGCAGAGGCTGAAAACAGAACTAATTAATAGACCATGCCTAAGTGATGAAGCCTCCATAAAAGTCCAGATAACATGGGGTTCAGAGAGCTTTCTGGGTTGCTGAGCACAAGGAGGTGCTGGGAGACTGGAGCACCAGGAAGGGCTTGGGAGCATCACACTTCTTCCCACATACCTCACCCTACGCATCCATTCCATCTGGATGTTCGCCTGTATCCTTTATCACAGCCTTTTACAATCAACTAGTAGTCAGTCAGTAAACTGAGCCTTTCTAGCAAATTGATCAAACTTGAGGAGGGGGTTGTAGGAACCTCTCCTCTGATTTACAGCCAATTGATCAGAAGCGAGACTGGTGTCTCATTGACTGGACACAAGACTGGTGTCTGAAGTTGGCGGCAGTCTTGGGGGACTGAGCCCTTAAGCTGTGGGATCTGCCCCTGTCTCCAGGTAGACAGTGTCAGAATTAAGTTAAACCCCAGGACATTCAGCTGGCAGAACTGCTTGGTGTGAAAAAAAATCCACTGATACGGTATTAGACATATTGTGAGTTTAGTGGTAGCATGAGAGTAAAAAGGAAACACAGAAGGAGGACTGAGTTTTTCCTATTCAACCACACCTGTGGGTGATAGTAAGAGAAGGAACTAGGTGCAGGGTATTTAGGAACACTGTACTATCCTTCCGTGTTTCTGCAAGGCATTTGGTAAAATAAAAACCGACGTTCAAAAATGAAAACAAAGAACAGCTCATTTTTCATAACATCAAACTCAGGATGTTTACAACACCATTGTAAAAAATCAATACCTAAAATACCATTAGAATTGGTCAACAAAACCTGAACAAACAGTCCTTTTTATTTTAAACAAAGAATATATTTTCCCAAAAAAGTTCTGCCAGATTGTAATCAGCCCTAACAAAAATACAACCATCCCCTGCAAGAACAACAATCCCATATTTTGCCACTGAGTCTGTTTCCTGAGGACTTACTTGACAAGATGTTCTTTTCAAATATCAATTTAATCCTCTTCCACGAATGTTTGAACTGATGTCATAGTTCAAGCTGAAAACTGAGCCAAGTGGGCTGTCCCAAGTTCTAACACTGAGAAAAAGCAGGACACCTGGAAAGATGCTTCGTGCCAGCTACACTGTGGTAAGAACAGGTAGCAGAACCCATGTCCTCAGAACCTCGAAAGCAATTATTCACATCATCTTGGGCCACTTAAGATTTACCACCTCATACGACCAGGTAACTCTTCATACACTTAGATATGTATACATTTACCCAAACTCTTTATGAAAACAACAACCACTTTTCTACTTTTTGTACCCAAGGTGTCTTGCATATGAAATTCCGTAGACAAATGAATTGCCAATAGAATGAAATGAAAATAAACAGTTTAATCAGAGACTTCTTTTAACGATGGTGAAATACACATAACATACAACTAACCATTTTAAAGTATACAATTCAGTGGCATTTAGTGCACTCACAATATTATACAACTATCATCAACTCTTAGCTCAGAGATAACCAGATTCAACTATCTCCCTGTCTGCCCACTCTCCCAACAGCTAATAAATATCAATTCCCTTCCTCTTTTACTACATATTGGTGTTTTTTCCTTATGTCATTCTGTGATCAAATTAGTTTGCAATGGTGATGGCAGCAGGCAGACATCCACTTCAGTGACAGGAAGCTCCCCCCAAAGGAACACTGTCACCCGCACACCCCTAACTGCTGAAATGTACTTTCTTACACTGAGTCAACATTTGCCTTCCCTTAGCTTCCACTGGGCTCACACAATGTTGCCTCTTAGCAGTCACCAGCTATGACTGTCCAGGCCAGTTACTTTAAGTCTGTTTCCTCATCTGTCAAAGTGGGAATAACGGGGACTGTTCTAAGAACTAAACGAGCACAAGTGTTTTGTTTTGTTTTGTTTCTATACCCTATGTAACACTGAGCATGGAATGGAGTAGATGTCTCCTTTGTAACTCTGCTGCTTTTCAGACTACTGCTTTCCTCCACTCCTTAAAACCTTCAGTCCTTTCAATGTACATGTTGATTTTGCGGCTTTCCCTTCCTGCTGCTCTTATCTGCAGTCCTCCCATCCCAGCTTAATAACTGAAGATTTTAACACCTGACTCACCATCCTCTCTTTCCACCACTATTCCTGCCATGCTTCCTGATGACTTTTATGTCCAGGCAATATTCCAACCTCTTAGATTCTTGACCTCCACCCGTTCAGTCAGTTCAATTATTCTCTTACTTTATATCATAATTAATAACTGCATCTTTAAAACCTCAACTTCAAGCATCCCAAGCACTAACCACTGCTCTCCATACTTCATTCCAACAATTTGTTTCCATCATTGGAATTTCCAATCCATTGGTCCTATATCTCTTTTTTCACTGATCATCACTTCCCTCGTGTCCTCACTTCTCTTCTTATCCAACTTAGAGTCCATGGTCCACCATTATAAATCACTCATATGGACCTCTCTTCTTGCCCATGAATTTACCTGGCAAAACCCTAATTCTGGTTAAACTGTCTTCACCTTTGCACTCAAGAGGCTGAATACAGCTGGTGGAAAACAGCACGCTGAATGTTCTCCCTTAAATGTATAACCAAAGTATGGAACTTGGACCAGAAGCATCGGGTTCACGGGGGACAGTAAGAGATGTGAATTCCCAGACCTTGCCCAGAACTAATGCATCAGGAACTTCGTGGGGAGGCCCAGCTATCAGTATTGCACCAAGCCCTCCAGCTGATTCTGATGCAGGCTTAAGTTTGAGAACTATCAGGCCAAGTTAATTCACTCTCATTCTCCAAGATGATGATTTTAAATCTTCTCTTTTCTCTTCACCCTTTATACAAACCTTCAACCTTCTGATACCTGACTCATGACCCTACTGAAAAACAGAAGCAATCAGAGGACAACTTACTCATTCTCCCATCACCAAATATATCATGTGGTTCTATATCTATACCCATATACTCTGCGTTCCCCACATATACACACCCCTCTTTTACAAGGCCTAACCAACTACTTATACAAGGATTCCACTATCTTTCACTTACCAAAGCTTTTCATGCCTGCTATTATCCCCTCTCTTTCTCCGGCATCCAGTTTTTCCTTTAGCACAAGAGTATGCCGACTTGATGGACATGAGTTTGAGTGAACTCCGGGAGTTGGTGATGGACAGGGAGGCCTGGCGTGCTGTGATTCATGGGGTCGCAAAGAGTCGGACACGACTGAGCAACTGAACTGAACTGATGCCAAATACCTTCCACCTCAAAACAAAAAGACTCTTCACTTGACCCCTCATCACCTTCCAGCTTTAGTACTATTTTCCGGCTCCTCTGTACAGAAAAACTTCACAGGAACAGTTAACACTTCTTGTCTTCATCTCCTTACTCTTATTCTCTCCCTAAACGACTCCACAAAAACTGCTCTTACAAATGTCGCCAGTGGAGCCCCCAACTGCTAGATTCAGTATTCAATTATCAGTCCGCTTCTTACTCAATCACAGCATTTGATTCAGTTATCAATTCTGTGAAAATATTTTGGCTCTGGGATGCCACATTGTCTTAGATTTCCCCCAGACCTTATTAGTTGCCCCTATTCCTCTGCTATATTCTCCTTTTCCAACATGTTGGAGAATCTTGAACCAAGTCTGGAAGGTAGAAGGTGGGGAAGCCATTCTTCCAGGAGCAGTGACAGACCCTCTCCAGTAGGAGTTTCTGCAGCAGTCAGTTTCCTCGTTCAGGTGTCCGGGCATGAGGGGTGGTTACTTCACTAGCAGCAGTTCTGTGAGCGCCAGATCGCCACTGTGCTGGGCTGACCTCAAAGCCTAGTAGAAAGCAATGTGTCCCTGAAGCCGAGCAGCCCCGACTTCTACTCCTTCAGCCCTCAAGTGATTCCATAAATACCCAACTCTCTGTGTGAAATCTCTTCCTGACGAAAATATCTAGAGTGGTTTGTTTCCTACACTAAACCTTGACTGACACTATTCCTAAGTTCAAGTCTCCAGCATCACCAATTAGCCCTGAGATCAAAAGTGCACATCCAAATGCCTTAGTACCTCCACCTTCATGACTGATATATATCTCAAACCTAATGTCCCAAATATATTCTCGATTCCCCATGAGTTCATCCTCCTTCTCCCCTACAAATCTTCCTCATTTTCATAAATGCCACCACAATTCACCCAATTGCACAGATTAAATATCTATACATTATTTTTAAGTCCAGTTTCTCTGGCATGCCCACATCTAAGCCATTACCAAGGCTGGTTAGCTCCAACTTCAAGCTATGTCAGGAACTGGACTACTTCTCTTCATACACCTCAACTGCTATCAGACCAGCCTAAGTCACTCTTGTCTCTTGCCTGGATAAGACAATAGTCTCTTAACTAATCGCCCACTACTCCCCCTCCCCTCAGTCTATTCTCCACGCCAGAGTCACTTTCTTTAAATAAAAGTCAGATCATATCACTCCCTTGGCTCCAACCCCTCCAATATCTTTCCATCATACCTGGAAAAAGTGTAAACCACACAATCTGGCCTCTATCAGCTTTATTCACTATGCTCAAACCAGACTGACCTCTTAGCTGTACTTTCAGCAAACCAAGTTCACCGCTTCCTCAAGGGCTCTTACACCAGCTATGCTGCTCTCTGGGATGTTCTTCCTAAAGATACCCAACTTGCTGCCTTGTCTTTTTCAAATCTTTTCTTCTCAGTGAAGTGTCTCCAGACCACTCTACTAAAATAACTCATCCTACCATCCCCAGTATACTCTACTGCCATAGCGCTATCACTATTCTACCCACAGGAACACTACGCCTACATATTTTTTTCTTCAGAAAGAGTCCAAATTCTTTACAACGTGGGAGGCAGCATGGAAGAAAGAAAAGAAAATGGAGTAAAACCTTTGACTGGCTGGTTCTGTCACAATGCAACCTCTGGCAGTCAATTTCCCTTTCTGGATCTGTGTCCTCATTAGCAAAACAGGGATAATAAAGAATAACACCAATCACATACACTTGCTTCGACGAATAAAAGAGATAAAGCATATAAAGTACTTAACCTGACAGATGGTACATATTCAATAAATACATCTATTTTACTATTATTACCCAACAACTGTTTGCCAAAACTCTTTAGTTTAAAGACAGCAACTATACTCCCGAAGTCCCCTCTTCTCCAAGCTAAATTTCCTCTATTCTCAACTATTTAAAAACCCTTCATTCACCCTGGCCATCTCCCTTGGCTCTTTCTCATCAAAGTAAACTGGGATTCAAATTAAACAGAATATTCCAAATTTGACCTAATGAACACAAAGTCCAGGAAGACTATTACTTCCCTTGATCTGGGCACTTAAGTTTAATTAATGCAACATAAGATAATCTGACTCATTGGAAAAGACTCTGATGCTGGGAGGGATTGGGGGCAAGAGGAGAAGGGGACGACAGAGGATGAGATGGCTGGATGGCATCACTGACTCAATGGACGTAAGTCTCAGTGAACTCCGGGAGTTGGTGATGGACAGGGAGGCCTGGCGTGCTGCAATTCATGGGGTCGCAAAGAGTCGGACACGACTGAGCGACTGATCTGAAGATAATCTGAACTCCTTTTTGAGAGCTGTTGAGTCAATCTCTTGGCTTGTACTAAATTTTTCATACATTTAAATCTCCAAATGTTCTCCCCATATGTTCCCCATAAGGTCAATTCTACTGCAAGGTTCATATTTGACACTATCACTAGAATCAAAGAAATTGGAGATTTAAAAAAAAAAAAAAAACAATGCTACCACAGAAATCATTTTACCTCAAATTAGTAATTACCTAGTAATTACTAACTACTAATTACTAGTAATTACCTAGTAATTACCTCTGCTTCTTGCAGAGTTGGAATTTAATGGTTCAGAGCTTGAAAATAGAAATGCCAACAAAGAAACATCACCGTGTCTACTCACTTCACACTGTATTGAAAGAAAAGGAGTAAAAGAAGCCCCATGGTCACAGAGTTAGACGTTCCTCAACAGCGAACTTACAGATTTTAGTTAACACTTCCAGCCTGGGGAGGCACAGAGGCACAGAACTTGGAAGGCTCTTAGGAGAGCTTATTATGAAAGTCTCCATTGTGCCAGGGCCAGAAGACTCTCTGAGAAATGTCTGGCCCATTCACACCCAGGTGCACCACCCAAGAAATTTTATCAGAAGGGGGATAGGAGCTGTTAGGCAGCCTCAAGGACTTCTTCCACACGAGATGAGGAAATATATTGGAAAGGTCTTTGCCATCAAATGGACCAGGACTCTGAATAACACACAATAGCTCATCTTTTTTAAATTGTCATCTCACTTACCAGCAAAAGAGAATTATAATAGTAGCATAGCATTGTAAATATTATAAATATATATATGCTGTTTTTAGCATTTAAGTATCTTTCATATTTGAGATATTCAAATAGTATTTTCTTTCCCTACCACCTGTGAAGGCATGGGAAGGGGTGGGATTATGACTTTTTCCTACAATACCAACAAAACATTTAGAAATTATTATTACCCTCTCAATGAATCTAAGACTCCTTGCTTGCTGTATCTGTTAATCTGTTCTACTAAAGTATAAGTTCCCAAAGTAAGAATCTGGCTTCTCATGTCAATGGAGTACTTCCAGCCATAAAGAATCATAAGAATAAGGTTATTACAATGGCTACTCTTCTCAACAGATAAACATGCCGAGTCTCATATTCTGTTCAAAGGTAAAACACCCTACCTTTTAATATAAAAGTTACTTCAAGGGTCAGGTAATATCCCGATGAACATAATGTATTAATTCTCCTAAAATCTTTGATAAGTTCTCTTAATAAAACAGCATGTAAAAATCAAGTTATGGGTGGGGCAGGTGTTTAATGGTAACTGGTTATTTTTATTGGCAGAGATATCAGGGTGAAATCACTAAACCTTGGAAAGCTGCCTTGGAACATGCCTGGCACCAGTGGGAAAGTAGAAGTTATAAGGCAGCTATGAGGGGTGTGATGGTAAAGCTTTAATTTGCAGTGACATCTTAAACAAAGCAGTCTTAGTAAAGTAACCCTGTGAAATCAAGCCAGAACTGAAGGACAATGGCAGGGACAGAGAACATCTCTTGGGCACAAGACTATTCATATATTTAACTGCCCTCAAAGGATGCTCCTTACCTCTTTATCTCTTTATACTGATTTTATTCACCTCTTTCACCATTCTAACAATATCTGAATGAATCTGGCTATTGCTCCAAGCCAGAAATTCTGAACATTATTTTGGGGAGGCTCATTTATTTTACCTACTGTGTTGCTACCTCTGTTGAACATTCAGTCCACTAGAGAAAATGGGCTTAGCAGCATGAAGAGCCTACAAAAGGTCCTAGTTAAGGACCATGAGACATATCAGTAACTCATGACTACTGGTTAATTAATTCAATAAACTAGTTAATTTACCACACAATGCCTTTAAGTGACTTTATTAGCAAGCACTTTGTCTACAATGAAGTATTTAGATGTTTTATAGTAAATATATACCATAATTGTGGAGGAACATACCCAAGATTAGTATTAATTATCTTAGAAATGGTGACTTAAAACTACCATTTAAAAAAATTCTTCCAAAAATCTACCTATTATTCAGTGATTATCCAACTGGATTGTATTTCATGCATTCATTTAATAATTTTATCATTCATTCAGTTAACAAATATTTACTAGCATCTACTCTGAGTTAGGTCCTATATATGCTGGGGACAAAATATAAACTAGAGCTCTAAATTCCCTACACTTATGTATTGGTCTGTGTTCTCCGTTCTCATTCTGAGAAATATTTTAAAGACAAAAGATATATCAAATATTTTGTTTCAGTTCACACACAAAAAAGCATTCAACTTCTGCATTAGAAAGCATCGTATCCAATAATATAACTAAATTTCTAACTGGTTTCTGGGCTTAATTAGAAAATCTGCTGTAAATTGCTGAAATGATTAAAAGAAGTATTACAAATAAAACTATATGTGCTGTTTCAGCAAAAAATTTAAATACCTAGACGAAGTACATGGTTTCCTAGCAAAAAAACAAATTATCAAGAATAAACCATGGAGAAGAAGGATAAAAGAGAGCAAATAGCACTAGAAGTATGAGAGTCAGATTTATCATCATAAAAGTCACCTGAACTAGATGATTTAATAGCTAAATTCTCTAACAAACCTTTAAAGAATTAAAAATCCCCAAAATCATTTAATATGTTTCAGTTTATTATGATACTAATAGCTAACAAATATAGTATTAACTAATTTGAGCACTGTACTAAGCACTTCATATTAATTCACTTCATCTCCCAACAACCCAATGAGGTTATTATCATCATTTTACAAAGGAGGATCACAGAAAAAGATGAAAAGCGTCCCAATTCAATTTCAGGATCTCAGGAAAGATGATTACCTATCACATCTTCCTTCCCACCCCCTCAAAAAACAACAAATACTATATACCAATCTCACTTGTAGTAATGATCAAAAGAATAATCTATAACTAATTAGTAATACAATACCAAGACATCTGCATACCTTTTTGCAACTATAAATTAAAGAAAAACATATAACATTAATAAATATGAAAAGGCAATTCAAAAAATTCAGCATCTATTGCTTTAAAAAGTTAAATAGGAAGAACTATCAAAAAGATTTTCCAAAATTAACAGAGAATATTCTGAACAGTAAAATACTGATCATTTTTAATTAAAACAAGAATTGGACTAAACTGCCCGCTATTTCCATTACATTTCAACATTAATTTTAAAGTTCTAAAAGGTGTAGTAAATGCAGTAAAGACAAGAAGACAGTATAAATACTGCAAAAGAAGAGATAAATCTATCCTTCTATTGATAATGAGTATATGGCCAAGAAAATCAGAGATCTTTCCTTAAAAAACAAGAAAAACTAACTTGATACCATCACTGAGTATGATTTTTTAAAAATTAGTTTTTCCCTATAATAGAAATGAGTATACAAGAATGGAAATGGAAAACATTTTATTAAAGAATTGTGTCAAAACTATAGCATCTCTAAGAACAAACTTAATAGAAAGGCACATGACCATATGAAGAGAACTATAAAATCTTACCAAAGGATTGAAATAAAATTTGAACAAATATAAGACATATCATGTCTTGGATGGGAATACTAACATAAAAATGACTCCTTGAGACCTCATGGACTATACAGTCCATGGAATTCTCCAGGCCAGAATACTGGAGTGGGTAGCCTTTCCCTTCTCCAGAGGATCTTCCCAACCCAGGGATTGAACTCAAGTATCCCATATTGCAGGAGAATTCTTTGCCAGCTGAGCCACAAGGGAAGCCCAAGAATACTGGAGTAGGTAGCCTATACCTTCAGCAGATCATCCCGACCCAGGAATCGAACTGGGATCTCCTGCATTCTTCACCAACTGAGCTATCAGGGAAGCCCCCATAAAAAATGACAGCTCTCACCAAATATAAAAAGTCAATGAATATAAAAATTCCCGTTAGAATTCAAGAAAGTTTTTTTTTTTTTTTTAAGAATAGGATAAAATAACCTTAACCTTCATATGGAAGAATAAAGTTCTGAGAACAGCCAAAAATAGAATGGAAAAAGAAGAGTAGCAAGAGGGGTACTTGCCTTACTTGGTATTAGCATACCAAAAAACCACTGTAATTAATCTGAAATTGGCAAAGAACTACACAAAAGGATCAGAACAAAAAGGGAATCCAGAAATGAACCCCGGCTTATATGAGCTTTTAGTATATGACAAAGGTGGTATCTAAATTCAGTAAGAAAAGGAAGTTACTGGCACAACTGGATATTCATCTGTAAAGAAAATGAATTTCTATCTCAATATATGGAATATCTACACAATATATTTAAGAATAATTCCAAATTGTATTAGAGATTTAATTTTAAAAGTAAAATAATATAAACCTTAAAAGGAAACTTGAAAATGTACATAGAACTAAAAAGGAAGAGAGACTTCTGATAAGGCAACTATACTCCAATGTAAAAAATACCTGTTTTTTTTAAAAAAAGAGAGATACGTCTTAAACCAAGACAGAGTGCCCAAAAGACATCCAAGGAAAACCAAAATTATATGATATGACAAATATAAACATTTTGTATAAGGTATACTAACTCAAGATGTAACTGAGAGATTTGGAAAAAATACCAAGGACTTTTAAAATTATATGAAAAAACACAAGCAACTCAATTAAAAAGGCAGGTAAAATATTAAGAATAGGTAAATTCACAGAAGAATACTGAATGGCTAACAAATCCAGGATATTCACTTTCACTTGCAGCTCAGACTAAGCACTGGTACTGAACTCATAAAAATTAAAGTAACACTGAGGTGTTGTACTCATCAAATTAATAAAAATCACACAAAAAAAGATAATACCCATGGCCAGCAGGGCTTCAAGGTAAAGAGGAAAGTCACATACTATATGTCCTCTTTGGGGAAACAGTATGTTATTTTTTAAAATTAAAATTATACATGTCCTTTGACTTAGAAACTCTACTCCTGAAAATTTAATACACATAAATAGAAACATGACAAATATAAAAATATATACATATATAGATACTTACTCCAGTATTGCACATAATGGCAAAATGAACAAATAAAAAACCAGAGCCAAAGTAAAGATTAAATGTCTATCCATAGGGTGATGACTGAAAAATATAGTACACCTCACCATTGACTATTAAGAAATCATTAAAACAGTGAACTGAAGAGATCTGTACATGGAATGTTAAACAAGAAAACAAAAGGTAGAGTTAAGCATATAACATCCACTCCAATTTTGTCAAATAGTGATATCTATGACCTATACATAGATATCATAGGAAAAAATGTGAAATAGATACACGACAGATTGTTAATATGGGTACACAGGTGACTGGGGTCATGTCAACATGTGTTCTGTGTTTGGATGGTATCTTATTCAGTTCAGGCTATTGTAACAAATACCACAGACAGGGTAACTTATAAACAGAAGTTTACTTCTCACAGTTCTGGGGCTCAGAAGTCTATGATCAAGGCACCAGTTTGGTTGGTATCTGGTGAGAGCCTGCTTCCTGGCTCACAGTTATCTTTTCACTACATTACACAGAGAAAGGGACCGGGTCTCCCTAGGGCCTTTTTTATAAGGGTATTAATCCCATCTATGGGGGCTCTGCCTTCATGATCTAATCATCACCCCAAGGCCCCCACCTCAAAGTACCATCACACAGGGGATTAGGTTTCAATGTATCTGTTTGAGGTGGGGGTGGGGGACCACAAACATTCAGTCTACAACAGGTGGTTCTGGTAGTGAGGGAAAGAGTTTAAGGAAGAAGACAAGCCAAAAACTAAAAAGAAAGGGGGAAAAAAAACACTGCATCTAAAATTACTCCGGACTTTGTTTAAAATTCTATCAATATTTTTGTAAGTATATATGTGTCTGTGTGTGTATATATAGAAAGATGAATAAAAATAAAATGTGCTATTACACATAAATACCAATTTTGTTTAACTAAGACTTACATTAAATACCTAAACATTTTTTAATATCTAACTTTTTAATTTTAAATTTTTATTAAAAACCTTCCTAAATCTTGTCACATATCACTGCTCTCTTACACAGACTTTAACAAGGACTACTTTATATTCCACTGATGGTTTGGTATCAACAGAGTATAATGGAAGAATGCACATGCGCTCTTCATTCAAACCAGCTTTAACACTTACTTACCTTGTGGTGCTAGACACACACTGATCTAAGCCTCAGTGTCCTCATGTGTTAAATGGAGAGAGCATTAGTGAAAACTAACATGGGATGCTTAACAATTCTCATTATTAACTTCAGTCAGGAACTATAGTATGGAGCTGTACTTGGGTAAAGCTGCTCACACACAGAAAAGAGATGCTAGCTATGCCTTTTTTCACTTAGTCTGTCTCTCTTCACAGCTGGGCTATTTCTATTTCTCCCCGCCCTCCTTTTATATGAAGTAGTGACAGAGGGCTATTTACAAATCCAAACATAGTGAGTATAAAGATAGGACAGTAGCTAATATGATTTACCATTCAGTTATACTCCAGAAACAAAGAGTAAGGCACAAACAGATCACACTGTCAGATGTTGCTTCTCCTTGCTGTCAGTGTGTCTACCTTAACAGTAATCCTCTTAATTCCCCTCATTTATCAAAAATGAGCACACAGACACTGGGTCTAGTGTCTACCAAGAACAGAAAACTATACGAGTCTTAGGACATAAATTTTGTGACATCTTTTGCTTACAGTCAGGTTCTTAATTATATTCTCTACATTTGCATTTACCTCTTAGGGAAAGACATCATTAGGAGGGGAGAGAGGAGAAAACTCTCCCTGCAACCTAAAAGTTGGTCATCGCATTCAAAACTTAAAGATTATAAACAGTTACACCCTTACACATGTCATCCTCCCCGTTTTCTAAACATTACAGCAAGAATAGTTTATTTGATATGAGCATTCCCCTTCTATAACTGAAATTCTGTAGGAGAAAGTATTTTCTATCAAAGTGGGGGGTGGGGATATGGCAACAATTTACCAGATAAAGATCTTCCCCAAAGAATCTGCATAAGGAATAAGACCACAAGTCACAAAATCCTGAAATTGTTATGTTGAAGGCAGTGGCAGAAAGAAAAGAGGCAGCTGAATCTTTATGGACCTGACTGTATTTTCAACACTTGTTTGATAATGGTCGAGAAATTTTTTACAACTCTCATTTTACCAGGTACAAACCAGAAACAGGAACAACAGAACCCAGTTCCCTATAACCTGAAGAACAGTTTGAATTGATCAATTAAAACAGCATCTCTTATCTGCTAAATATACTTGATATGTAGCCGTCATAGGACTAATACAAGGATCAACAAAAAGAGGATTCTTTTCTAAAGGAGCTCTCAGTTTCCGGGTGCTAAGCAGAGAACAAATCAGACAATGAAGAATTAATTACAACAGCACGTGCTCAGTAAAGGCTAGCTACTACTTGCTACTAGCTCCTAGTGGCAGGAGGACTTGAAAGAAGAATATTAGTTCCTTTGGACTATTTAGAACCATGTCCTTTGAATACCAAATTAAGAAGGAAGGACTTTATCCTCTATGTGAGAGCTCAAAGATTTCTAAACCATATGAGTGACAAAACTGATATATCTTTGATCATTCTGGCAGCAATGTGGCAGATGAATTGTACTAAAACAGTGTGAAAAAATAAAGTAGTAAAACATGCTGGTTATGAACACAAACTCAGGAGCTAAACTAGGTTTAAATACAGACTAACATGAACCACCTGTATAACCTTGGATAAGCTACTCAACTGCTTTGTGCTTCAACTTCCTCATCTGTAAACAGGAATAAACATTTCTAACCACATGGGGTTGTTGTAAGAATTAAAAGAGTCAATTCATATAAATCACTTAACATAGTTCCTAACACAAAGGAAATGCTCAATAAATAAATCTATTAGGACTTTCCTGGTGGTCCAGTGGTTAAGAATCCACCTACCAACACGGGGGACATAGGTTTGATCCCTGATCCAGGAAGATCCTGCATGCCGTGGAGCAACTAAGCCCTTGTGATAGTTACTGGGCCTGCGTGCCTAGAGCCTGTGCTCCACAACAAGACAGGCCACCGCAACGAGAAGCCCGCACGCCACAACGAAGAGTAGCTCCCGATCACCGCAACTAGAGAAAGCCTGCACAACAAAGACCCAGCAGAGCCATAAATAAATAAATGATTTTAAAAAATAGTATCCATTAATTGCATGAAAGAAAAACTCAAAGTAGGAAGATCAGAGGTCAGGAAATAGTCCAGGAAAACAGAGGTGAGAACAAACAAGGGTATGCTCAGTGGTGTGCTGAGATGCTGATGATACTACTAGAGAAACCAGGGAAAACAAAAGGGAGAGAAAGATCAAGCCAATGTATGCAGATTAAGCCAGACATGTTACGGTTGAGGTTGCTACAGCACATGCAAGTCTACTCGTCCCTGGAAATTACAGAGCAGAAATCCAAAAGAAAACTTGAAACTAGAGACATAGTTTTAGAGCTATTAACATGTGGCTGTGGTGGTTGAAGTTGTGGTAATGTAAAAGAGTCCTTAGGGAGAAAGAGTAATGCAGGATCCACAGGACCAAGGGCTCCGGGATCACAACAAAATCCACAATAACTCCTACATAATGTCAGTAAGAGGGAGAGGAGAAAACACAGCCCCATGAAACGACCCCTCCCTTCAAGTAGTTTTCAGTGCCATCAGGGAGACAAGACATGCACATGTTAAACAATTTTTATCATGATTGTTAGAGGATTAACAAAAGTAATTCTAAAAACAGAGGTGGGAGGCATTAGAATGGCAAGAACAGAAAGGGAAATTATGCAGAAAATTGGAAAACCTAGCAGTAATAATATAAAGGGAACACGGGCATAGAGAAGAAAGCTAACTTCAAGGTGGAAGAAGTCAAGGGGGAAATGAAGACTATTATTTATTGCATGTCTACTATGTGCCAGTAACGGTCCTATGATCTTTTAATCTATTTAATCTGCTTTAATTCTCATAATATGTCTATGAGACCAAAATTACCCCCATTTTACAAGAACAGTTTGAGGCATACCAAAGTTAAGAAACTTGCCCAAAGTAACCTGGCGGTTTAGGACTAGAACCTAGATGAAGGACCAAAGCCCATGGTTCCTCCACCATACCTCCATTTATTAAACTGGTGAAAGGAGGACACGTCAAAAGAGAAGGAAAAAACAATGAAAACTATACTCAGAGAAAACAATTAGTCTCGCTTAGTTCAATACAATAGTTACCTTTCTGAGAAAGTATGAAAGGGAAAACAAAATGAAACAAAAACATTTTTAAACACTAACAATGATCTTTCAATTCCAAAGGACAGGTAGGATTACAGCCATCTGCTTGCTTCCAGTCTTGCCCCTCAGGTCTCTTCCATAATCATCATGGTTAGAATTCAAATCCACACTCCTGAGCATGCCACTCATCTCCAGGCAGCCTTTCAACAACTCCCCATCACCAACACAGTAAACAAGAAATAAAACATTTCAAAAATCAACAGATCCCAAAAGAGAAAGCTGTTTATAGACTCGTTAACCTAGAAGGAATAATAATAAAGAGAAGAAAAGTTAACTTCTAAATTAAAGGCTTGCTTATAATTTCTGGGCTCCAAAATCACTGCAGATGGTGACTGCAGCCATGAAATTAAAAGACGCTTACTCCTTGGAAGGAAAGTTATGACCAACCTAGATAGCATATTCAAAAGCAGAGACATTACTTTGCCAACAAAGGTTCGTCTAGTCAAGGCTATGGTTTTTCCTGGGGTCATGTATGGATGTGAGAGTTGGACTGTGAAGAAGGCTGAGCGCCGAAGAATTGATGCTTCTGAACTGTGGTGTTGGAGAAGACTCTTGAGAGTCCCTTGGACTGCAAGGAGATCCAACCAGTCCATTCTGAAGGAGATCAGCCCTGGGATTTCTTTGGAGGGAACGATGCTAAAGCTGAAACTCCAGTACTTTGGCCACCTCATGCGAACAGTTGACTCATTGGAAAAGACTCTGATGCTGGGAGGGATTGCGGGCAGGAGGAGAAGGGGACGACAGAGGATGAGATGGCTGGATGGCATCATTCACTCGATGGACATGAGTCTGGGTGAACTCCGGGAGTTGGTGATGGACAGGGAGGCCTGGCATGCTGCGGTTCATGGGGTCGCAAAGAGTTGGACACGACTGAGCGACTGATCTAATCTAATCTAATCTATAATTCGTAAGTTTACTTTTCTCATTTCAAAACTGTAAAATAAAGGAAATTTCAAATGCCAGTTAAAGAGCAACATTGACACCTTGTGGTGAACATCCTGAAGTATGAAATGTGATGAGTGAAGGGTCTCCTAATTAAATGTCTGCTTACATGAAAACTAATGCTTAATCCAGGGATTTCCAAGGGTTAGGAAGCAGAAATCAGTTACCATCACACATACTGAATGTAAATTTGGAAAGAGCTGTTCTTTCTTTGCAACACTGGAATTAGTCTAAATTCCTAACTGTTGGCAGAAGAGTACAACCTTAGGTCATTGTTTTCCTACAAAATATGGTACAACACATCCATCAGAAGGGGCTATAATGCTAGCTAGGGTCATAGATGCTCCAAAAGCAGCCTTTAGTCAAGATTTCCTATTTTTTTGTATGACATTTACAAATAAAAGGTGGGACATTATCAATTCATAGTAGCTACCAACACAAAAACACAGTGAGAGTTACTAACAGGAGACATGGGTTCTAACCCTGACTCCAAACAGCATTGAGAATTTTGTGGAGTAAGTCATATTAAAAAATTCAGACTCTGTATTTTCACATAAAATCACAGATCAAGAAGTAACAATTAAAAAAAAAAAAGAAATCATCAGGAAAGGAAAAGATATATTTTTAAAAATTACTCCATCCAGGAACAATGTTGCCTGAGTTGAGGAGGGGAAACAATGAACAAAATTGATTAGCACCACATTAACTTTCTCAGCAATCACTTTATATACAGCTCATGATAAGAACAGTGGGAAGAGAACTTTTAATCGAGCAGATACATGACAATTACTCTGAACTGTGAATTAGCAAAGAAAGTTCCATCTTACTCATTAACATTGACAAGTACAATTTAAAGTTTCTAGCTCCAGAGTAACTTTCCAGGTTCAGCCAATTTACTTGATAAAGAGACATTAGATTTGGTTCAGAAAAAAGTATATCTGTGTTACCAGCTAAAAATGATTTACATAAAGGTGATGAGCAAGCAATTATTAACAAGGTTATTCAAACTGCTGACACACCTAAGGAATCTAGAAGGCACTCCAGAAGTGAAACTCCCCAGAGACATTTCATTGCAAGATCAGTGTTAATTAACTGAGCAACTACCAAACTAATTTTATGATTTTGCATTTATGGAGGGCTCTATGACTCTGTGACCCCATGGACTGTAGCCTACCAGGCTTCTCTGTCCATGGGATTTTCCAGGCAATAGTACTGGAGTGGATTGCCATTTCCTTCTCCAGGGGATCTTCCCGACCCAGGGATCGAACTCAGGTCTCCCGCATTGTAGACAGACACTTTACCGCCTGAGCCACCAGGGAAGCATTGTACCATTATGCTACATGCACCCGATAACCACCAGTCTAGGACAAGTCAGAGCATGAAAAGGGTTTGCAAATTTTGTTTGCCAGAAAACCTTCATACCAATCTCTAGTCTGGCTCTTACTTGGTGTGTGTCCCCTCGCTAAGTACTGATAAGTAATTGACTGCCCCTTGGCCTCAGCTTCTACATGGTAGACAAAAGCTGATCCCTGATGTGGGAGCACAGAAAACTTCTAGGAGAAAAAGGTAATAGATGTGAAATGCTTGTAAATTAAACAAATTGTAACACCACTGCTTCTATGTTTTAGAATATCAAAGAGGTTAAATGAATTAGGATAAATCAAGGATAATTAAAGTCACAGGCAAGTCAGTCAACACATTCTCCACTATACCAAGTTGATTCCCAAGATTCCACAGTCTTTCTTCAGCTCTTATTCTCCTGGATCATTATTGTACAGAGCCTTCAGGAAAGGAAAGTGAAGTTGCTCAGTCGTGTCTGACTCTTTGCAGCCCCACAGACTGTAGCCTACCAAGCTCCTCCATCCATGGGATTTTCCAGGCTAGAGTACTGCAGTGGGTTGCCATTTCCTTTTCCAGGGGATCTTCCCGACCCAGGGATCGAACCCTGGTCTCCTGCACTGCAGGCAGACGCTTTACCCTCTAAGCCACCAGGGCCTTCAATACCCCTTAAATCTCTATTTTCTTAGATTCTATGATACTACCTTTCCCAAATTCTCTTCTTCTCACTGACTCGGTATTTCTTTTGCTTTTAACTTTACTGATTTCTCTAATAACATAATAAAATCTCATACTTCAAAAATATATTTAAATATAATAGTATCTGTAACTCTCATTTTATTGAGGAAAACAGGCCAAGAAATATTAGTGGCTTACTCACAATTCAAACTATTTCTGTGCATCCCTCTTTTCAATACTTAAAACTCAATGTAATCCAAACTGAATAGGCTCAAAAATAAGAGTTATATATTTTGACACAACTTGTTTTCTATCGCTACCATTCAATTACTAAATTCTGTCCATTCTGGTACATATCCTAAGAAGTCAAAGTATCCCTCAGATAAAAATCAAAGGACAAATGTGTGTGGTTACTTTAGTTGAAATCATTGTCTCTTAAGAGCAATTTACATAGTCCATATGACCAAACTCTCTATCATTCTGTATAACAAGATTCAAGATTTGCAAAGGAAAGGCTCATTTAATAACGTTTACAAAATAAACAACCATCCAATTGGACAAGGGTCCAATCATCTTTCTGGACTCTTCCTCCAGCAGATATATAGAGGATGTCTAATGGTCTGAAATTTATGATGTGTTATATAAACATTAGGAAAAGACTGCCAAAATCGAGTTTCAATGAACCATCTGTCTGAGTAGGGTGAACATAGGTTGAGTGTCACTGTCAACTTTATTTTAAACTGCATTTATTTTGGTAGCCTGCCTCCTGGGAAAATGTCCTTGATGATCTACCACACTGAAAATTAAAACCAAATTTAAAAATCATACAAAATTAAGCCCAGACATTAGGAAAATACAGAGCTGAAGCAGTTAAGCCTAGCAGGTCAAAACTCTAAGCTATGTCTAGGGCTATTGGACAGCTTTTGTAAGTAATGGCATCATTGGTAAAATTTTGATAAGTCTAAATTTATACCTCTGGTTTCTGCTCTTTATAGTGCAGAAGACCGGACACAGCTCATGTCCCTACTTTAAGATCACTAGCTTCCAATCATTCTCTTCCACTGTCCACAGGAAAAAAATGGCATTTGAAAGGCTTTGTAAAAGAGATAAACTTAAATAACTGTAGCTACAAAATTTATGAACCTCTCACTAAAAAATGCTGTTTGAGTAACAGCTTCCAAAGCTCCCATACATTTCCTTACACTGAAATGTCACAAACTCAGAATGAGGAAGATTCTTTAGAAAATGCAAGAGGACTCTAAGAAGTTTCTTACCGCAGCAAAGAGAAGACATCATAAGAATTGCGAACACAGTTCTGATCCACCTGAAGAAGAATATTCTTCTGAGCATTTGAATAACCCTAAAAGATATTGATCAACAAATTAATCAAAGTAAAACAAAATATGCGTCCAAATTAATCATGATGTTTGTCTTTTTTAAATTATGATTTAATAATAACTCAGTAGATTCAAATCATTAAGAAATTAGAAAAAAATTAAGAAACACTTTCACATAATTGAAGTTTAACATTTTAGGCAAGTGAATTTAAAATAAATTTCCTCTAATATTTTCCCACAGAAACAATGTTTCACATTATAAATTTTGGTGAACTTCCCAGCGAAACCCCAGAAGTCTTTTTAACATATTATGTGCCTGAAGAAGAGTATTAACAATAATATTTCAAGTATGCCTAGCCAACATATGTAATGTTTTTATGGGAGAAAAGGCATTCCAAGTTTTAATTAGGAATACCTGAAACAAATATTTCCACTCAGTAGTGTTAAGGTGTTGGGAGCAAGGATGGTTTCTACAGCGAACACAGCACAATTTCTTAAGAAGAACAGAACAGCTATCTGGCATTTCAGAAAAGCAAAGTAAATAGTAGTTAAGAAAAGAGGACTCTGGACCCAGATGACCTGGATTACAATTTAAGCCCTTAACACACCAGTTCTGTAACCTTGAGCAAGGCACCTAACTTCTTTCAATTTAACGTTGGTTTCTCATCTATAACATGGAGATGATAATACTATCTACCTCACAAATTGTCATGGGAATTAAAAGAGCTAATATTTGTAAAATCAAAGGTATGTATAAGCACTGTATAAATGCTTGCTATAATGCTAATAGAAGCATTTTCCAAAAATTACATTGCTGCAGATATTAAAAGGTTATTAAGAGAATATTATGAAGAACTTCATGCTAACAAATTTGAGAACTTAGATTAATTAGACAAATTCCTTGAAAAACTACAACATGCCAAAATTGATGAATAATAGCTGAGTAATAACTCTATAACTATTTTTAAGTGAATAAGTAATTGAAAAATCTTTCCACAAAAATAGTCTTGGTCCAGGTTGCTTCACTGAATTATATCAAATGTTTAAGAAATGTCATCAATTTAGTACAAACTCCTAAAACAGAGTAGAAAGGAACAATTTCCAACTACATTACTGACACTAAACCTTCTCTCTCTCTCTCTCTCTCACACACACACACACACACACACAGATAATTATAAGTCAATATCCTCATGATTACAGACACAAAAATCCCTAGCAAAACATTAGAAAGTTGAACCAGAAATACATTGTAAGGATAAAACAATAACACTTCATTTTGACTGAATTTATTTTAAGAATGCAAGAGTGGTTTAGTATTTAATATCAATCAATTAGCAAATAAATGAAGCAATCATTATAAATCTACCTTTATGGGCACACAATAATAAAGATGTAACATGATGATAAAAATGGGGGAAAAGAGCCCATAGAGAAGAAAAGTTTTATATAATACTAAAACTAATATTAACTTTAGCTAAACTTACAAATTAAAATGTTAACTATAATCCTTGGGGCAGCCACTAAGAAAATAACTAAAAGATGAATAGTGAAAGAAATGAGAAAGGACTCAAATGTTACATGAGAAAATAACTAATACAAAAGAAGGTAATAATGGAAGAAATGAGGAACAAAAAGAAATAAAACAAATCAAAGAATGGCAGAAGTCCTTGCGCCTGTAATTACAGTAAGTGTTAATGAATTAAATTACACTACAATTAAAAGGCAGAGATTGGCAAAATGGATTTTCTTTTTAATGATCCACAATATGCTATCTACAAGAGATGCACTTGAGAATCAAAAACACAAATAGGTTGAAAATGGAAGGATGGAAAGATATTCTATGTAAGTAGTAACCAAAAGAGAGCTGGCATGTATAAACTAATATCAGACAAATAGACAGTAAAACAAAACAGGTGACCAAAACAGACATTATGCCGTTTTAAAAGGCTCAAGAAGATATAAATGATTATAAACATATATGGACTTAACAACATATAACAAAACATACGAAGTCAAAACCATAAAAACTAAAATGAGAAACAGCAGAAGTCAACATCCCACTTTTACCAATGGACAGCACAACCATAAAAAAGAGAAAAGAAGGAAACAAAAAACATCAACAATACCATAAATCAACCAGACCTAACAGATGTATACAGCATGTTCCACTCAACAACCACCATACAAATATTCTCAAATGCACACAGAATATTCTCTAGGATAGACCATATGTTGTCATCAAAAAAATCTCAATAGATTTCTAAACACTGAAATCACACAAAATATCTCTTCTGATCATAATGGAATGAAACTAAAAATCAGTAACAAAAGGAAATTTGGAAAATTCACAAACTACGAAGTAAACATACTCTTAAATGGCCAGTGGGTCAAAGAACAAATCATAGGCAAATTATTAAATGCTACATTACATAAAAATACAACATATCAAAACTTAGGATACAGTGAAAAAAGTGCTCAGAGTGAAAAATGCAGCTGTAAATATTTACATTAAAAAGAAGAAAAAGGAGAGAGTTTGAATCAGTAATGTAATCTTCCACCTTAAGGAACAATAAAAAGAAACCTAAACCCAAAGTAAGAAGGAAGCAAATAATAAAGATTAGGGCAGAGATCCTGGTGGCTCAGATGGTAAAGAGCCTGTCTGCAACATGGGAGATCCAGATTCAACCCCCGGGTCGGGAAGATCCCCTGGAGAAGAGAATGGCAGCCCACTCCAGTATTCTTGCCTGGATAATTCCACGGACAGAGGAGCCTGGAGGGCTACAGTCCATGGGGTCACAGAGTCGGACACGACTGAGCAACTAACCCTTTCCATGAAATACAGAATAAAAAACAATAGAGAAAAATCAATAAAACTAACTTAGTTCCCTGAAAGAGCCAATAAAACTGACAAACATTAAGCCAGACCAACCAAGAAAAGAGGAGAGAACGCTCCAATCACTAAAATCAGGAATGAAAGTGAGAACATTACCATTAATCTTACAAAGACAGGAAATATTAATTATAGAAGAATACTATAAGAACCTCTTGATGAAAGTGAAAGAAGAGAGTGTAAAGGTTGGCTTAAAACTCAACATTCAAAAAACTAAGATCATGGCATCCAGTCCCATCACTTTATGGCAAATAGATGGGAAAACAATGGAAACAGTGAGAAACTTTATTTTCTTGGGCTCCGAAATCATTGCAGATGGTGACTGCAGCCATGAAATTAAAAGGTGCTTGCTCCTTCGAAGAAAAGCTATGATCAGTGTAGACAAACATTACTTTGCCAACAATGGTCCATCTAGTCAAAGCTATGGTTTTTCCAGTAGCCATATATGGATGTGAGTGTTGGACTGTAAAGAAACCTGAGAGCTAAAGAATCGATGCTTTTGAACTGCGATATTGGTGAAGACTTCTGAGTCTCTTGGACTGCAAGGAGATCCAACCAGTCCATCCTAAAGGAAATCAGTCCTGAATATTCACTGGAAGGACTGATGCTGAAGCTGAAACTCCAATACTTTGGCCACCTGACGTGAAGAACTGACTCATTGGAAAAGACCCTGATGCTGGGAAAGATTGAAGACAGGCAGAGAAGGGTACGACAGAGGATGAGATGGTTGGATGGCATCACCAACGCATCACCGACTCGATGGACATGAGTTTGAGCAAGCCCCTGGAGTTGGTGATGACAGGGAAGCCTGGTGTGCTACAGTCCATAGGGTTGCAAAGAGTTGGACATGACTGAGCTACTGAACCGAACTGATGAACAACTGTATGCCAACAAATCACGGAACCTAGATAAAATGAAAATTCCTAGAAGAACAGAAACTCCCAAAAGCGATTCAGGAAAAAACAGAAAATCTGGACCGATCTACAAGTTGTCAAAGAGTTTAGCTAGGCTACTCCATAGTACCACCGCCTTGGCATCCATTTTGTGTGGCCAAGCAGCCGTTAGGGACCTTACACCAACACTAGGCCCCTCTTCAGGGAAGTGCATGCCCTAGATTGCAGGCTGCAGTTACACGCAAACGTAGATCCTGTTAATACTTGTGATCAAAAGTCTCCCCTGCTTCCCAGGACCTGTATGCTCTACATGCCCCTTAGATAAAAATCCCCATGGAGCTTACCAAAACCCTGCTCTTTTGGTTTGAACTGAACAATCCAGCCCAAGCCCAGGAACCCCAAAGCACTCTACACGCAGACTCTAATGAAGACATGTGTCCCAGATCCTCCATTTCTCTGTCTGCACTCTGCCTTGACCTCCCCATGTGGCCACTTCAAAGCCTTCTCTATAATTCCTCCAGAATCTATGAGTAACAAACGTCTCTATTTCAATTTCTCTTGTGGTTTTCTGTGCTCCACTCAACAAACATTAATTTAACAAAGTTATAACAAAACTAAAGAAGTTAAATCAGTAATCATAAAACTCCCAGCAAAGAAAAGCCCAGAACTGCATAATTTGGCAAAAACTACCAATCATTTAAAGAGAAAAATAACACCAATCCTTCTCAAAGTCTTCCAAAAAATGAAAGAGGAGGAAATACTTCTTAACTCATTCTATGAGACCAGTATTACCCTGATCCTAAGCCAGATAATAACATCACAAGAAAATTATAGACCAATATCCCTTATATTATAATATATATAACATATATACACACATTATAGAGAAAAGAATCCTTAACAAAATACCCTTGAACAAAGAGAGGGTGGGGGCAATGACCCCTACATGGTTAAAAATCCACATATAACTTTACAGTCGGTTCTCTGTATCCACAGTTCCATATGCATTGCTCTGCATCCATGGATTTGACCAACTGTACATTATGTAGTACTGTGGTTCAGACTTATTGGAAAAAAAAAAAAAAAACCCACACATAAGTAGCCTTGCCCAATTCAAACACATGTTATTCAAGAGTCAAATGTATTAGCAAAGCTAATCTGGTCTAGCAATTCTACTTCTGGGAATATACCCAAAAGAACTGAAAGCAAAAACTCAAAGAAAGAGAAATTGTACACCCACGTTCATAGGAGCATTATTCACAGTAGTCGAGGGGTGGAAGTAACCGAAGTGTTCATCAACAGATTAACAGATAAAATGTGGTTTATTCATATAACGGAATACTAGTTATCCTTAAAAAGGAAAGAAATTCTGACACACGCTGTAACACGCATGACCCTTAAAGACATTATGTTATGTAAAACAAGCTAGTGACAAAAGGATAAATATTGTGTGGTTCCACCGTATGAGGCACCGAGAGCAGTCAGATTCATAGAAACAGGAAGTAGAAGGGTGAGTGCCAGAGACTCGAGGAGGAGGGAGATGGGGAGTTATTGCTTAAAGGGTAGACAGAGAGTTCCAGTTTCACGAGACAGAAAGAGTTCTGGAGAGGGACAGTAGTGACAGCTGTAAAACAAGGTGAATGTCCTTAATGCCACCAAACTGTACACTTAAAATGGTTAAGACAGTGAATTTTCTATTACGTATATTTCACAATTAAAATAATTTTTTAGAAAAAGATTTATACACCAGGAACAAGTGGTATTTACCCAAGGTATGTAAAGGTGGTTTGATAAATGAAAATCAAGCCAACACAACATATCAAGTTGAAGGATTCATATTTCCCAATTCCATGTTTGCTACAAAGCAACACTAATCAAAACAACGCTGTATGTACTGGCGCAATGACAGACACACACATCAGTGAGGCAGAGCCAAGGGTACGGACATACATTCATCTATCTACAGTCAACTGGTTTTAAACAAAGGTGTCAGGACTGAGAAAGAACAGTATTTCAACAGTGATGCTGAAACAACTAAATGGCCACATGCAAAATAATAAAGTTGGACCCATTCCTAACACCATGTACAAAACTTGCAACTAGGATCAAAGACATAAGTGTTAAGACTAAAACAACAAAACCATTAACGCACCTAATGGTTGCCAACCCTAGTATACTGCTGTTGGGAACACAAAGTGGTCAGCAGCTATGGGAAAAAGTTGGCAATTCCTCAAAAAGTGAAGTACAGAATTACTATATCATCCAGCGATTCCACTCCAAGGCATAAAACCAAAAGAACTGAAAACAAATTCTTGTACATAAACGTTCACAGCAGCACTACTCACAACAGCCACAAGGCAGAAACAATTCAAACACCCATCAGTGGGTGAGCAGATAAACTAAATATGGTATATCATACAACGGGATATCACTCAGCCAAAAAGAGAAGTACTGACACATGCTATATTTGGATGCACCTCAAAAACACTAAGCAGCCAGACATAAAAGGTTACGTATTGTATGATTCCATTTATATTCAATACTCAGAATAAGTGAAACCATAGAGAGAAAAGCAAGTTGGTAGTTGCTGGGGGTTGGGGAACACCAAATGGAGAGTGAACGTTTAATGGCATTTTCTTTTGCTGTGATAAAAATGTTATGCAACTTGTTGGAGATAGTGTTTCCACAACATTGTGAACGTTCCCAATGCCACTGAATCACACACTTTAAAATGCTTAGGGAATTCCCTGGTGGTCCAGTGGTTATGACTCGGTGCTTTCACTGCTGGGGCCTGGGTTTGATCCCTGATGGGGAAACTAAGATTCCACAAGCTGTGCAATGAGGCCAAAAAAAAAACAGAAAAGCATAAATTCATGTTATATAAATTTCAACCCAATTAAAAAGAGAGGGAGCTGGCTATGAAATAATCTACATATCATGAGGGCAGCTGAAGAGAAAAGACAGAGACAGAAGATAATCCTACAGATGAGCTACAAAAAGACACAAGAAATAAACTTCAGATTCTCAGGAGAAATGATTGGTGACACTCCACTTAGCTGTTCTTATTTTATGCAAAAAGCTGCCAAACATCTTTTCTACTAAAAACGTATCCACACTCACATATAACTAAAAGCAACACATTATAGCAAGAACTCTGGGTCTTAATCCACTCTGCCTGTTATAGAAGTGAAAAAAACCATTTAAATCCTCTAGGTCTTAGTTTCTTTAACAATAAAATGAGATGAGACTACTACTAATATAAACAATGAACAATAATAGCCAAACACAAAAGTAACATGTGTGAGCATTCATAGTATTCCAGGGAGTGTTGTTTTTCACGTTAAATGAACGTTGTGATATTAACATTAAAGGTAAACATACATAATACTCATGAGACCCTGTGAAACAGGTACTATTCTTATCCCCACTTTAAAGGTAAGGAAACTGAGACACAGGGAGGATTAAGTGGAAGAGCCATGCAGTCTGGCTCCACAGCTTGTGTTCTTAATGACCATGCTTTACTTGATCTCTAAGACCTTTTCCAGTTCTCAAATTCTGGGTCCATGTACATTTAAGGCAACTCAAGGACATTATTAAACCCTTCTGCTTCAGCCACAACACAGCAATTAACATTCTTGAAATATGCTAAGAGCCTTGCTCTGAATGACATCTAACGTCACCAGATGTGCAATCCCGACAGACCTCTGATGAAGGATCATGATGGAAAGAAATGGCTCATTTGTATCTGGTTATCTGTGTGAGATACTGCCAAGTGCCAAAGAGCCCCGAGGAGATTTACATGTCACTCAAAATTCTCCTGAAGCCAGGCCTAACAATTCTTTTTCAAAGAAGCAAACAGGATAGGCACCAGTCTGGGTGAGTGCCTATTAAACTGCTCAAGGAAACAGATAATTTCACATACTCAAAGACCAAAAGTAATTCCAGGCAGATGATCAGGTGTGTTACTAGATCAGTGATCTACAAATTTTCTCAGTCGAAGGCCAGATTGTAAATATTTCAGGCTTTGCAAGCCACATCATCTCCATTGCATACTTTTCTTTGTTTTCGTCTTCAGATTCTTTACAAATGTAAAAACCATTCTTAGCTCGCAGGTCACATAAAAACATGTGGGGACTGTAATTTGCTTATTCATGTACTAGATCACTGAATAAGTCAACTTTTAAAATGTGTTACTGTACGTTTTGAGAGTTGTCAGCTACTAAAACAGTCAAAAACAATCCTTTATTAAAACTCTAAAAGTTCTACTAAAATAATCCTGTGGACAGGATAACTGTTTATGAAGCAAACAACAATATACACATATACCTATTCATTTCAGTGTTTACTGAATATCTAATACATACAAGATGTCAGGCAATTTCTATCATCCTTATAAAAGTATACAACCTAATAAAGTATATAACCCAGCTAAGGTTCCAAGTGAAGTAAAATTGCTTGTAAGAAAGGTTAAAAAGAAAAGCTATAGGAGTTCCAATATGGTAAAGATTCCACCTAGTAGAAGCAGAAACATCAAAGGCTGCAGGAGTAGCAATACTTGGGATAGATTAACAAGTACAGAAAGCTGAAGGGCAGTGAAGGAAAGACCCACACAGACTGAACACCTTTAGCTGAAGCATGGCAGTGGGAAAACATAAGCTGTATTCAGAGAAAATTAAACAGTGGTCCAATTTGTTCAGCTCCAATGATGTCAAAATTACTTGGAACACCAGAGGGGAAAATAGTAGGAGATACAGCTACGTGACAAGGTTGAGAGGGCCAGATGCAGAAAGCCTTGAATGTCATACTAAAAAGTGAGACAACCTTCATAAAGGACTCCTGCAAAGTTTCCAACAGTGCAGGCCAATGATCAAAGCTGCACTTAAGGAAGGTTACTCTGGTAATGACACACACGACAAACGAGAGGAAGCAGAAAGCCCAAACACCCACTAGGAGGCTATTTTAGAAATCCACGTGTACTAGAGGGAATGAGAACTCAAATTCTGAAGAATAAAGGAGACAGACAGAGAAAAGAAGTAAAGATAAAAGCAGAGATATACCCAAAAGTACTATACCACTGACTGAATTTAGGTTGATGGAGAAAAGGAAATTAGGTCAGAGATTTGGCCACATCCAGCAGACCAGAAGTAACTCCATACAACCTTTAAAGCAAAGGAATAAAAAAAAAAAAAAAAATGCAAGTATGCTTTAGGAATAAGATTAATCAGGCAGTGGTGAATGAGACAAAGTGGATACAAAGAGACCAGAGCCACAGGCTCGCCAGGAAACTACTGCAGTAATCCTGCCTTATGAAGGTGCCAGGCCGAGCTTGGATCATGGCAATGGATATGGAAAAGCAGCCAAAAATGAGTGATTTCAAAGAAGGACTCAAGAGTCCAGCAGCTGAATGAATTGAGTGGATGAAAGAAATCAATCAAGGCTAACTGCAAAATTTGAGACCTCGATAAATGGATAAAATAGTTAATAAAAATGCAAAAAAAAAAAAAAAAAGCAAAACATACAACTGGTTGGAAAAGCAAACCTGGAGAGAAAATTAAAGAGATCCATTTAAAATATAATAATTTGCAAACAGAAGATGTCTATGAAGAAGTGGTCAGAAACTATTTAAACAGATGAATGAGAATTTTGAACAACACGCTATACAACTGATGACAATGAAACAGTATATCCCAGCAGAGTTTTAAATGATCTGCTACTACAACATTCATTCACTCATTCAACAAATATTTACTGAATTATTACTACATGCCCACCACCGTGCTAAGCACTAGGGATAATTCATTTATAGACACTGTCCCTGCTCTTACACAGTGCACAGTCTAGTAAGAAACAGAGTTGAGCAAATGGGCAATCAGAATATAACTAGCTAAGGACAGCAACAAGAAAAATGAAAAGCAAGGTTCTATGAGAGTACATAGAGGGTAGATAGAGAGTACATAGAGTACGTAGGGATATGTCACAGAAAACCATTCTCTGGAAATGAGGTCTAAGCTCTAAAACTGAAATGGATAAATTTTAGCTTTTTAAGAAACTGTTATGGGTGAGGTGCTTCAAAATCAAGAATTAGATCACTGTAAGAGGAGCCTGGTGGGCTGCAGTCCATGGGGTCGTGAAGAGTTGGACACGGGACACAACTGAGCGACTTCACTTTCACTTTTCACTTTCATGCATTGGAGAAGGAAATGGCAACCCACTCCAGTGTTCTTGCCTGGAGAATCCCAGGGACGGGGGAGCCTGGTGGGCTGCCGTCTGTGGGGTCGCACAGAGTCAGACACGACTGAAGTGACTTAGCAGCAGCAAGACCTTACAAGTCCATTAATTACTCTGAAATGACTTGAATAAGAGGGACACGATGAACATTTTAGAAAGATAAATCTGGCTCCAATGTCAAGAACCAGGAAAGAAACAGATGTTTAGCAGGTATCTCAAGTAGTGATTTAAAAAAGTAACTCAGAAAAAGAGGGGAGCGTTTAGGATGACTCCCTGCTCTGACTTGAGAAAACGCATGGACAACAGTACCATGCACTGAACCAAGGAATACAATAAGGGTGGGGAGACTGAGCTCAGTCTAGGAGCTGTGGAGTGAGTGTCTCTGACATGGCTGGATGGCATCACTGACTCAACAGATGTGAATTTGAGCAAACTCCGGGAGACAGTGAAGGACAGGGAAGCCTGGTGGCCTGGTGTGCTACAGTCCATGGGGTCACAAAGAGTCACACGTGACTTAGCAACTGAACAACAATGAGTCTCTGAAACACTCAGCAATCTGACTCAAGTCTAGATATATGGAAGTACTGACCGGAGAAGTAGACTTGGGAGAGATCTGAATCACCCAGACACAATGTGTCGATGAGAAGACAAAAGGTCTGAGTGGAAG
This sequence comes from Bos indicus, assembly GCF_029378745.1. Classification (NCBI taxonomy): domain Eukaryota; kingdom Metazoa; phylum Chordata; class Mammalia; order Artiodactyla; family Bovidae; genus Bos; species Bos indicus. The sequence continues at coordinate 55,757,884 of NC_091774.1, read as the reverse complement.
CCTGAGGACAATACCTTAAAGGCCCCAGCAAAAGCCTGCCCCGTGGGACTGATAGTAGACTATACATGGGTATACGTGTGTGTGCGTTCAGTCACTCAGTTGTGTCCGACTCTTTGTGACCCCATGGACTGCAGTCCACCAGGCTCCTCTGTCCATGGGATTCTCCACGCAAGAATACTGGAGTGGGTTGTCATTTCCCACTCTAGGGGAGTTTCCTGACCCAGGGATCAAAGCCATGCCTTCCGCATTGGCAGGCGGATTCTTTACCATTGCACCACCAGGGAAGCCCTAGTAGATTATATACATTACTCTTAAAACTGTTAAGTGAGCTCTGCAAATAGTCCCTCTTCTATTTACTTAGGGAGAATAAGGAATCATAATGGACAATGGAAAAAAAAAAAAAAACCTGTGGCTCATTCTACTACTTGAGCACATTTTCAGATATAGTGAGCATACTTTTTCAAAAGTTAGTATTTATTTGTACAAGGACAGGGGAGCTTGGTGTGCCGCAGTCCATGGGGTTGCAACAAGTTGGACATGACTGAGTGACTGAACAACAACAATTTGTACAACTCCTCCTAAAATGGCTACCTGAAAAATCAAAAGAAAGCCTGTGTTCCTATGTGTGTATGTCAGTTTGGATATTAACACACTTTTAAGTGTCACTAAGGTTTAAACTGAGAAAAATGTGCATGTACCTCTGTCAAGCACCTTCAAGCCTCAGACACTCACTGCCACCGAGCTCTAATGAAGCCCAGATGCTGAGCTGCTAAGGAGGGAAAGTGAGACTGCTTCCCCGACACTGAACCTGAGCTGAATATGCAGATTCCCCCAGATCCGGTGTGAGGTTTGAGACAGCATATGTTTTCTTCTCCTTCAAAACAGAAGCAATGAAAATAAGAATAATGTTATTAAGCAAAGGTATACAGATCCTGAAACTAAATTATTTTTTTTTTTTAATTCAAGTCAATAGGGATGAAGAGGTTCTTCTTCACAAGTGTGAACTGAAGGTTCACACTTCAGTTTTTCAAACTACCCTCAAAAAATGATCACAATCATATTCACACACTCCAAGTATGAAATGGATTAAATGTCACCAATACAACTCCGTAACAAGAGAGTTGACAGTGACCCTGCTGAAGTAGCCATCCTTTAAGAGAAAAGTGTACTACAGAACAGAGACAGGATCCATGTGATCCTGCTGCTGCTGCTGCTGCTAAGTCACTTCAGTCGTGTCAGACTCTGTGCAACCCCATAGACGGCAGCCAACCAGGATCCACCATCCCTGGGATTTCCTTCTCCACATGTGATCCTAGTGGACCTCATTCACTCAAGAAAAATATCTTCCAAGCAAAGTCTACACTAAATCCTGGGACTAAAAGAATGAGTAAGAGACAACCTCAGCCCTAAAGAAGATTACACTCTAACAGGAGGAAGGACATACACACAGTTACTATAATTGTGAGAAGTGAGAGGGAAGAGAAGGCAACAGTGATATCATGCTAATTGGGTGCAAAAGTCAAAGAAAGGGTTCCCAGCTTTCTAGAGAAACAATTTAAATAAATGGAAACTGACTCCCAGAGGGGAAAATTAAAAAAAAAAGTCAAGAATGCCCTCACTACAAATCTAAGAAAGAATAATAAAGATGAGTTTACAAAATTTAAACAAAGTTTCAACTCTCTGAATCCCCTAGTGAGGATGAGTCTGGAGCTCTGTTTCTGTTTACTTTCTAAGAACCTAAAACATCTATATGAAGAGCTGTGCTTGGCTTTGAATGTTCCAGTATTAAAATTCTGAAAAGCTCAAAAATTGTGCTAAGGAGACAAGATCCTCCAAATTCATAACAGGAAACGTGGCATTTTCCCAGATTATTCTCTGGCTTCAATGAAGAGAGAGAATGGGGACCACACTGCAGCAGCAGGATTTATAAATATGAATTACAGGATGAGATGATTTTCCAAACATCTGTCAGAAGCTAATCTGATCCAAGAGAAGAGGGGGTGGGGGTAAGGAGAGAGACTTAGAGGAAAGCCAAATAGACTATCGTGTAGAAATTTTGTGGACTTTGGTGGGTTGATGGCATCTTGGGCATTGCATGCCCACTCTACAACGATAAATACCCAAAGTCTGTACAATAACATACTTTATACCATTCAGAGCACTTATGTATGTACCCTCATTTGATCCTAACAATGCACATAGTAGACATCTCTAGGTAAATGTAAAGAAAGTGACATGGTACTTTGACATGCTCTGTGAAGTAGGAAGAAATCTAGAGATACCACGTAGCATAGTTGTCAAGAGGCTTCTGAATAAATCAGACCTGGTTTCAATCACTGTTCTGCTACTTACTAAGTCAAGGATATGGTTTTTCCAGTAGTCATGTATGGATGTGAGAGTTGGACTGTGAAGAAAGAGCACCAAAGAATTGATGCTTTTGAACTGTGGTGTTGGAGAAGACTCTTGAGAGTCCCTCGGACGGCAAGGAGATCCAACCAGTCCTTTCTAAAGGAGATCAGTCCTGAATATTCATTGGAAGGACTGCTGCCGAAGCTGAAACTCCAAACTTTGGCCACCTGATGTGAAAAACTGACTCATTGGAAAAGACCCTGATGCTGGGAAAGATTGAAGGCAGGAGGAGAAGGGGACGACAGAGGATGAGATGGTTGGATGGCATCACCAACTCAATGGACATGAGTTTGGGTAAACTCCAGCAGTTGGTGATGGACAGAGGCCTGGCGTGCTGTGGTCCATGGGGTCGCAAAGAGTCGAACACGACTGAGTAACTGAACTGAAGTAATCCTGGATTAGTAGTTGAACGTTTTCTTCTAGGATACTGTATCTATAGAATGATGATAACTACCTCATGAAACTGTTATACAGATTAAATAAAACATGAAAAGTAGATAGTATAGTGTCTGACATACAGTAGGCACTCAGTAAACAAAAACTAACAATAATTTTCAAAAGTTCCATATTCACCCGAGTAATACTGTTTTTAGGATACCACACCAGCTCAAATAATTCAGAAACAAAATTTTACCCTGGACTTAAACCGAGCTCACATACCTAGAGGTTTTAGTAACAAAGTTAGTAGTTATTAATTAGAAACAGCCCCTTAGGATCTGTCTGGTCTGTTTCTTGTATTTCATAATCTGCTTGAGGTGGTAGGGTGGGGACAGAGCTCTTCAAGGAAAACTGAATAAAATATGTATAAGAATGAGCTATTTTTTGTGATCCTCCAACCTTCACTTGGGAGAAGGAAATGGCAACCCACTCCAGTGTTCTTGCCTAGAGAATCCCAGGGATGGGGGAGCCTCGTGGGCTGCCGTCTATGGGGTCGCACAGAGTTGGACACGACTGAAGAGACTTAGCAGCAACCTTCACTTGATGACGTACTGAGAGATCTGGGTAGAAATTATACCATATCCCTTTCTCTGTTGTTAAAATACAGGCAGTACTTGACACACTTAATCCCCACTTCTGAATGTTCCGCTTAAGTACCATGTGGGACGTGCTTTGGAAACAAGTTAGCATCCATGAATTTGACCAGCAAGAGGAAACAGCCATCTTTTTAATTTCTCAGTTCTATAAAGTTAACTAGACAAAAATCTCTTTTCAAAGTTTCAGCATCTTCAGTTTGAAAACAAAAATACTAATACTTTGCCCACCTGAGTTGTTATAAGTTCAAGACAGTATCTTTAACAGCATTTAATCACACAAATAAAAGGATAGAAGAAACCTCAAAAAGCACTTAAAAGAAGAAAATCATCTATTCATCACTTTTACACAGGTGACATGGTATAATGAAGAGCATATCTAGAAAGACAGAGATCTATGTTCTGATCCTGGTTCTGCCACTAAACTCATCCTGATTTCCTGATCATTCATTTATTCCCCAAATACTTACTGTTAGCTGCTAGATGCCTGCAGCTGCCACTACTACTAAAACTTCTAATAGTAGTCCTCTGCCTTCCCTACAGAACACACTAAAATAATTTATAGAGCTATGAAACTATCGGAGAAGGCAATGGCACCCCACTCCAGTACTCTTGCCTGGAAAATCCCATGGATGGAGGAGCCTGGTAGGCTGCAGTCCATGGGGTCGCTAAGAGTCGGACACGACTGGGCGACTTCACTTTCACTTTTCACTTTCATGCATTGGAGAAGGAAATGGCAACCCGCTCCAGTGTTCTTGCCTGGAAAATCCCAGGGGTGGTGGAGCCTGATGACTGCCATCATGGGGTGGCACAGAGTTGGACACAACTGAAGCAACTTAGCAGTAGCAGCAGTAGCAATGAAACTATGTGATGATTTTTTATATTACATTTGATATTATTATAGCTATGTCTAAGTTACCACCTAAGGCATGAAACTACTCTCCATGTCAAGTTCAAGAGGCTCTCTAAGCCTCAGTTTCTTTATCCATGAGATAAGCGCGCTGAGTTAAATAAGCCTAATATTCCCTCCAGGATCTTCCCTGGTGGCTCAGACGGTAAAGCGTCTGCCTACAATATGGGAGACATGGGTTCAATCCCTGGGTCGGGAAGATCTCCTAGAGAAGGAAATGGCGACCCACTCCAGTATTCTTACCTGGAAAATCCCATGGACGGAGGAACCTGGTTAGGCTACATTCCATGGGGTCGCAAAGAGTCAGACACGACTGAGCAACTTCACCCATTCACTCAATATTCCCTCCAGTAGCAGAACAAAACTGGGCTTAGAAATCAGGTTTTCTACTTAGCAAAAGTATCATGCCTTGACCAATATAAAATAAGGAATTCCCACTTGTACAGGCTCTGAAACTTGCTGTTGTCCCTAAATCTTCAATCTCAGTTGGACTATGTACTTGAGATGATCAACTCATATGGTTGCCTTTGTGAAATTAATAACCAAACTGTTATTTCAATCTCCTGAGAGTGTTTTGGAGAAGGCAATGGCAAGCCACTCCAGTACTCTTGCCTAGAAAATCCCATGGACGGAGGAGCCTGGTAGGCTGCAGCCCATTGGGGTCGCTATGAGTTGGACACAACTGAGCGACTTCACTTTCACTTTTCAGTTTCACACACTGGAGAAGGAAATGGCAACCCACTTCAGTGTTCTTGCCTGGAGAATCCCAGGGACGGTGGAGCTGGGTGGGCTGCCGTCTATGGGGTCGCACAGAGTCGGACACGACTGAAGCGACTTAGCAGCAGCAGCAGCAGAAGAGTGTTTTACTCCAAAAAGATCTGATCCTTTTTATTTGGATACTTGTTATTCAGTCACTCAGTCGTGTGGGATTCCTTATAATCCCATGGAATGCAGCACGCCAGGCTTCCCTGTCCTTCACTATCTCCTGGAGTTTGCTCAATTCTACTCCTGCTTCAATATTTTTTCCCATTAAAATGAGAATGCATTGCCATCTACTGGACTCTGAAGACATTGCTGCTACAGTTTTTTGTCTGAGAACAAGAATTCTTAACAATTTAAAGCTTTTTATACTTTATCAATAACATAATAGTTATTATGACAATATAAGTTGTATAAAAATAAAACTCCAAAAGCTGAGGCTAGGGATAAGGTAGGGTAAGAGAGAAAAGTACTATCTCTTTGAGATTTTTAATCTCAATTATTGCTATGACAGTTCTAAATATAGCAAGCATTCACCTACATTTGTTAACAAAGTAAGCCCCTCCTACATGCCAGGCACTGTTCAAGGGACACAACTGCTGACGAGTGTACGTATTAGAGAGCAATCCCTCTTTTCATATGGTTTAGAGACTACTGAGTAGTGGTGTCCATACTGAACCTTCCTCATGTGCCAGGCTCAGAATATGCATTATCACCTTTAATATTCAAAATAATTTATGATGAGGAAGAAATTGTTATCTCCACTTACAGGCAAAAAAACAAACTCAGAGATGACTCAGTTTGCCCAAAATCTCATGGGTAAGCAGAAGTGGTGCCTGGAATTCAATTCACATCAATCTGACTCCAACACCCATATTCTTAACCACTAGGAGTGCCCATTCACCCAAGCAGCTGTCAGCATTCTTCCAAAAAGAAAAGTTGTTGCCAAAAAGAAATTCAGATAATGATAACTTCACATGTCTGTATTAAAGGTAAAACTCCTGCACAGGGATCTGAAAAGTTTCCAGCTTACTGGATCAAGAACTGGCCCAACAGCCTCTCATTCCTGATGCTCCTCCAACTGCCCTCCTAGTAGCAAAATCCACCTGGGAGCATCTCTCCCACTCACCTAGCCTGATTCACCAACCTCTTCCTAAGGTTCTCTTCGAATCACTTATGGTTCTGCTATAACTCACTGTGTTAAGATCCAAACAACTGATATCAAAAATAATTTTTCAAAATAAACCTATTTGTAAATTGCAGCTCTTCTGGAAGAAATGCTACTTTATCTCAGGTAAAAGAATAAATGTTGGTGAGTCTGCACCTAACATTTCTGCATCCCAGAGTACTGAGTTTAACAATGGGCATATAGTAGGTACTTGATACGTACTGACAGAAAAAAATCATGAATCAAGTTTACAACTAAAAATAGATTTTTATTATCATTTATTCAGTTATTTTCTTTGTCTGCATTGCTGTTAAATATGTAAGAGTTTAATTTGTATGCCAAATAAATGAAACTTTACTACACAAATTTAAAAAGGTGTCACTTCCTAATAATGCCAGCAGAAGTTACTGAATGAAGGATTCAGACCCACAGTATATATTTCAGTCAAAGATTTTCAAATATATTAAATAGTTTCCAAACACATCCCTGGAAGTGAGATTGAATACTCATCCAATACAGTAAAAAGCTGAGACATTTACTAGATTCCTAACAACTCAACAGAAATGAGTAAATCCTTTTTGAGAAGCAGATAAACAAAGAGGCAAAAGTTTCAAGCAAATAAGCTTCAACTTTAAGACCACGGTTGAAAAGTTTAGACCATAGACTCATCTAGAGCCAGACATCCTGGAATGTGAAGTCAGGTGGGCCTTAGGAGGCATCACTATGAACAAAGCTAGTGGAGGCGATGGAATTCCAGTTGAGCTATTTCAAATCCTGAAAGATGATGCTGTGAAAGTGCTGCACTCAATATGCCAGCAAATTTGGAAAACTCAGCAGTGGCCACAGGACCAGAAAAGGTCAGTTTTCATTCCAATCCCAAAGAAAGGTAATGCCAAAGAACGCTCAAACTACCGCACAATTGCACTCATCTCACACACTAGTAAAGTGATGCTCAAAATTCTCCAAGCCAGGCTTTAGCAATATGTGAACCGTGAACTTCCAGATGTTCAAGCTGGTTTCAGAAAAGGCAGAGGAACCAGAGATCAAATTGCCAACATTCGCTGGATTATCAAAAAAGCAAGAGAGTTCCAAAAAAACATCTATTTCTGCTTTGTTGACTATGCCAAAGCCTTTGACTGTGTGGACCACAATAAACTGTGGAAAATTCTGAAAGAGATGGGAATACCGGACCACCTGACCTGCCTCTTGAGAAACCTGAATACAGGTCAGGAAGCAACAGCTAGAACTGGACATGGAACAACAGACTGGTTCCAAGTAGGAAAAGGAGTTCGTCAAGGCTGTATACTGTCACCCTGCTTATTTAACTTCTATGCAGAGTACATCATGAGAAATGCTGGGCTGAAGGAAGCACAAGCTGCAATCAAGATTGCAGGGAGAAATATCAATAACCTCAGATATGCAGATGACACCACCCTTATGGCAGAAAGTGAAGAACTAAAGAGCCTCTTGATGAAAGTGAAAGAGGAGAGTGAAAAAGTTGCCTTAAAGCTCAACATTCAGAAAACAAAGATCATGGCATCTGGTCCCATCACTTCATGGCAAATAGATGGGACAGTGGAAACAGTGGTTGACTTTATTTTTCTGGGCTCCAAAATCACTGCAGATGGTGACTGCAGCCATGAAATTAAAAGACGTTTGCTCCTTGGAAGGAAAGTTATGACCAACCTAGACAGCATATTAAAAAGCAGAGACATTACTTTGCCAACAAAGGTCCGTCTAGTCAAGGCTATGGATTTTCCAGTAGTCATGTATGGATGTGAGTTGGACTATAAAGAAAGCTGAGCACCAAAGAACTGATGCTTTTGAACTGTGGTGTTGGAGAAGATTCTTGAGAGTCCCTTGGACTGCAAGGAGATCCAACCAGTCCATCCTAAAGGAGATCAGTCCTGGGTGTTCACTGGAGGGACTGATGTTGAAGCTGAAACTCCAATACTTGGCCACCTGATGCAGAGAGCTGACTCATTTGGAAAAGACCCTGATGCTGGGAAAGATTGAGGGCAGGAGTAGAAGGGGACGACAGATGATGAGATGGTTGGATGGCATCACCGACACAATGGACATGGGTTTGGGTGGACTCCAGGAGTTGGTGATGGACAGGGAGGCCTGGCGTGCTATGGTTCATGGGGTCGCAAAGAGTCGGACATGACTGAGCGACTGAACTGAACTGAACTGAACTTTAGACCATGGTGGCTTAAGATACTTTAACATGGACAGAGGAAGAATTAACAGCAACACAATCATCAGATGTGTTTCTGGTTACAGCTAATGTGAAAAACCAGGAATGCTGAAGAACTGGTCAACAAAAACTTTAGTCACTATTTAAAAAGTTGCTTTAAAACATGCTTCCTTGTGATAGCTTCACAAGTAATCTTTCATCTTCCATATAGAACATACATTCTTAAAGCCTTGCTGCCTTAGAATATTTTAATCCTTTATGAAATATTTCAGCCACAGATATTCTATCCATATTCAGTGACTGTGATTACAAGTATATTTGGACTTATTTCTGTCACTGTACCACATGCTTCTGTTTACTATTTGTTTTCTTTTTTGTTTTCCTTTTCTGGCTCCTATCAAGTTGACAGAGTTTGCTACTCCTTATATTCCCTTTTTTCCCTCTGCCAATTAAAAATCTATATTGTTTCTAGTATTTAGTAGGTATCTTGACATTTTTACCATGCACACTTAACCACAAGCTATTATAAGAAATTTTAAACTTGTTTACTATCTCTAGCCTCCTCCCGAACAAATCAATGAGTCTTACTCTTCAAAGAGCCTCCCCCACCTTATTATTGTCTAGAGCAAACAGAGTCCTAAAACTCTCTGTGGAGAAGGGTCAGTTGCTTTTCCTTCAACCCATTGTGAGCTGATACTTCAATAAAATACAATAAAAAGGCACAATAATGTCAAATGGCTATAAAAGTTTAAAAACACTTACTTTCACTTTTTTATACTTGGCTTACCACAGACCGGTGACAGTTCTAGACTAGCTCTGGGCCACTTTGAACAACAGTGGTGATTTGTTTTATCATTTATGGTATAACTTAGTTTTTGTGTGCTTTTTGGTTTGTCAGCAGTTAGCCAAATTCACTAATGTTTTACCACTTTTATACACCCTGCTATATCCCACATCTTCCCTTTGGGATCAATTCTTTATCTACCACATTCAGTATAGATAGAAGCAGTAAACCTTCAGTCTTCAGGTACTTAAAATTGTCTTTCACCCTCACCCTTTACTGAATGTTTACCAGAAACAGAATTGTACGTTAACAGTTAACAGCACTTTGAAGATACATTTCTTCTTGAATCTACTGTTGCTGATGAGAAGTCTGCTGTCAGTCTAATTTATAGGTAATATTTCCTTTCTCTCTATGAGCTTTTAAGATTTTCCCTTTTAAAATTATCCTTAAAGATGAGTGGTGTCCCTAAGATATCTTTTTTCAGCCTCCTTTTGTAATACGGAGAGCCCTATCTCAGCTTTTATGCACATTTAGTGGAATCAAGATTGCCGGGAGAAATATCAATAACCTCAGATATGCAGATGACACCACCCTTATGGCAGAAAGTGAAGAGGAACTAAAGAGTCTCTTGATGAGAGTGAAAGAGGAGAGTGAAAAAGTTGGCTTAAAGCTCAACATTCAGAAAGCGAAGATCATGGCATCCGGTCCCATCACTTCATGGGAAATAGATGGGGAAACAGTGGAAAGAGTGTCAGACTTTATTTTTCTGGGCTCCAAAATCACTACAGATGGTGACTGCAGCCATGAAATTAAAAGACGCTTACTCCTTGGAAGGAAAGTTATGACCAACCTAGACAGCATATTCAAAAGCAGAGACATTACTTTGCCAACAAAGGTTCATCTAGTCAAGGCTATGGTTTTTCCTGGGGTCATGTATGGATGTGAGAGTTGGACTGTGAAGAAGGCTGAGCGCCGAAGAATTGATGCCTTTGAACTGTGGTGTTGGAGAAGACTCTTGAGAGTCCCTTGGACTGCAAGGAGATCCAACCAGTCCATCCTAAAGGAGATCAGCCCTGGGATTTCTTTGGAAGGAGTGATGCTAAAGCTGAAACTCCAGTACTTTGGCCACCTCATTCGAAGAGTTGACTCATTGGAAAAGACTCTGATGCTGGGAGGGATTGGGGGCAGGAGGAGAAGGGGACGACAGAGGATGAGATGGCTGGATGGCATCACTGACTCGATGGACGTGAGTCTGAGTGAACTCCGGGAGTTGGTGATGGACAGGGAGGCCTGGCGAGCTGCAATTCATGGGGTTGCAAAGAGTCAGACATGACTGAGCAACTGATCTGATCTGATCTGAGTGTGCATTTTGCCCAGAGAAGCCCATCTTTCAGCCAATTATATTAAATGCTTCTGCCCACTTCTTTGAGCTTCTATCTCTGTTTCAGAGATGTTTATTATTTTGCTTTTTGTTTGTTTTAGCAACGAATATCTCTTTAAACTTCTCTGATTTCATCAATCACTGTCTTTGGTTTGGTTCAAAATCAAACCAAAAACAAAAACCTCTCTTTCTTTAGCCTGAGATTCCACAAAAAATTTCACTCCCTTTTCCTCATCCATCTCTCACCATTCCTTCTCTGCCACCTTTTACAACATCTTCTCCCATATTTGACCTTTAAAAGTGGGAGATCCTCAGGCCCATTACTAAGTCCCTTTTTTCTCACTAAGTACTGCTTGTCCTTGGTCTATCTTATGTGAACTCATGATTTCAGTAACTATTTGCCATAAATCTCGCTATTTATATCTCTATCTTGCTTCTCTCCTCTGAACTCCAGATTCATATAATTCAAATGTCTCCTTTAAAACCTACACAGGGCTATCTTGAGGTATTCTCAAAGTCTGTATGATCAAATCTCAACTCATGATCTGCCTCCAGCAAAGCTGGTCTTCCTCCAGTTCCTCAGCTCTCTCAGTGCCTGGCACTTTTATCCATCTGGTTACTTCATCTAAGCCAGAAACCCAAAAGGTAGCCTTAACACCATCTTTTTTCCTCTACCCTAAATTCAAACCAAGTCCTAATGATTTTATCTCCTAAAACTTTCCTAAATCTATCTGCTATTCTACCATAACCCTGTTCCAAAGTATCAAATCTCTTACCTGATACACTTATAAGTAAGATCCTTCTTACTGTCTTCCCACATACATTCTTGCTGCTTCTAAAATCAGTTCTTATAGCAGCCAGAGTGAAATTATTAAAACACAAATCTAATTATACCTCTGCCATGGTAAATATCCTTCAACACACTTCACAGCTCTTAGGATAAAATCTTTTAAAAGGTTCTGTTATGTGGTCCCTGACTACCTTTCCAGCCACATCTGGTATCATTTTCCCTTATTACCCAGACCTTCCTTCAGTTCCTTAAAACTCACCACTTCCTCTAGCATTTCATGGCCTTCCAACACTACCCTCCTCTACTCAGAATGCTCTCTCTATTCAGCCCTCACTCTCTCCACATTGTTCACTTCCATTCATACTCAGGATTGTAACCTTAAAAGTCAAGTCCCGAAGACCATTCTTGAGCCACTAGAGCAGGTAAGATCATCACACGCTTTTATAGCACTTGCCACCATTTACGTTTATATAGTCACCTGTTAGGTTACTTTACAGTGTGTGTCTCCTCCGTACACTCCATGACAGCAGGGAAATCCGTCTGCTCACCACTGTACCCTGAGCACTTAGAGCAAGGAGCTGATGTATAGCATGTGCTCAATAAATAGCCACTGAATGGATGCAGCATTCTAGCAACAGTATTTCAGATCATCAAGAATTAGGAATGATCACTAAGGATCATGATCACTAAGGAAATCATGTAGAAACTCATTTCACTGGTTTGTGGCCCAAATTAAATAGGATAAAAAACATGAATCACCTGACATGGTACCACAGAGAGCAGGCACTTAGTAAAAACAAATTCCTTCTCCTTTCTCTAATCACCTTTAGATACAGAGACAGCAAAGACCATAATGAAACTGACTACAATATAACTTGCCTCAGGATTCTTAAATTTATTCAAAGCTGTAAAAGATATCTGAAACATTTAGTGAAACTGTATTACATTTAATCAAAAGCCACTATCCTTCTTTAACCCCTAAAGAATTGTTAGAAAGCAGCCAGTTGAGATTTTCTTTTAGGAAAATTAATATAATATGGATTTAGAAAAGATGGGTGCAGTTACAAAATGAGTTTTCACCCGAAGCCACACTAAACAACAAACTTACACTTAAAACATGGTTCTATTTACACAGAGCTTTTGCCTGATATGTGAATGCACACCTGCACTAACAAAACTCACAGCATCACGCAAACCCTCTTACCTTATGTTCAAATGGAGCACCATAATAGCCATCATTCAGCCCAAAAATTATTTCATTCTGGTTGCGGGCATGAATCTAAGAGAGGAGGAAAAGACATTATTAGTTCATCTCATTCCAATCAAGTTTTAATGTGACTAGAAAATGACGGGACCTACTTCAATGTTGAAAAATAATTGGCTATGTCTAACAAGCCAGCAGAAAACAAACTGCATATCATAGGACAAGGCAATCAATTTAGAGTTTCCTGTTTTAGTCACAGTTCTCACAAAATCATCACATGCGATCACAGGCACCATCATTCACACACATTTTCCACAAACACTTCTTGAGGTTGTTACAGAAAGCAAATTCCTTAAGCACAGGGGATTAAGAGGCATACTATACATTATTTAATCTCAAAGAAAACACAATCCAGGACTTCCCTGGTGGTCCAGTGATTAAAATCCACCTGCAATGCAGAGGACATGGGTTCAATTCCTCATCTGGAAAAATTCCATATGCCAATGGGGCAAGTAAGCCCATGCACCACAACTACTGAAGCCCATGCACCCTAGAGTCCGTGCTCTGCAATAAGAAAAGCCACCCCAACGAGAAAGCTGAGCACCATAACGTAATAAAGAGGAGCCCCAATCGCCGCTGCAACTAGAAAAAGCCCATGCACAGCAACCAAGACCCAATGCAGTCAAAAATAAATAAAATTAAAAAAAAAATAACAGTTCAATTAGTCTGTCAATGCTTTAAGTCTGTCGTAGAAAAAACATAAAAGATTAATACTATTTTTTATCTTCAAAAAGACAGTCTAAAGATAATATCCAATCTCCAAAACCCTTAAAAGTCTACTAATTATTTTCTGCCAACTACTGTTTCAAATACAACTGATTTGAGCTTCAGTGTTACTTCAAATTAAACTTCATCTAAAAAATGGAGGAATAAGACTTTCAAAATTGAAGAAGAATTTTTAATAGCTCAAAACAGCATAAAGTCTATAAAAACAAATTTGATTACTTGATCAGAAAGAGTTGTGGCTGAAATGTTTTTTAATTGCTTTTGCAATGAGGAGTTAAAGTGAGGGTTCAAGTGGGGGAAAGAAAAAAGACTACCAGAATAGAACATTTCATCTTTTCTTTCTCTAGCTAGAGATACAAAGGCCAAAGTCAGCAGCAGAAAATTCCTGTGAACATTTACCTGACTTCCATACCTGCTGTATCTGTTACTAAAGCAGAATTAATCACATGCTTCCTGTTAGCCTATATCTTTACTCAACTGAATACAATGATACCAAAAGATGGACCTGCTATAATAAATTTATAATGAAAACTATAAACCAATTTTAAGAAATGTCCCATCTTATGACAGAAAAGGAGAAAGCACTATGAAATCAGTTTCAAGATTAGCAGAAACACAAAAATTTTACAAACACCAAATATTTTATACATATATATACCTCAAGAGGAAAAAGATTAAAATCATATGCATCAAAATGTTAACAATGGTTATCTGAACAAACATTTCACACACAAAAAAAGAAAAAGGTGGAGGACTGAGAACAAATATACATTTTCTTAATGTAAAACATCATTTCATCATTAGGGAAATCAAAATTAGGATGAGATACCATCAGAATGGCAAAAAATTAAAAAGACTGACATTAACAAGTCCTTACAAAAGTAAGGAACTTTCATACATTGCTGATGGGGACGCAGAATGATAGTTACTTTGGAAAAAGTTTCACAGTTTCTTACAAGTTTCAACACAGCTCTTACCATTAGACCCAGAAACTCCATTTATTCAAGAGAAATGAAAACTTATGTCAACACAAAGACCTATATTTAATTATTCACAGCAGCATTATTCATTGTAGTGGTGGTTACTTACTTCATACATTTGTCAAACACATTGAAATGTATACATTAAAAGGATAAATTTTATTGTATGTAAATTTTACCTCAAAAAACCCTAACTTGTAAAAAAATTTCATTCAAAAGTCATTGATTCCCTGACCCTATGCAGACTGTCTAAATACCTCTTAAACGTACTCCCGTAGCTCTCTTTGCAGGTATTTATCTATCATCAGTTTACCAGGTCCTAAGAACCTTATCTTAGTCATCTCTGGATCACTGACACTAAGAACGATGCCTGTCAGAAAGCAGATGACCAATCAATAAACCTAAGTGATGCTGGCTATTAACCTAATACAGCTTAGCCTCGCTTTCCTCTAAAAATCTGTAACTCTATTATATCTGATTTTTAGTAGTAGTTGTTATATCTATTTCATAGATGACTTTAAGTGTCTAATTGGCTTAGAAAAATGTTTTCCCTTTCTCTTGTTCTCTGCTATACCAGCTTTGTAAGAGGATACATGAATGCTAACTCTCTGAAAGTAGGGTAAGTTAGACCTAAGTACATTTGGGTGTTTTAAGAAGACAACCAACTAAGGAATGTATGAACTGAAAAACATGATGAAGGCCATCTTCTCTGGGCAAAACAAGACTTTGCCACAAGCCTATAGCTCTGCGATTCTAACGTTAAGAAGCACCACCCCATGCAAAATGTTAACAAGTGCTTAGTGTCATTGTGCA
This sequence comes from Bos indicus, assembly GCF_029378745.1. NCBI lineage: Eukaryota > Metazoa > Chordata > Mammalia > Artiodactyla > Bovidae > Bos > Bos indicus. The sequence continues at coordinate 55,742,672 of NC_091774.1, read as the reverse complement.
CAGGGTCTATGCACAAAGAGCCAACTACAGCATGTAGGAAGACAGAAAGAACATGTGCCCCAGTGCCTTTAGCCGGGCTAAAGGCAACAAGCATTTGGGATTAAAAGAATGACCCTAAGCCAAAGTCATTACCGCATGAGTTTTAAGATCAGTCCTAAAACAGAAGAAAAAATATAAAAATAAAACAATTTGCAGCAGGTTAGAATTTAGTAAAGGAAAATATTTATTGAATGCATTGTTCTGGTCTCTACCCAAGAACACAAAATAAACTATGGTGTGCAAAATAAAGGAAGAGTTGTTTTGTTGTTGTTTTTTTACTCTGAAAAATATACAGAGAGAACTGTCTAAGAGAAATATACCAGATGGTATATACTGAATAAATATTAAGAAATATGAAGGATGTTTGCAGATACAACTAACATTTTACATTGCCTTTATCAGTAGTCCCACAGGTATCACAAAATAGAAATGGCATTTATTCCAATGTGGGATGGGTAGTTACCAAGGACTACATGTATACAGCAGTGTAGTACAGCGGAAAGAGAATGAATTTTTAAGTCAGCCAGGCCTCATATAAATTCCAGCTCCACCTATCAGTGTGATCTTGATTAGTTTCTTAAACTCTCTGAGGCTCAATTTTCCCATCAGGAAACTGGGCAATAATATCAGCTTTCACAAAGTTGTCAAAAACATTAATTGCAGTTACTTATGTCTGGGACTGGCAAATAGGTTTCATTTCATATGCAATTCTGGCATATTGCTAGGTGCATTCTGAAATACTGTGTTAGAAAAGACTGCACAGCTACTTCTGAGCTCAGATAGCTCAGTCAGCTACATCAGTCATGGGGAACGGGTAGCAGTAGGTAAGCCAGGCATTTGTCATCCCTGTGTTCAACAAACAGTAGCTCCTCTTATTCTTGGAAAAACCCTACTCTACTGGCCATAAGAGAGGTGTTCATTTTCAACTTGTTTTTCAGATTCTAGGGGAAATAGCCAGCATGACAGAAGAGGCAGAGTACTATAAGAAAGCATATTCTTTCCTACTGCCCACCCCACTCAAAATCCTCTTAAATTAGCAGCTTAAAGCAGTTCTTCATAAATGTTTTCAGTTATTTTTTAAACTTCTCAATGACTCCAATTTCTGTAATTAAGTAAACAGTCATAAAAGGTCTCTTTTTATTAACAGGAAATATAGAATCTGACAATTCAACAAAAAAAAAGCTAGATGGTTTCTTTGGAGAGGACAACTACTTGAAACTGACAGTCTAAAAATTACCTGCTGACCCAGGTATTTCAGCCCGTCCAAACAGACTTTCCATTCAATCAACAGCTGGTAGACGTCCTCCTTTCCACCCCATATCTTCACCACAAAACAAGACACAGATGTATCCAGACGGTCTGGCATTATTCCAAAATCAAGACTCCGCCATGTTGGATTCTGTTAATAGAAATGAAAACCTGCTTTAGGAAGATCCTAAATGTTTACAGTTATTTCAGTTAGGTTGTACATAATTTTGTTTTTTAACCAAAAGAACTCATATATTACATTGCAAACTTAAGTGAACTAAGAAGACATTCCAATTAACATGAAGAGAGTGATACTGACACTTTTCAATTTCTCTGCTTAATTATAGTCACTGGAAGGAGCATATATTCTAGTCTCTAATTAACATGGCTTCCTATGGTAATTCATTTATTTATTCCACACAATACACAATCATTAAGAAACAACATATAAACAATGCCCTCAAAGTACCTCCAACTTATTGCTGGATTTGAACGTCTCTTTAAATAATTACACAATTTCATGAAAACTCCAATATTCAAAAGGTTACAAAGTGGCACAGGAGGGATTAATAAACTATGAAGGAACAGGGGGAAAGAGGGCATGCAGGCCATGAAGCTTGGCTTTTATAGGACAAATAATATTTCACCAGGTTGAAAGAGGGAATTGCCCAGTAAAATAAGGGCTCAGAGGTGTGAAATAGCAGTGTGGTCAAGTAACTACAGCAACTGCTAGAACACACAGCACCAGAGTGGCAGGGTGCAAAGCTGGAGCGATCAACAGGAGGCTTCATGCCGAGGAGGCAGTTTACTGTGTACAAGCTGTGGGGACACTGAGAGGCTTTAAGGTTAAGAAAGACAAGGTCAACTGTATGCTCTGAAAGAAGTTTGTTTTCCATTCAGATAGTTGAAACATTCTCTGAAAAGGGAAAAAATTAAGGGCCTTTAATATTATCAATAGACATGAACTACAATACATCAATTATTTACTTTCAATTATTTCCCTACTTTTTTAAAAATTCTTTTTTAAATTTTTATGTGGAGGATAATTGCTTTACAATATTGTGTTAGTTTCTGCCACACATCAACCTGAATCAGCCAGAGGCAGGCACATGTCCCCTCCCTCTTGAACCTCCCTCCCACCTCCCACACCAACCCACCCCTCTCTAGTTTATCACTGAGCGCTGGGTTTGAGTTCCCTGTGTCATACAGCAAATTCCCACTATTTATTTTACGTATGGTAGTGTTTCGACGTTACTCTTTCAATTCATCCCTCCTTCTCTTTCCCCCACTGTGTCCACAAGTCTATTTTCTATGTCTGTGTCTCCACTGCTCTCCCGCAAATAGGTTCATCAGTATCATCTTTCTATATATATACACATTAATATAGGATATCTGTTTTTCTGATTTATTTCACTATGTGTAATAGGATCTAGGTTCATCCACCTCATTAGAATTAACTCTGATGTGTTCCTTTTTATGATTAATATTCCACTGTATAGATGTACCATAACTTCCTTATCCATTCATCTGGTGATGGACATCTACGTTGCTTCCATGTCCTAGCTACTGGAAATAGTGCTGCGATGAACACTGGGGTAATGTGTCTTTTTAAAGAATCCACCCGCAATGCAGGAGATCCTGGTTCAATTCCTGGGTCGAGAATATCCCCTAGAGAACAGATATGCTACCTACTCCAGTATTCTTGGGCTTCCCTGGTAGCTCAGATGGTAAAGAATACACCTGCAATGCAGGAGACCTGGGTTCAGTCCCTGGGTTGGGAAGATCCCCTGGAGGAGGGCATGGCAACCCACTCCAGTGTTCTTGCCTGGAGAATCCCCATGAACAGAGGAGCCTGGCGGGCTGCAGTCCACAGGGTCACAAACAGTTGGAGATGACTGGGCAACTAAGCGCACAGCACAGGGTATATGCCCAGCAGTGGGATTGTTGGGTCATATAGTAGTTTTATTCCTAGTTTTTTTAAAGGAATCTCCATACTGTTCTCTATAGTGGTTGTTACCAATTTACTTTCCCACTAACAATGCAAGAGGGTTCCCTTTGTCCACACCCACTCCAGCATTTATTGTTTGTAGATTTTTTGATGATGGCCATTCTGACTGGTATGAGATGATATCTCATTGTCTTGATTTGCTATTTCCCCTACTTTAACTGTTAGGGCTCTCATTACTGAACATAACTAATTAATCTCATTAAATTATCAATTTTCATATTATATAAATCAGTAAATCAAAAAGCCCTCATATAAGGGTAACTGATCTTTGCTTCGTGACAGTTTTTTTCCTGACCAAAGTGGGGAGGGGACCAGAGCAGTATTTTTGGTTTAGGGGATATACTGATGTATGTGTTTTTGTGAATTTAACTGCTGACGTTTCAGGAGAGGGAACAGGACTTCTAGTTTCATGGTGTTTATGTCTGATCTTTTTCACTTGTATGTATTTTGCTTGTATATTTTTATTTTCTGATTTCCCTGTACTAAAATAAAAGCTCTGATAGACAGGAACATTGCCTGATTTGTTTACCACAAGATCCCCAAAGTTTGAAAAGTTCCTGGTATGTGCTCAATAAATATTTGCTGAGTGAGTGAATGAATGCCCACTTAACCAAAATGGATGTCTGAGGACACCAAAAGATTATCAATAAATAGCATGATGATAACACAATAAGCTCACTGTGCAGTTTTATATGGATTCCACAGCACTCATGAATTTCAACCTAAGATCATCAGAACTCCATTCTGATATGACCCCCACCCTGTCTCTATCCCACCAAAATTGTTTTAGCAACCCTGCTAAATAGGGGTGGTGTGCTTAGTGGCTCAATGTGTCCAACTCTGTGATCCCATGGACTACAGCCCACCAGGCTCCTCTGTGGGGATTCTCCAGGCAAGAATACTGGAGTGGGTTGCCATGCCCTCCTCCAGGGGATCTTCCCAACCCAGGGATTGAATCCAGGCCTCCGGCATTGCAGGCGGGGTCTTTACCATCTGAGCCACCTGGGAAGCCCAAGAATACTGGAGTGGGTAGCCATGCCCTCTGCCAAGAGACCTTCCCAACCCAGGGACTGAACCCAGGTCTCCTGCAGTGCAGGAGGTTTCTTTACCATCTGAGGCACCAGGGAAGCACAAGAGTACTGGAGTGGGTAGCCTATCTCTTCTCCAGGGAATCTTCCTGACCCAGGAATCGAACCAGGGTCTCCTTCATTGCAGGCAGATTCTTTACCAGCTGAGCTACCAGGGAAGCCCAAATAGGAGTAGAATTTCATTTAAATATGAAGATGAACATTAAGGTCTAGGAATAAGTAGGCAGACCTGTACTACAAAAAATGCTCAAAAAATTCTTTACACTGAAGTAAAATGACACCAGACAGAAACCTGGCTCTCTAAGACGGAATAAAAAGCACTGGCAATGGTAAAGAGTGAGTAAATATAAAAGACTATCTATTTTTCTTATTTTATTTATATCATATATGACTGTTTAAAGTAAAAGTTATAACTGTATAAAGAGTTTTATAACATATGTATAGATTCATATATACAAATGTAATAGCATAAACTAGAGAAGGTAGACAACTGGAACTATTCTGTTGCAAGGTTCTCCTGTTTACATGAAGTACATACAGCAATCCTAAAGTAATGATTTAAAAAGTAATGCAAAGAAGTACAGCTGAAAAGACAAGGCAAGAATGTAAAACAATATGAAAAAATATTCTATGATGATTTCATTTATATGAAGTTCTAAAACAAGTAAAACAAATCTGTGGTGACAAATGATTTCCTCTTGTGGGGAGACCGGCTTCTGGGCATAAGAGAACTTTCTGGAATGATAGGAAATGTATATATCTTGACAAAGTATGTATGCACTTACCAAAACTCAGCAAACAAAATAGTTAAAATTTGTGCATTTCACTGTATATGACTTTTAATTAAGGAAATAGACACTGAACTCCAAAGTATAGGTTTGCTTCTTATAGTGGTAAGGATTAGTAATTCTGAGGCCACTTTTTGTGAATTCTAAGCCTGAGCAAAGATGTGGAGGTCAGTGGAAGCCAGGTTTTTCACTGTCAGAGAATGGAGTAACAAATGAATTTGTTCAGTCCAGAGTTCAGCTGGACTGAAATTGGAGATATTGGTGTGAATGCATGGTTTTTAAAAGAAAGAGCAATAGATATACTGTGTGTGTGCGTGTGTGTGTGAGTTCCTAGCTCAGTCCCTTAAGCAAGGCCAGAAGTAATGAGCACACTAGTAACAATGAGCGTGCTCAGATCTTACTGTCTATTTAGCAATCTCAAAAAAAGAGAACCAAGGGTTCCTTGGGGAGAAAACTGATTCCAGAGCTATGGCAGGAAGGGTACAACATGAGTCTGGAATATCTCAAGCCAGAATGTCAGGAAGTACTCAATGATGTCGACATATCAAAAGGACATAGGAATCAATTTACAGGGCTCTCACTAACCAAATGCAGGATAATGTAAGCATCAAAATAAACTATAATAATAGATTATAACCCACTGAATAAAATAAGAATCTTTGAGTCCATAATGATACAGATTAATAATTAATTAATTAAATGGGAGAGAAAGTTAAATTGCCAACTAATAAATAATAAAAGGAAAGATGGAAATTAGAAAATCACCAATGGATGCTAAAACTGGTAAGCAAACAGTTGATAAGAAGCATCATATATAAAAAGTCTCAAAGTTTCTCCCTCACAAATTACTTATTAATTATAAATGGAAAAATTATAACTTCTCAGTGGAGAAACCTGACAGGAATTACCTTAATCAGGTGACAAATTGGGACAAACCAGCAACAGGTGCCTCTTAAAACTAAGCACTGAAAAGATTACAGCACTACAGGTATAGTTTTCCCGCCAAAAATGCATTACCTGAATCTCATCATGAAGAAACATCAAACAAACTGAAAGAGTCTACAAAATAATTGGTCTGTATGGTTTTAAATGGAGGGACTGGTTCCAAATTGAGAAAGGAGTAGGTCAACGTTGTATACTGTCACCTTACTTATTCAATTTATATGCAGAGTACATCATGCAAGATGCCAAACTAGATGAAGCACAAGCCAGAATCAATTGCAGGGAAAAATACCAATAACCTCAGATATGCAGATGACACCACCCTATGGCAGAAAGTGAAGAGGAACTAAAGAGCCTCTCGATGAAAGTGAAAGAAGAGTGTGAAAAGGCTGGCTTAAAACTCAACATTCAAAAAACTAAGATTAAGATCATGGCATCTGGTCCTATCTTTCATGACAAACAGATGGGTAAACAATGGAAACAGTGAGAGACTTTATTTTCTTGGGCTCCAAAATCACTGTGGATGGTGACTGCAGCCATGAAATTAAAAGACGCTTGCTCCTTGGAAGAAAAGCTATGACAAACCTAGACAACATGTTAAAAAGCAGAGACATTACTTTACCAACAAAGGTCCAATAATAGTCAAAACTATGGCTTTTCCAGTAGTTGTGTATGGATCTGAGAGTTGGATCATAAAGAAAGCTGAGCACCGAAGAACTGATGCTTTTACACTTTGTTGCTGAAGAAGAATCCTGAGAGTCCCTTGGACTGCAAGGAGATTAAACCAAGCAATCCTAAAGGAAATCAGTCCTGAATATTCACTGGAAGGACTGATAGTGAAGCTGAAGCTCCAATACTCTGGCCACCTGATACGCAGAACTGACTCTTAGGAAAAGACCCAGATGGTGGAAAAGACTGAAGGCAGAAGAAGAGGACGACAGAGGATGAGATGGTTGGGTGGACATCCAATTGAATGGACATGAATTTGAGGAAGCTCCAGGAGTTGGTGATGGACAGGGAAGCCTGGCATGCTGCAGTCCATGGGGTCGCAAAGAGGCGGACACGACTGAGAGACTGAACTGATGGTTCTGAACGCTGAAGTCAGAACACCCGAAAAGGCTAAAGAACTGTCCAAACTTAAGAAGAAAGCAACATGACAACTAAAGACAAAGTGTTTCTAGATTAAGTCTTGGAGAGTTGACAACACCTGAATAAGGACTAGGGATTAATTGGTGGAAACCTAAATTGGTACAGCCACTTGGAAAACACTACGGAAGTAACTCAAAAAATTTACCATAGAACTACCTTATGATCCAGTGATCCCTCTTCTGGGTAGATACTCAAAGGAAATGAAAGTCTCTTAGAGATAGAAGTGCTCCCGTGTTCACTGCAGCATTATTCACAATAGTCAAATACATGTACAACCCAAGTGTTAATCAACAGATGAATGAATAAAGAAAATGTCATGCATATACGTGTGGAACATTATTCAGCCTTAAAAAGGAAATCTTGCCATTTGCAAAAGCACGGATGAAACTGAAGGACAGTATGATAAGTGAAATAAGTCAGAAACAGAAAGTGAAATACTGCATAATATCACTTACATGTGGAATCTAAAAGTCAAACTCATAAAAACGGTGTATAATGGTAGCTGCCAGGGGTTGAAGGTTGGGCAAAATGGGGAGATGTTGGCCAAAGGGTATAAGGGTACAAAGTTTCAGTTTTGCAAGATGAAATCATCTTGGAAATCAAATGTACAACATGGTGACTAAAGTTAATAACACTATATTGTATACTTGAAGTTTGCTAAGAGAGTACTAAGCATTCTCACTACCAAAAAAACACAGTTAACTATGGGAGGTAATAGATATATTAATCAGTTTGATTTTGGTCATTATTTTACTACATATATTTAAGTATATATATGTATGCTGCTGCTGCTGCTAAGTCACTTCAGTCATGTCCGACTCTGTGCGACCCCATGGACAGCAGCCCACCAGGCTCCGCTGTCCCTGGGATTCTCCAGGCAAGAACACTGGACTGGGTTGCCATTTCCTTCTCCAATATATATGTATAGATAATATATATATACCTGTATATATAGATATACCTATGTGTGTGTGTGTGTGTGTGTGTATGTGTGTGTGTGTGTGTGTATATATACATATATGTATAGATAAACCAAAACATCATGTTGCATATCTTAATACACACAATTTTTGTCAACTATACCTGGAGGGTAGAGGATGAAGGACTGTGCTTAACTGTACTGTGTCAATGTTATACTTTCCTGATTTTAGTCATTTTAATGTAATTATATAAGAGATTGTCCTTGTTTGTAGGAAATATATACTGAAGTATTTGATACCAGCAAATCTTTCTTTGAAGGTAGTCAATTATTTAAGAAGCCAAAGTTATGTTTAGATAAATTTATTGAAAATATAGGCAATAAAGAAAGACAAAAATATTATGAGTATAACATGATGAGTAACTACGAAACAACAAGATCAGATTTCACACATGAATGGAAGGCAACCATCCATTTCTGATAATGGCAAGCTAGACGGTCCTCCCACTGAAAACAATTAAAAATGCTGGCTAAAATATAACCACCATCATCACTGAAGATTTTCCAAGCCAAAAAGGAAAGCTAGAACTCGAAGAAATAAATGTAAATCTAGAGGACTTTTCCCTTAAAGGAATTTGCCAACGTATATAAACTTGAGGCATTGGTTTGGGCAGTCTTAAAGAGAGACAAGAACATAATTCAAAGCCCACACCCAGGTCTCACTCAGGTCTACGAGAAGTCCTCCGCATTGAGCTTGAACAACAAAAAAGCTATATACTCACAGGCATGAGTGAAACCACAGAGTAGAATTCAACAAACCAACGGCACAAAACCTGAGATAATCAAATCAGGAAACAAGAAAAAAAGACTAAACTATAAAATGAGACTGAACAGCTCTCATAAACATATTAAAAAAAAAAAAGCCAAATCCTTGCACAGAATGTGTTTATTTTTAATTGACACTAACTGGCACTGTTTCTCCAGAACAGGCACTTCATAAATATATAAATTGAGAAAAATGAATATCAAAATGGCCAATAAACACTGGAAAAGGTGATCAATTAGAATAATACATGAGGAAATGTAAAATAAAATCACAATATAATACCACTAGCCCACCAGAATGGCTCAAATTTTCAAAACAAATAATAACAAGTTTGGGCAAGAATGTGGAGCAACTAAAAACTTCACTGCTGGTAAGGATGTAACTGGTACAAGCAACTTTGGAAAGCTATCTGGCAGCACCTACTAGAGCTGAAAACACCTACGATTCAGCACTTAGTTCCACTCTTACGTAGATACCTAACAGAAAATAGAGATACATACTTGCCAAAGGACACATACATACAGAATTAATAAATAATTCGTATGAATCTCACTAATATGCTAAGCAAAAGAGCATATGCCATATAAAAGTTCAGTAGCAAGCAGGACTAATCTAGAAGTCAGGATAGTGGTGGTCTTTGGAAGGAGGTAGTAACTGGAGGGAGAACACAAAATAATGCTGTTGTTCTTGATCTGGTTACATGGATCTGTTCCCTGTGAAAAGTCACCAGGCTATTATTTGTGCCCTTTACTGTAATGTGTGCTGTATCACAATACAAAGTAATAAGACAAAAATTTTCAAAGATTCAATAATGGGAAAAATACAGCATCTTACAAGGAGGTATCTACAGAGATTAAAAACAAAGGTATCTCTTCATGATGTCATTTCGGGCCCTAAAGCCTGAAGACAGGAGTTGGATTAACCGCCTAAAAAGACAGCCATTTACTCCCCTATGTATAAGGTCATCTCTCAACTAAACTCCATGTGCTCTGGAATATGAAATAGCGTAATTTCAAATTCTCAGCAGAAAAAGCATGAAATAACCACCCCTTTCCAAAATGGAAAAAAAAAAAAAAGACCTGGTGAATGTATGGCCCTTAAATATGAAGGGCCATATTTAAGGGGTGGGATGATGGGCACAAAGAATACTTCATTCTAAAACTAATTAAAAGTCTTTGAAAGGAGAGTAGTCTTTTGAAGTTGTCTCTGTGGCTGAATTGATGGCCTGAACCAACATTTTAAACCAACAGAACATTAATACAGCAGAACTATTGTCAATCTTCTCATTACAATGACCTTCCTTTATAATTTTATAGAATAGCTGCCAGACAACGACCAATCATTCCCGAGCTGGTCCACTCAGATACAGATATGGTCTGCCACATATTAAAGACTCTACTGCCTAATAATGTTACTGTAAACATCTAGATGATTTTCTACATTTAATCTATACATATAAGCTCATGTCTAGATGGAACAAATTATTCAAGTACTAACATCATTTAGGGACCTATATCTTATTCACTGAAAGTATAGTGGCAGGATATTAGGATATTTATGGCTTTGAAAAGCTCACCTCCAGGAGAATCTAAAATTATTATTTATTATCTAGGCAATTTCTCTAAAACACTGTTCAACTGATACTTCTTATTTATTAAAGGAACACATATACAGAAAAGTTTCAAAATACAAACATGTTGTCACTATGTTATCACTCAAAAACAAATTAACAGTCACAAGAAACACAACTAAGAATTCATAAAAGCTGTTCCAACTTCCCCAAAACATACAAGATAACTCTCAGGGATGGCATACTAAATTCATAAGCAGTAATTATTCCCCAGCCCCAAATTTTCTCTCCTTTGTCTCATTCACCTTTATTCATCCTTCATGTCTCAACTTAGGAATTACTTATTGTAAGAAGCCTCTCCTAATCACCCTCACCAAACTAAGATAAATGACATTCCTACATGTTCCCAAAGAATCCTGTTCTTCCCTGGTCTTATAATTGCATGATGATGAAGTTTAACACAAAGTAACATAAAACGGCTAAGCAAGAGGATCCAACTCCCTTCTCTCTTTCTCACTCTTGCTCATGCGCACGCTCGCGCTCTCTCTCTCTCTCTCTCTCTCGTGCACGCTCTCTCTCTCTCTCACATACACACACAAAGATGAAATGTTAATTCAGTTCAATTAGAACATACACTTCTGTGACAACCCCTCAAGCCAGTAACTCATAAAAAGTATTTATATTGTCCAGTCAATTTTTTCCCAAAGATTTAAAAATATCTCAGGCAGTCTCAATTCAAACAGAAGTTTTGGTCCTGATAACTCTGTCACATGCTTTCCCTAAAAGCACATGCTCTAGAACTTTGTTTATTCAATTATAAGGCCTATCACTGACCTCTGTTAGACCTCTAAGAGACATTTAACCAGGAGAAGGGGCGCAGCACAATGCTGTGAAAGAGACGGACTTCCAAACACATAGGAAACAGCTATCACTCTTCTTCCTGCCACCGTGAGATTTTTAATTTTCTAATAAAAAAGAAAAACTTTTTCGTAAAAAATAAAAGACACAATAATTAACTTGATAATTGTTAAAAATGGTACACATGGGTTCACTGGGCTTCCCTGATAGCTCAGCTGGTAAGGAATCCGCCTGCAATGCAGGAGACCCTGGTTCAATTCCTGGGTCAGGCAGATCCGCTGGAGAAGGGATAGGCTACCCACTCCAGTATTCTCAGGCTTCCCTCGTGGCTCAGCTGGTAAAGAATCTGCCTGCGATGTGGAAGACCTGGCTTTGATCCTTGGGTTGGGAAGATCCCCTGGAGAAGGGAAAGGCTACCCACTCCAGTATTCTGGCTGCAGAATTCCATGGACTGTATAGTCCATGGGGTCTCAAAGAGTTGGACATGACTGAGCCACTTTCACTTTCATGTAGGTTCATTACGCAATTTGCCTCTACTTTTACGTATGTACAAAATCCAATTTAGAGAATTTAGTTACTTCCATTCTTACCACTGGAGAAGGCAATGGCACCCCACTCCAGTACTTCTGCCTGAAAATCCCGTGGACGGAGGAGCCTGGTGGGCTGCAGTCTATGGGGTTGCTAGAGTCAGACATGACTAAGCGACTTCACTTTCACTTTTCACTTTCATGCACTGGAGAAGGAAATGGCAACCCACTCCAGTGTTCTTGCCTGGAGAGTCCCAGGGATGGGGAGGCCTGGTGGGCTGCCGTCTCTGGGGTTGCAGAGTCGGACACGACTGAAGCAACTTAGCAGCAGCAGCATTCTTACCACTTCAATTATTTTAGTTTTTAATTAACCAATGGCCCTTCAATAATGTTAAGAATATTAACTTCCCCCTGAACCAAACGTCAATAAATAACTAGTTTGGAGGGTATGGTTAGCTGAACCCTGAGATAAGAAAGCTGAATGATACATTCACCATTAACTGTTCAATGCTAAATATATCTGAGAAGAAATCAGGACTCTGACATATAACTTGGAGACACAGCTCCACCATCTAGCCTGTCAACAGTGGATTATTCTAGTTAATGCAATAGACACTGGACTTCACTGTGCTAGGGTCGTTAGAAAATAGAAAAATGAATATGCTGGGGGTCCTTGTTCACTAGCTGTCCTCAATTTTGTGTTACCTCTCAAAAACTCATTCCCATGCCATCCACCCCTTTACTATCTGCTATCTCTCCAGGTCATTTCCTCTGCTGTCCTGATCCTCAGTTCCTTTTTCCCTATCTCTGTCAAGCTTGTCAAAATCTCAAACCACTCACTCCACTCCGGCCATACTAAATTCTTAGCCATTCCTTGAAAACCTCAAGTACACGCCTACCTTCATGTTTTCCTACTTCTTGGCCTGGAACAGTCTTCCCCTCTTAGATACATGGTAGTTGTTGTCCAGTCACTAAATCGTACCTGACTCTTTGCGACACCATGAACTGCAGCACACCACGTTTCCCTGTCTACCACTATCTCCTGGAGTCTGCTCAAGTTCATGTTCATTGACTCAGTGATGCTATCTAACCATCTTATCCTCTGATAAATGGTATGTTCCCTCATTTTTTTCAGCTGTCTGCTCAAATGAGACCTTTCATGTGACTACCACAGAAATTCAGCCACTACCCCTGCCAGATACTTCACTACACTATTTTACTCAATTATATTTATTACCATCTAACATATTCCAATTTATGGACTTCCCTGATGGCTCAGATGGTAAAGCGTCTGCCTACAACACAGGAGACCCGGGTTCAATCCCTGGGTCAGGAAGACCTCCTGGAGAAGGAAATGGCAACCCACTCCAGGATTCTTACCTGGAAAATCCCATGGATGGAGGAACCTGGTAGGCTACAATCCATGGGGTTGCGAAGAGTTGGAGACGACTGAGCGACTTCTCAACACACAAACACATTCCAATTTATCATCAAGTCTAACAAATTATTTTTCTTCCATTGAAAGATAAATTCTGACTTTCAGTTCAGTTCAGTTGCTCAGTCGTGTCTGACTCTTTGTGACCCCATGAACTGCAGCACACCAGGCCTCCCTGTCCAGCACCAACTCCCAGAGTTTACTCAAACTCATGTCCATTGAGTCAGTGATGCCATCCAACCATCTCATCCTCTGTTGTCCCCTTCTCCTCCTGCCTTCAATCTTTCCCAGCATCAGGGTCTTTTCAAATGAGTCAGTTCTTCGCATCAGGTGGCCCAAAGTATTGAATTTTCAGCTTCAGCATCAGTCCTTCCAAAGACTATTCAGGACTGATTTCCTTTAGGATGGACTGGTTGGACCTTCTTGCAGTCCAAGGGACTCACAAGAGTCTTCTCCAACACCACAATTCAAAAGCATCAATTCTTCAGTGCTCAGCTTTCTTTATAGTCCAACTCTCACATCCATACATTACTACTAGAAAAATCATAGCTTTCACTAGACAGAATTTTGTTGGCTAAGTAATGTCTCTGCTTTTTAATAAGCTGTCTAGGATGGTCATAATTTTTCTTCCAAGGAGCAAGTGTCTTTTAATTTCATGGCTGCAGTCACCATGTGCAGTGATTTTGGAGTCCAAATAAATAAAGTCTCTCACTGTTTCCACTGTTTCACCATCTATTTGCCATGAAGTGATGGGACCAGATGCCATGATCTTAATCTTGTGAATGTTGAGTTTTAAGCCAACTTTTTCACTCTTTTCTTTCATTGTAAGATTTTTCTTCCATCTTCCATTGTAACATTTTTCTTCCATCGTAAGATAAATTCTGACTTTAGAAGTGTTAAAATCAGTAAGGTCCTGTACTCGTTGACCACTAGGTGGCAGTCATCAGGTGTCACTATCTACATGCACAACCTTAATAGTTGTCTTTTTGTGTTTTTTTTTAATTGTAGTATAGTTACTTTACAATGCTGTGTTACTTTCTTTTGTACAGCAAAGTAAATAAGTTATACATATACATATATCCCCTGTTTTTGATTTCCTTCCCATATAGGTCACCACAGAGCACTGAGGTCCCTGTGCTATACAGGGACCTCATTAGTATACACAGCAGTATATAGTCGTTCTTAATATCAATTCTTTTAAGTGTTGACACTACTGACACTACATGTGCTTAGTCTGTCAGTTAAAAATCTCTTGATTTAAATTCAAACAATCCTATATATAATATCTATCAATAATTTACATTCAACACATTTTTAAAATATCAAGTATTCATAATAATGTAGAATAACCAGAAAGAACTTTCATAGACTGCTAATGAGAATGTAAACAAAACAGCAACTTTAAACTATTTAGCAATATATACTAAAGCTTACAATATGCATATTCCAAGCAAGCCCACTTCTGGTTATATACACAACAGAAATGCATACAAACATTCAACCAACAGATATATCCAAGAATATCCATAGCAGTACTATTCATATTAGCTCAAAACTAGAAACAAGCACTTCGCCCAGCAGTCCAGTGGTTAAGACTCCACGCTTCCACTACAGGGGGCACAAGTTCATTCCCAGGTCCGGTAACTAAAATCCCATATGCCATGCAACATGGCCAGAAAACAAACAAACAAAACCAGAAACTAACCAAATTCCCAGCAACAGAAGAACGGATAACTTCTGGTATATTCACACAACAAAAGACAACAGAGAAAAAAATATTAATGACTCTTACAATATACAGTTAAAACATCAAAGTCAGACACAAAAGAACAGACACTATATGATTCCATTTCTACAAAGCTCACAAACGGGTAAATTAATTTATGGTGTTAAAAGTCAGAAAAGTGGAAGTCACTCAGTCATGTCCAACTCTTTGCAACCCCATGGACTACACAGTCCATGGAATTCTCCAGGCCAGAATACTGGAGTGGGTAAGTTGTTCCCTTCTCCAGGGGATCTTGTCAACCCTGGAATTGAAGCAGGGTCTCCCACATTGCAGGCGGATTCTTTACCAGCTGAGCTACCAGGGAACCCCATGTTAAAAGTAAGAGAGGAGTAGTAACTGAAGACGGTATAAGGGGGCTTCTGGGGCACTGAAAATATTCTACTTCTTGATCTGGATACTGGTTACACATGTATATTTAATTTGAGAAAATTGAGTTTTCACTATAGTAAAGGGAGTAGAATAAATTGAGGAGTCCTTCTACTCTATTTGCTCCTTAAACCTACCCTCCCCACCTCTCTGTAGACCATTTCTGTCTCCAACTGAGCCAGGATAGGAGCAGAAACAATATTTAGCAGCTACTATATGTCAGGCTTCCCTGGTGGCTCAGCTGGTTTTCCCAGCAGTTCAGTGGTCAGGACTTTAAGCTCTCACTGTTCAGGGCCTGGGTTCAGTCCCTGATCAGGGAACTAAGATGCCCCAAGCCACATGGCATGGCCAAAAAAAAAAAAAAAAGATGACAGCTTGATGAAGAGGAAAGAGTAGTAGAGACTTGAAGATGGAGGGCCTGGATTTGAGTTCTGGTCCCACAATTGTTGTGACTCTGCAAAAGTCAGAGACTCTCTGGATGTCAGTGTCTTAAGACCTACCCTGTCTACAAGTTGCTCTAAGGATCAAAATGAGATAACATACGTAAAAGGATTCTGTAGAGATAACACATTGTGGTTATCCATTTATTCATCTAACGAATATTTACTGAGCATCTACAATATTCTAGACTCTAGGGTTTCAAAGGTGAACAAGACTGGCAAGGTCCCTACTCTCATGAAACTTCATACTTGTAAGTGGGAGACATAATAAACAGATAAATGGGCAAGAGTTTCCAACAGTGATAAATGCTCTAAAGAAAATAAAACAGAGTGATGTGAAAAAGAGTGGAAAGGGAACTACTTTAGATGGAATAGTTATAGAAGGCCAGGCTGAAGTGACATAGCTCAAACCTCAAAGGGTTCTTCAGCAAGGTAAAGAAGCAAGCAAACAGGTGCTGTAGGCATAAGGAACAAGGTAAGTTTGACCTGTTTGAAGCACTGAAAAAATGAGGTAAGCCTGGAACACAAGGCTTAGTGAGAAAAACCATCAGCAGACAAGGCTGAAAAAGTGGACAGGGGCTAAATCCAATATGGCTGGATTGTTATAAGAATGTTATCAGTACCATAAAGCTTTTCTTTTTATTAACGTGGCCAAATTGAATCATCATGCAAATTATCTAGTGTACCCATTCGCAAAAGTAGGACATTTCCAACTTTCTCCTTGAGCAACTCTATGGCCAAAAAATAAGTAGAAAGATCCTATACAATGGCCCTAGCCATAAAATTCTTAAGAACTACATACAAAAACATCATTTATTATGATGTTTGGAAAGTTAAATAGTTAAAAACCTCAAGAGCAAACAGAAATGACAGAATTATAGAATGATTTGAAAAAAAAAAAAAGGTTTTTAACAGAAAAAGTGTCATTGCATTCAGTAAATATTTATCAAGCACCTACTTTGTGCCAGGCATGCTCTAAGCACTAGAGATACATCAATGAACAAATCAGTGAAGATTTAAGCAATAATTGAGCAGAAGATTTAACTGTAGAAATATAATACCAGAACTGAACTTCAACTTATTTTATGTCTCAGCATTTTCTAAAATAGGAGTCATAGGCTTAGTCATATGCACCTGTCAGAAAGCAAACTTACCAAGGAATTCTTAATCACTTCACTCCTATAAAATTCTGGAAAAGAAGAAAAAGAACAATAAGTGATGTGGAAGAAAATAAGCTCACTAACTCTTAATCCCATAAATTTTTTAACATATGCTCTAGTAAAAAAAAAAAAAAAAAACCAACACTTCAAACATTTTCAAGGGTCTCTCTATATATTTATCTGTAAAAATTAAAATACAGATAATTATGAAATAAAAGTTTTTTAATTGAAGCATAGTTGATTTACAATGTGTTAGTTTCTAATATACAGCAAAGTGATTCAGTTGTACATATACAAATATTTATTCTTTTTCATATTCTTTCCCATTACAGTTTATTATAGGATATTGAATATAGTTCCCTGTGCTACACAGTAAGACCCTGTCTAAAATTAAAAAGTTTTAAAGGGAAAAACACTGGTAAAGAAAGGTCAAAATCTATTAAGATTTAATTTAGTTATTTTTCCCTGACTGGCTCCTTTTACCCCAGAGTCTAAGGTAAGGCCTTAAAAACTCAGACTTTATTCTCCCTTAACTACTGCCATCGTCTACAACCAATTCCATATGCTCCGCTTGTCTCAAACATCTCCAGTGATTATCCATTGTAGTACTGTGGAAAGAACACTCATCTAGCAACCAGGTGACCAAAGTTCTAGCTCTACATGTCATTAACGTTCTGCTCTCATTCCCCTGGGCCCATTTCTTCATGACACTTTTGACAATCAGACTAATAATCAAGGCCTTCTGTAATCACTAAAATTCCATGATTCTATACACCTTCATTTATACTGTAAATGTTACAAAACCTGAAGATACAATTAAGAGAGAGACTGTGTCAGAGGTTCAGTGAAGATACAATCAAAAGAAAGACTGTGTCAGAGGTTCAGACAGACATTCCTAAGAACCCTTCAATACTGCCTCTGTTGTCTCTGCCAAAGTTACGCTGTGATGCTCTGTCAATGCAGAGCCTACAAGGACTCTGTACCCGTATGCTGCTATCGGGCAATATTCCCCATGGGTGATGCACATATCACTGATACATGAGACGACTCTTAGGTGATACGTGGATAAACTTTACTTTTTTCTAACATTGAAATTTATGACTCATATACCCAACCCCTAATAGTAAGCTCCATAAGGGCAATACCATTTGTTTTGTATAACTGCTGTCTCCTCAACACATAAAAACTATTCCTGGCACAGAGTAGGCACTCAGTAAAATTTTGATTGAATCAACAACTTCACAGACTGTGGAAAAATGGACTTCTTAAAATATATTCAGTATGTAGCACTAGAGATGAAATTCAAAGAGAGTAAAACTTGCCAAAGTAGTCCACAAGACTGAAGTTTGGGAATCATCAAGCAGTAAAGGAAAAGTGGACCTGGATATAAAGTTCTAATGGGCAAGGTCTTTTGGTTAAAATGTTTCTTCACAAAACACAGCATCTATACTATTCTATGCTTGTCTTCCCTTAAACAATAGTAATAGTGATAATCATCCTATTTTTTGGCAAGATAGCCACAACACACTAATGAAAAAAACAAGTTCTATGAGAGAATTTACCACAGGATCCAAATTTTTACAATTACATGAACAACATTTATCTTAAGTGATAGGGTTAGGCTGCTTACTTTTATTTATTGCTTGGCAGTTTTTAAATTTTTCTATTTTGAACAATTACTTTAAATAAGAGAAGGGATAATTCTAATTGTTTTTAAAAGGAAAGTTTTCTTGATGAATATTTAAGTTACTGATAGTTTTTGGATATTTCAAGTAATATTATATATAATCTTTGAAAGATATATATTCTAAGACACATGAATCTATAAGATAGACTTCAAGTGAAATTGCAAGATAAAAGGAAAAAAAAGCTTGAATTTGATAGATATTGCCAGATTGTTCTCTATAAACACTGTACCAATTTACAGTCCCACTTAACAGTAGCCAACCCTACACATTTGTGTTTTTTTAATTAGTTAATTCACTGGCTGTGCTGGGTCTTCATTGCTGCATGCGGCGTTTCTCTAGTTGCGGAGAGTCGGCGCTACCCTAACTGCGGTGCACAGGCTTCTCACTGCTGTGGCTGCTCCTGTCACAGAACACAGGCTCTAGGCACTCGGGCTTCAGTAGCTGCAGCACACGGGCTCAGCAGTAGTGGCTTGCAGGGTCCACCGCAGGCTCAGTAGCTGTGGCACAAGGGGCCTAGCTGCTCCACAGCACGTGGGATCTTCCCAGAGCAGGGATCAAACCCATGTCCCCTGCACTGGCAGTTGGATTCTTAAGCACTGGACCACAAGGGAACCCCAACCCTCAGTATTATTCTTTTCATTTTTTCCCAACAGTTAACCAATGCCAATCATAAATTGGCTACATAAATGTACATACATATGTATGTCCATGTGTGTATATATATACATATGTTCTTCTCTAATATGCATACATATACTCTAATTCATTCCCAGTATGTTTCTGGGGCGGGGAGAGTTTTAGGGCTAAAATTGTGTTGCTTGTTATTACAAGGTACTCTCACTTAATATACTTTTGTATTGTCTAAATTTGCTGCAAGTATGTAAAACTTTTTAAAGCAATGAAAAAAAATTAAAGCTATTCCTTTTTTCTTTTGAGAGAATTCCTCAGCTTAATCTATAAAGTGTCTAAATTAAAGAGTCTCCAACAAACATATTTCCAGCTCTAAAAAAATGAACAGCATTTTTTTTCAAAACTTTGCTGACTAACTATATATATACATAAATGAAACTAAACAATTTGCTTTCCCCATTAGACCCTCAAAATGGATTTGCTAATTTTAATGGAGAAGGGTCAACAAAGGAGCCATTCAGTTTGGCAAGGAATCACCGAGTCTAAAGTAATTTCTAAAGTGTTAAATGTGGGCCTCCACTGTCTATCACTCTGCTACACTTTGATTGTCAATGAAATCAGCAACATGGTGCACAACAGAATAGTGAATTCAGGAGAATTTAAAGTGAAAAAAACAGTTCCAGTCCCCAATGCACCATGTATAAGCTTGACCCTGGACAAGTCAATTAACTTTTCTGGGCCATAGTTTCTTCACCTTTAAAGGAGAATGACACCTGGAAAATAACAGGGTTGTTATGAGGCTCAAATGAAATACTGAGTTAACAATACTTTATAAGCTATCATTGTTATTAATATAATTCTATGAATTTTTATTAATTCAACTTGAGCAAAACTATTAGACAAATAAATTTTCAAAAAGATATCATGCAAGACTAGTTTTACATAAAAGGGACTATTAGATACAAATTCTTCTCTATCCATGCTAAGACCTAAACAAACAAAGCAAGCAGAGATTGCAAAGCATGGTTCCAATGGCATGTCAAACATGCTATTATATAGCATTCCATTTATTTAACAAATGCTTTTTTAGTATCTCAACCTCACTCAAAAAGAAGAAACAAACTTAGACTCTATTATGAAACTATTTTTCAACTATCAGACTGGTGAAATTTCACAAGTTTGATTGCACAGTCTGCTGGTCAGGCTGTAGGGAAAAGGGTGCCCATGCACAGCAGATGGGAATGTCAACAGGACAATTTTGTAATATTTGTACTTCCACTCTGGAATTTTCCCCCACAGCCTTACTAGCACTCACACAAAATAATATATACCGATGAAACTGCTCATGGTAATGCTGTGTATATAGCAAAAGACCAGAACAACTAAATGCTCATCAAAAGAAGTCAGTTAAATAAATTATGGCACAACTGTTCAATGCAAAACTAAACAGAAAAAAAGAAAATTAGAGAAGCTCTTTATGAAATTATATGGGAAGACATCTAAAATATATTAAGTGAAAAATGCAAGGCACAGAAATATATATATACATATACAATTGGTACAATTTTTACTCACAATTGCATAAAGAATCTCAGGGTACAGCAAAAAACTAGCAAGATGGAACAGGTGAGAGGAAGATTTTAATATAAACCTTCATATATATTTTTTGAGCCATGGACTGTATTAGCTATTCAAAAATTAAATGAAAATATCTGGGGGCTTACTTTGTGCCAAGCATTATTCCAAGTATTGGAAACAGTGCGGTGAACAAAACTGACCCAGAAGTTTCTACTCAAATGGAGCTTACATTTAGTGGAGAGACATGCATTCAGCAAATAAGTAAACATACAGTTATGTCAGACGATCTGGAGTATTGTGGAGAAAAATCCAACACAATAGACGGGGAGAAGAGTCACAATTTTTAAAAGGGTTAGTCAGTGATCAAGCAGAGTTTCTCTGAGGAAACATCTGGAGTGAAGAAGGCAGAGGAGCTAGTCGTGTGGCCATCAGGAGGAGAGTCCGGGCAGGTGCCTTAAACTGAAGCCGATTTGAATTCAAGGAAGGCAAGAAGGGCAGGAGGCATGGAACAGAGAGAACTAGAAGAGGAGAAAGAGGTAAGTGCCAAGAGGTGACAGACGGCCAGTTCATGAAGGCCTAGGAAACAAAAAGAACTTCAGCTTTTACTCTGAATGAAACAGGAAGCCACTGGAGGGTTTGGGGGGAGGAATAACAGGACCTGACTTTCATCTTAAAGGATCTTGGTTGAGACCACACTGAAAAGAATGCTTGGGCAGACAGACCTGTTAGAAGTCTACTTCAGCAACTCACGCACGATAGTTTGGAGGTAGTAAGAAAAGAGAAGATTATAGATATATTTGGTAGTAAGAACCAAAAACATCTGCTGAAAAATTGGGTATGGAATATAAAAGAGGACAATGCAGGGTGATTCCAAGGTTTCTGGCCAAGCCAATGGAAAGAGGTGCCATTTTCTGACAGAGGGATGAATACAGGAGACAGATCAGAGTTAGAACATCAGACTCACTGTTGAATCTATCAAGTTTAAGTCACCTCCTAGGCTCCAAATGGAGATGCACAGTAGGCAACCGAATACATGAGTATGAGTTCAGAGGGGAGGCGAAGCTAAAGAAACACATTTGTAAGCTGTTAGAGTGACAAGTGATATTTGAAATTATGACACATGCATGAGACCACCAAACTGAACTATGTAGAGGTCATCTTCTAGTGTATCAAAATAACTGGTTGGTATTCCAGGAAAGCACAGGCACATTTCACGGGGGAGAAATAACTATGGCTGAAGAACAAACTTGATTTTATAAAACTTCCAAGATTAAGAAGAAAGCAGGATTAGAATCTAGTTCCTCATCCATTAACACAAAGCTTTGTTCTCTGAGAATGTAATAAATGGTGTTCAATTGAACTACCTGAGAAATAGACAATCTCCTAAGAGCACTAAAAAAAAGTGTCAAAAATCAAAAAGACTCACTCATAACTTCTTATGCTCTGCTGTGAATTCAGCTGAAATAAAAGAATAACTAAGAAATCAGCATTTCAGATATTCTTCCAATTAAAAAAAAAAAACAAAAACAAACTTCTTTTGAAACTGAGAAATGATGCCACTAGGTAGGTGGTACAGGTGGCTTTTAAGAAGAGCCCATAGGCCTTCCATTGTGGTCATCCTACACCAAGGGCCACATAATGATCATGCAATGAATATCCAAGTTTATCATCACAGCTCCAAGAAGACAGTTCAGTTCAGTCACTCAGTCATGTCCAACTCTTTGTGACCCTATGAATTGCAGCACGCCAAGCCTCCCTGTCCATCACCAACTCCCGGAGTTTACCCAAACTTATGTCCATCGAGTCAGTGATGCCATCCAGCCATCTCATCTTCTGTCGTCCCCTTCTCCTCCTGCCCCCAATCCCTCCCAGCCTCAGGGTCTTTTCCAGTGAGTCAACTCTTTGCATGAGGTGGCCAAAATACTGGAGTTTCAGCTTCAACATCAGTCCTTCCAATGAACACCCAGGACTGATCTCCTTTAGGATGGACTGGTTGGATCTCCTTGCAGTCCAAGGGATTTGCAAGAGTCTTCTCCAGCACCACAGTTCAAAAGCATCAATTCTTTAGCGGTCAGCTTTCTTCACAGTCCAACTCTCACATCCATACATGACCACTGGAAAAACCATAGCCTTGACTAGACAGACCTTTGTTGGCAAAGTAATGTCTCTGCTTTTTAATATGCTGTCTGGGTTGGTCATAATTTTCCTTCCAAGGAGTAAGCATCTTTTAATTTCAGGGTGGTATTAATTAGGCTTACTAAGGAAAGAGTTTTCTGGTTCCTCCTATGGCAGTGAAAAGTTACAGAGCCGAACATGCGGGCCCAACAAGTCTATTATGTCAATAGACTTCACTCAACCATGACATTCTGGAGCAGAGGGAAGTTTCAGAAATCATCAATCCTCTCATTTTAGAAATAAATCAACAGCACACAAGAGGAACTAAATGCCGCAGCCAAAGGGCTTGCCAGTCAGTGACAGACCCAATACCACTACTAGACACTGAACTTCCCTGTGGTCTGAAACCTGCTAGTCCCTTATTGTGTTAATAACCATTTTATTGAAATAACTTCAAGAAACAGTCCAAAAAAAAAAAAACAACAGAAATATTCCATAATAACTTCTAAGCTCAAGATATAAAGTGAACTAGAGAGGACAAGAAAAAGAACAACAACAAAAAAATCACTTTGTTTTCATTGTATCTCTTGGACAAGTTTTTATATCATGGTCATCAACCAGTCCCATGACTACTCTTTAGAAACTACTATTATGCCTGTTAACATTACAATTCCAATAATAATTGCTATCATTTACCAAATACTTAAAATGTACTAAGTTCAATGTCAGTAACTATTATCAGAGGTAACACTGGAGCAAGAACACAGAAGTTCTAACAAAGACAACCAAGAACTAATTACATGGAACCTATAAAAAATGTAAAGTACTTTGGCATTGTCATATATTGCTAGTGATGAAGCCAATTAGTGAGCAGCAGACCAAATGTAATAAGATCTGCAAAAATACTTCTACCTTAGCACAGATAGTGATCAAACTGTTTCATTTTTCTTCTGGACACATAAGAAGACAATATTTTCCCATCCCCTGTTCACCTAAAAAGGATGATGTAACTGATATATGGCTAAGGGAATGTCATGGAATTGATGTAGAACACTTACATTTAAAAATCTCCCTCAAATAATCCCTCTCCCTTGCCATACCAGAAGCATCATTCCAAAAGAGAAGCAGCCTGGATACCTGAGCCACCAGTCAAAGGAGAACTGCCAGGCCAGCATCTGATAAGTAACACCTACACTTTTGAGCAACTTTGTTCAGTTGCTCAGTTGCGTTGACTCGTTGCGACCCCATGGATTACAGCACGCCAGGCTTTCCTGTCCTTCAACATCTCCCAGAGATTGTGCAAACACTGAACTTAGTGTTTAAGAATTTTATTATGTCAAGACACTGAACGACTCATAGCATTTGTTATAGTAGCTAGAGTTACTCGTTCAGATTAATACAATTGTTTTAAAAATATGCAGTGGTTAGAACGAAACCGAAGAATGAAAATAAAACTGTAAAAATGGTGGAATTTACAGTCCTTTTTTCCTTGTCCAAAAATTACATAGCAAGCTATTTCAGTATATAGTATATATACTGGTATATAGTTGGTATATAGTTACTTACTGGTACATAGCTGTATATAGTTATATACTAGCTGAAATAGCCAGAACTAATATCAATGTAGTTTTAATCCTAATACAATATTCCTGCCATTATAACATTTTTCTTCTTTTACAGTTTTTAACATAAGTCAACTGATTATGTCAAAGTGTCTTTTGCCTAATATGTATTCAAAAGATGCTTGGGATTCTGAATCAAATATCTGATGTCCTCTTAGAATTATCACTTACGGAAGAATCCACATTTCAGTATGAGGAAATGAATTCAAAGAAACCATGCAATTCTAAAAATGAGTCCATATACACAAAGAATTACAGATATGATAAGATATGAACTGGGTCCAAATTTTACCACAAGACTAAAGGAATCAATTATATTTTAAAGACAAGCAAATTAGTACTAGATACTAGACTCAAGTAACCTATTTCAAATGACAGCTACTGAATAATTAAACATTATAAAGGAATGATAAATTTATCATTGTAAGGCTCAGCTATCCAAAAGAACTAGCCAAAAGACATGTTTCTTCAATATATGTAACAACTGCTCAAGAAATATTTTCAGACAGCATGACAACTTAGTTTTCTAATAAGCAATACTAGCAAGGGATGCAGAGAATCATTTGTGTTACAAAAGAATAAAAATGAGATCTAACGATCTGTGGGTGGCAAGTCAGATTCTCTTACCTTTGTATACCTTTTCAGTGTTACACAAGTGAAGTGTGAAGTAGGTATCAAGGAGCTGATGGCCATTCCTATTAACAATGTTCCGGGCAGCAATGTTCCGAAGATGTCTAAGACGACGCTGAAACATAAAGAAGAACAAAAAAAGAGGAGTATTCAGTTTTTCCCTCTTCTAAAACTTTCTGAAAGCTACAATTCAAAGATAAAATTTAGTAAGTTGTCCCAGTCATTTATTTGTTGAGCCAGCAACCTTAACCCAGTCTTTTATTTATGCCTCAATATCTCTTCTGTTAAATAGGAGTTATTCTTGCCCTATATCATTTACAAAGCTGTTGGAAGCATGAAATAACAGAAATGAAATATTCTTGAAAAGTATAAATATTATATAAATCCTATATACCTGTAGAATAGCATCAGTATTTCCTGGAATATTAACTAAGCAGTAATTTGCTTTTTTCCCATCAGAAGGATGCAAAGTCCAACTCACACCAACACAAAATTAGCAATTATTACATACACACAGCTCTGTTGCTAGTTCAGTCTGATGCCAGATCATCTGTTACAACCAAGAAAAGAAGGCAAAGACAAAAAAAAAAAAAGTAACTAACACTGTTCACTTCATCAGGCCAGTAACCCAACTGTTGTCAGCTTAAATTCTCACTCGACCATCAGTCAACCAGTCCCTATTTTTTCATCAGGCCTTCCTCCAACTAGATGCAAAAATTATTTGAAGTCATAAGTGTTGGAAATGCAAAAGCTCCAAAAGCAATAGGAGAAATCAACAAAAATATAAGATGCCTAAGTGTTAGTTGTGCAGTTGTGTCCAACTCTGCGACCCCATGAACTGTAGTCTGCCAAGCTCCTCTGTCCATGGGATTTCTCCAGGCAAGAATAATGGAGTGGGTAGGCATTCCCTTCTCTAGGGGATCTGCTCAAACCAGGGATCAAACCCGGGTCTCCTGCACTGCACGCAGATTCTTTACCACTGAGCTACAGAGTACAGAATACCTTAAGATACCTTAACAGATAGCCAAGTCATTTGGTATAAAACAGAAAAGTTGGCAGTCAAGTCTGAGCACAACAGATTCATTCTCAATAGCTAGTCCCCTGTGTCAGATTATTTCAGAGACTGAAAAATAGAAACCAAGTGCTCAGTTTTAAAATATGCTTAAAGCTTTCCCTTTAGGCCGAAAGCCCACTTTGCTGCGGTAAGTCCATCATCAATTACAGGTGCAGTCAGCCAGCAAAGCACAGTTATTCCTTTCCATGCACACAGCAACCTAATCCTTTCTCCCAGTCTAGAGGTTAAGATTCTTGGACAGAGAAGGTTATTGTCTAATAAATTTATTTAACATTCTAAGTATGAAAAACCCCCAAATGTGTTTATAAAAAGTTCTTAGGGGTTACTTTAAAAGACTTATATTTCTACAATCTGCCAAAGGTTTCCATTTCACACCCTAGATTACAGTGACTATTTCCTCCAACCACATATTTTTCATTAGCCTTCTGAGACAAGACTTTAAATTGACAGGAACCACTAATAGCCTGCATACATAATAATCACATCTATTTTGCCAAAAGATTCCAATCTTGGTCCTCTATTCAAAGACCTGAAAACATTACCCACAGCCTCCGGCATAAAGTACAAACTTCCCATTATTCCCTTCAAAGCCTTGCACAATCCAACCTCTCCATACTCGATCCTTACTTCCCATTAGATCTTCCACACACCTAACCCCCGGTCACAAGTGACTGTTTACTGTTCCATGAAAAAGATCATGTAAGGTCCTAGATCCATGTTTTTGCCAATGCTAGCTCCTCAGAGCTATCTACTGAGATTACCATATGGATTTTATCTTTCAATTTGTTTATATGATGTATCACACCAATTGATTTGTGTATACTGAAAAATCTTTGCATCCCTGAGATAAACCCCACTTGACCATGGTGTATGAATCTTTCAATGTATTGTTAGAGTCTGTCTGCATTTTGCTCAGGATTTTGGCATCTGTGTTCATCAGTGATATTGGCCTGTAATTTACTTTTTTTGTGATATCTGAAGCACTAAGATAAGTATTTTCATTAAACAACTGGAACAAACAAAGGAAATCAACACTCGGGTAAATTATGGATGTAATCTTGGTGAAGGCAGTAAATATACACGGGGACCTCTTGTGCCCTTTGTCTTGGTTTCCTCTTTAAAATATTCATTCCAATTTTATCATAAAGCTGATTATTTTTAAAAATATTAAACATGCGAAATGCCAGGCTGTATGATGCACAAGCTAAAATCAAGACTGCCGGGAGAAATATCAATAACCTCAGATACGCAGATAACACCACACTTATGGCACAAAGCGAAGAAGAACTAGAGAGCCCCTTGATGAAAGTGAAAGAGGAGAATGAAAAAGCTGGCTTAAAATTCAACATTCAGAAAACTAAGATCATGGCATCTGGTCCCATCACTTCATGGCAAATAGATGGAGAAACAGTAGAAGGTGAGAGACTTTATTTTTGGGGCTCCAAAATCACTGCAGATGGTGACTGCAGCCATGAAATTAAAAGATGCTTGCTCCTTAGAAGAAAAGCTGTGACCCAACCTAGACAGCTTATTAAAAAGCAGAGACATTACTTTGCCAACAAAGGTCCGTCTAGTCAAAGCTATGGTTTTTCTAGTAGTCATGTATATGAGAGTTGGACCATAAAGAAGGCTGAGCACTGAACAACTGATGCTTTTGAACTGTGGTGTTGGAGAAGGCTCTTGAGAGTCCTTTGGACTGCAAGGAGATCCAACCAGTCCATCCTAAAGGAAATCAGTCCTGAATATTCATTGGAAGGGCTGATGCTGAAGCTGAAGCTGAAACTCCAATACTTTGGCCACCTGATGCAAAGAACTGACTCACTGGAAAAGACCCTGATGCTGGGGAAAACTGAAGGTAGGAGAAGGGAACGACAGAGGATGAGATGGTTGGATGGCATCACAGACTCGATGGACCTGAGTTTGAGCAAGCTCTCAGAGTTGGTGATGGACAGGGAAGCCTGGCATGCGGCAGTCCATGGGGTCGCAAAGAATCAGACATGACTGAGCAACTGAACTGAAACTTTAATAAATTAGATTAACAATATTAATAATATGCCAAAGGACCTACTATGCACAGGGAACTATACTCAACATTTTGTAATGATCTATTAGAAAAGAAAATATAAAGAAGAGTATATTTTTTTAAAAAAAGATAAAGAAGAATATATATGGGACTTCCCTGGTGGTCCAGTGGTTAAGAATCTGCCAGCTAATGCAGGGAACTAAGATCCCACATGCCACGGGACAACTAAGCTTCGTGAGCCACAGCTACTGAGCCCGCACTCTATAGCCCACTAGAGAACTCCCTGCCTGCCACAACTAGAGAAAGCCTGCATACTGCAATGAAGAGCCAATGCAGTCAAAAATAAAGAAACAGAAGAATGTGTGTGTGTGTTTGTCTGTATAACTGAGTCACTGTGCTGTACACCTGGAACTAACAGGATATTATAAATCAACTAAACCTCAAAAATAAATAAGAATTAATAATAATAATTATTATATGCTAATGTTAATTTTTAGTTTTGAAAAATGTAAAATGGTAATGTATGATACTAGCCTTAGGGAAAACTGAACGAAGGGAATTCTGTGTACTGTCTTTGCAACTTCTCTGTAAATCTAAAATTATTCCAAAATTTTAAAAAATGATAAGCTATTTATTGCCTTTTTTCAGAACTAGGAGTGGAAAGGGGACAAAGAATGCCAGTAAAACAACACTTCACAAATATTATTTAAACAGAGCTCCTCTCTTCCATCCCCACCCATTCATCTCCTTCCTTCAGTCTCCCATCTCCTTCCTTCCTCCCCTTCCCCCAAGGTTTAATGCAATTAAAAAGAAACACTGGAAGGTTAAACCAGAAACTCAGAAAATGACCTATGGGGGTGAGAAGAGGTTGGAGGGAACAGAGATATAAGCAAGACTTCCCTGATACTTCGCTATGTGGTTTTGCCTTCTGTACCGTAAGAATGATTTACATAATCAAAAAATAAAGTTAAATAAGAAAAGTTTAAATCAACTAAACCTAGTCAAAAATATAACAGCAATACCAAAAATTACCACCAGTCTTAGGCTATATCACCCACCTTTGCCCAAATTACTACCCTATGAACCTAGGAAATATTAAAGAAATCAAGGTGACCTAAAGGATCCTCTCTAGTTCTCAGTTCTCCAGAACATCTGTACTTGACCAAAACAATGTATAATTACAGATAGTTTCAAATATTTGTCTGTTTTCCCAACTAGACTAAAAGTTCTATATGGGTGAGATTTGTTTTATTAACTGCTGTATCTCTAGCACCTAGATGAATAACTAGCAAATAGTAGGAACACAACAAATGGTTTTTGATTGAATTTATACATGTCCAAAATCACTGCAGATGGTGACTTCAGCCATGAAATTAAAAGACGCTTACTCCTTGGAAGGAAACTTATAACCAGCCTAGACAGCATATTGAAAAGCAGAGACATTACTTTGTCAGCAAAGGTCCATCTAGTCAAGGCTATGGTTTTTCCAGTGGTCATGTATAGATGTGAGAGTTGGACTATAAAGAAGGCTGAGTGCTGAAAAATTTATGCTTTTGAACTGTGGTGTTGGAGAAGACTCTTGAGAGTCCCTTGGACTGCAAGGAGATCCAATCAGTCCATCCTAAAGGAGATCAATCCTGGGTGTTCACTGGAAGGCTGATGTTGAAACTGAAACTCCAATACTTTGGCCATCTGATGCGAAGAGTTGACTGATTGGAAAAGAATCTGATGCTGGGAAAGATTGAGGGCAGGAGGAGAAGGGGATGACAGAGGATGAGATGGTTGGATGGCATCACCAACTCAATGGGCTGGATTTGAGTGAACTCCAGGAGTTGGTGATGGACAGGGAGGCCTGGTGTGCTGTGGTTCATGAGGTTGCAAAGAGTTGGACACGACTGAGCAACTGAACTGAACTGATACATATCCAGACAATTAACACAGTCAAGAAGGGCTTGGTATGACCTAGGTCGTGCAATGAACCTGAGTGGCCTGGAACCCATAGTGGATTGTGACACCCACCCATGAGATGGTGGGAGAATACAGAGCACTTCAAACCTAAGACTGGACCTCAGGACTGAAAGTGGGGGTCAAATCTTAGCAGTGCTTCTGGACTACAGCAAATTCTCAGCATTCACCTACCTACCTGTAACTGTACCAAGGTATACCAGGCACCAGGAATTCATGGCCTGGAGGCAACATCAAGCATAAATGTACTGCTTTAGACCTTGTCTAAACAGAATTAAATATCAGATTATCTCTTCAATGGCCCATCCAAAGATAAATTCAAATCCGTCTTATGATCTAAACTGGCTCAAATATCTCAGAAAAGTAAAAACAGTAAGTAATTAAAATTTATGCCAACTTTGGAATTACTCTTTGTTTTTGGCTGTGCTGGGTCTTCATTATTATGCATGCACTTTCTCTAGTTGCAGCACGTGGGATTCTCATTGTGGTGACATCTCTTATTGCAGAGCATGGGCTCTAGAGCACAGGCTCAGTAGCTGTGGCCCACGGGCTGAGCTGACCTATGCCATGTGGAATCCTCCTGGTCTAGGGATCGAACAGTGTTCCCCAAATTGGCAGGTGGGGATTCTTAACCACTGGACCACCAGGAAAGTCCCAGATTACTCTTTAAGATAACATTCCATGCAGTTTCTTAAACTGCCCAATCACCTCACACTTTCTTAAAGCTTTAAGCATTCACAGTTAAAAAAGGCTCTTTGCATCTCTTTCTACAGCAGTAGCTTTAGGCAGCCAATTATACTCTAAAAACATCTATTCCCAAATTTGAATAGATTTTAATTTTTAAGTTGGAATTAAAATGGCTTTAAAGTCTTTGAAGCACTACCTAAAAAACATTCTATATCAAGGTTAAAAACAATCACTAGAATAAAATCTTATTCAGCTTTTATTTGCAAGACTGATGTATTATAGCTAGAGCACAATTCTGCTACCTGAAATGTTGGCAGTGGGAAAGAAACCGGAATGATCCTAAATCCCTCAACCTTTTTTTTCTTTTTTAAACAAATCTCTCAAGTATAAATTCTAAAACAAGACTTCATTGGCATGTTTTCTACATTTGAAACATCTGCTTAAGTAAACAAGCATTACACTAGTATGATTGTAAATTGATGCCCCTAAAGAATCTAAAAGGGTTGGATTTTCTTGTTAACAGTACTAATGTTCTTAGAAAACTGCTTTAAAACCTGAGTGAAAGTCACTCAGTCGTGTCCGACTTTGCGATCCCATGGACTATACAGTCCATGGAATTCTCCAGGCCAGAATACTGGAGTGGGTAGCCTTTCCATTCTCCAGGGGATCTTCAAACCCAGGTCTCCCGCATTGCAGGCGGATTGTTTACCAGCTGAGCCACAAGGGAAGCCCAAAATGTACCCACAGTAGATTAAAGAACTTTTTTTGCCTTTTAAAATTTTGCTGTTTTATCTTGCCCAGCATCTATTTGGTTTAAAAAACAAACAAACAACAAAAAAGAACAAAAACACCTCAGATATTCCTCTGTAGAACTACCCTCCTCTGCTATCAATCTACTGTAGAATTAATCCCACTTCCAACTCCAAGGAGGATCATGTGACTCAGGTCAGGTCAGTCAGCCCTGATCATTCCCTCCCCCTGACCATAACAACACAATTAGGATCCGTGGAAAACCTAGAAGTTGTATTAAATAGTCGATTAAATTCTTTTCCCCCCCTACTGGCCTAGAACCTGGAAGGATATAGGGCTAGAGATGCTGGCTGTCATCTTTACATCATAGTGAAACCTGAGATGGAAACTGCAAGAGAGCAGAGTTCAGAAACCTGGAGCAAGACAGAAATAAGGCATTCCAAGAGTAAGGTAAGAGATACAAACTACTATGTACAAAATGGATAAGCAACAAGGATGCAGTGTATAGCAGAGGGAATTACAACCATTATCTTGTAACAACTATTCATGGAGTATAACCTGCAAAAAGCAGAATCACTATGTTCTACGCCTGAAATTAATATTAAGTCAACTATACTTTAATAACGGAGAAGGCAATGGCACTCCACTCCAGTACTCTTGCCTGGAAAATCCCATGGACGGAGGAGCCTGGTAGGCTGCAGTCCATAGGGTCGCTAAGGGTCGGACACAACTGAAGCGACTTAGCAGCAGCAGCAGCAGCATACTTTAATAAAAAAAATAAAAGTCCTGCCAAAAGAATTTTAGTCTCTGTCAGTACTAAGTGAAGTACTGAGCAACTTCACTTTCACTTTTCACTTTCATGCATTGGAGAAGGAAATGGCAACCCACTCCAGTATTCTTGCCTGGAGAATCCCAGGGACGGGGGAGCCTGGTGGGCTGCCGTCTATGGAGTCGCACAGAGTCGGACATGACTGAAGTGACTTAGCAGCAGCAGCAGCAGTATACTTTAATAAAAAAAAATAAAAGTCCTGCCAAAGGAATTTTAGTCTCTGTCAGTATGACCAAATCCTACCTAAAATGAGAATAATGACAGAAACCAACCCTGTCCTGATAAAACTGTTGAAGATTATAACTAGAGAACACTTATATCATAACTGTTTATCAAGAATTTTTCCCACTAACAGGTTAGTAAATGAAAAGTAACATTCTAATTTAGCTGCAAGGTACAAAGAAATGTTTTGTTAAACATCCCCATATTTTAGAAAATGGTAATTTCTGATGGGTCAATCCATTTTTATTGATACAATTTTGAACTTCATCCTTGGTGACAGCAAGTCGAAACAACACCTCAGAACTAAAAGAAAACCAAAGCAACTTTTAGTAGTAAAGTAGGCCACTGGTGTTCTATGTTCTCCCCAAATGTTATCTTTCCTTTGCTGGTATCTAAACTTGGTCATGGGGTCGCAAAGAGTCAGACACGACTAAGCAACTGAACTGAACTGAAACTTGGTCTGGCTTCTGAGGTATAAAAATGACCAAAGAGAAATGTGATGTTTTCCTCCTCTCTGCTGGAGAGTGACTCAGGGAGACTGATGATGGCTATCCTCCTCCCTCCTTGCTTATTAAAACAAGAGTAACTAAGTGTCTCGCTGTTCACTGAACCCAGGGTAGGCAAAGCGTGAGCGAGGAAGCAGATAGGAAGAAGCTGAAAGAAGATGCGAGGAGCCATAAGAACTGCGAACATTCTTTATTCGCAGCAGCAAGGCAGACATGCTTTATCCTCTAATGGCTGCCGCTGCCACAAGACACAGCAAGGGCTTTTCTGGTGGTGCTCATATAGGCATGATGCGCATGCCCAGTGCTATAAATGACCTCAGCTGTTAAATAACCATGCATAGAAACTGTTACAGAATGTGGGGCCAGAGCAAGGGAACACGGGGCGGGAGTGAAAGGGAGTTGGGCGAGAGAGCCTGACCACCGCCATCTTGGCTAACTGCTCTTTCCCAACACCGTGGTTCTTAAATATAAAGACTCCACAAATCTCCACCATCACCAAACTAAACTACCACCCACCACATACCTTTTATGGCTCCCAAGACCACAGTGAGGTATCTTCTAAGCAAATTTTGAGTCTAATATGCGTAGCTCTACAAGAGCTCTTACAAATCAACAATACAATCCATCAACTATCAGTTCAGATCAGATCAGTTGCTCAGTCATGTCCAACTCTTTGCAACCCCATGAATCGCAGCACGCCAGGCCTCCCTGTCCATCACCAACTCCTGGAGTTCACTCAGACTCAAGTCCATCGAGTCAGTGATCCCATCCAGCCATCTCATCCTCTGTCGTCCCCTTCTCCTCCTGCCCCCAATCCCTCCCAGCATCAGAGTCTTTTCCAATGAGTCAACTCTTCGCATGAGGTGGCCAAAGTATTGGAGTTTCAGCTTTAGCATCATTCCCTCCAAAGAAATCCCAGGGCTGATCTCCTTCAGAATGGACTGGTTGGATCTCCTTGCAGTCCAAGGGACTCTCAAGAGGTCCTATAGAAAAGGGGGCAAAGGATATAAAAAGGCAGACCACCAGAAAAGAAATGGAAATGGTCAGTAACCATATGAGAAGATGCATAATCCTACTCATAAAGATATGCACACCAAAACAAATAGTCCAGCTTATGGAGACTGCAGTTTCCAAAGAATGGTCCCACTAATACATCCCATCCCACATGCTCGCTTCCAGTGTGAGGCTGCCACTTCTCCTGTACGAAATGAGGTCTATGTTCCCTCCCCCTTAAATGACAACAGGCCTGTGACTATGGTAGAAATGATGTCATGTGACTTCTGAAGCTGAATCACAAAGTTACCTGGACCTCTTTATTGGATGCTCTTTCTCAGAATTCAGTCATCCCTCGGTAAGGATCTCTAGTCTTTCCCATTCTATTGTTTTCTTCTATTTCTTTGCACTGATCACTGAGGAAGGCTTTCTTATCTCTCTTTGCTGTTCTTTGGAATTCTGCATTCAAATGGGTATATCTTTCCTTTTCCCCTTTGCTTTCCACTTCCCTTCTTTTCACAGCTATTTGTAAGGCCTCCTCAGATAGCCATTTTGCTTTTTTGCATTTCTTTTTCTTGGGGATGGTCTTGATCCCTGTCTCCTGTACAATGTCACGAACCTCTGTCCATAGTTCATCAGGCACTTCTGTCTATCGGATCTAGTCCCTTAAATCTATTTCTCACTTCCACTGTATAATGGTAAGGGATTTGATTTAGGTCATACCTGAACAGTCTAGTGGTTTTCTCCACTTTCTTCAATTTCAGTCTGAATTTGGCAATAAGGAGTTCATGATCTGAGCCACAGTCAGCTCCCAGTCTTGTTTTTGCTGACTGTATAGAGCTTCTCCATCTTTGGCTGCAAAGAATATAATCAATCTGATTTTGGTGTTGGCCATCTGGTGATGTCCATGTGTAGAGTCTTCTCTTGTGTTGCTGGAAGATGGTGTTTGCTATGACCAATGCATTCTCCTGGCAGAACTCTATTAGCCTTGGCCCTGCTTCATTCCGTACCCCAAGGCCAAATTTGCCTGTTACTCCAGGTGTTTCTTGACTTCCCACTTTTGCATTCCAGTCCCCTATAATGAAAAGGATATCTTTTGGGGGTGTTAGTTCTAGAAGGTTTTGTAGGTCTTCATAGAACTATTCAATTTCAGCTTCTTCAGCATTACTGGTAGAGGCATAGACTTGGATTACCATGATATTGAATGGTTTGCCTTGGAAACGAACAGAGATCATTCTGTCATTTTTGAGACTGCATCCAAGTACTGCATTTCGGACTCTTTTGTTGACTACAATGGCTACTCCATTTCTTCTAAGGGATTCCTGCCCACAGTAGTAGATATAATGGTCATCTGAGTTAAATTCACCCATTCCAGTCCATTTTAGTTCACTGATTCCTAGAATGTCGATGTTCACTCTTGGCATCTCCTGTTTGACCACTTCCAATTTGCCTTGATTCATGGACCTAACATTCCAGGTTCCTATGCAATATTGCTCTTTTCAGCATTGAACCTTGGCAGACAGTGAAGAAGAACTAAAGAGCCTCTTGCTAAAAGTGAAAGAGGAGAATGAAAAAGTTGCCTTAAAGCTCAACGTTCAGAAAACTAAGATCATGGCATCCAGTCCCATCATTTCTTGGCAAACAGATGGGGAAACAGTGGAAACAGTGGCTGACTTTATTTTTCTGGGCTCCAAAATCACTGTAGATGGTGACTGCAGCCATGAAATTAAAAGACGCTTACTCCTTGGAAGGAAAGTTATGACCAACCTAAACAGCATATTCAAAAGCAGAGACATTATTCTGCCAACAAAGGTCCATCTAGTCAAGGCTATGGTTTCTCCAGTAGTCATGTATGGATGTGAGAGTTGGACTATAAAGAAAGCTGAGCACAGAAGAATTGATGCTTTTGAACTGTGGTGTTGGAGAAGACTCTTGAGAGTCCCTTGGACTGCAAGGAGATCCAACCAGTCCATCCTAAAGGAGATCAGTCCTGGGTGTTCACTGGAAGGACTGATATTGAAGCTGAAACTCTAATACTTTGGCCACCTGATGCGAAGAACTGACTCACTGGAAAAACCCTGATGCTGGCAGATTGAGGGCAGGAGGTGAAGGGGATGACAGAGGATGAGATGGTTGGATGGCATCACCGACTCAATGGACATGGGTTTGGGTGGACTCCGGGAGTTGGTGATGGACAGGGAAGCCTGGCGTGCTGTGGTTCATGGGGTCGCAAAGAGGCGGACATGACTAAGCGACTGAACTGAACTCAACTCGGTGAAGATGCCAAGCAGCCACATGTTAAAGGCCTGGAAGGTGTTCTGCTCAGTCCCAGCTAAGAGCGTCCAGCTTAACCTGACACACAAATGACCATTTCAGCACCAAGCAGTTGAGATGCCAGAAACGACATCAAGTAAAGCACAGACAAGTTGTTCTCACCCAGTCCGAAACAAAACTTTTCATGAGCAAAATAAATGATGATGTTTTACGCCACAAAATTTTTTCTTTGTTACTCAGCAATATAAAACAAAGAAATCTATTAACCAAACAGTTTAGTTTCTGTCAGGTTGATACTAGTAAGGAAAATGATGTTGGGGAAAATATAAACTGGTCCATTTTGGAAGGAGGGTGATTTAGCAACAATTACCAAAGTGTATATAATATTTGACCAAGCAATTCCACAAATCACAAAAATGTGTGCAAATATTAGTTATAAAAGCAAAAACTGAAAAACCACTCTTGAATTGTGGCATATTCATACAGTGGAAAATTACATAACCATTACAAAAACAAAGTGATAATATGAAACACAAACAAAAGAGCAAAAACTTTTAAATGTACACATAACTACTACTGTACACCCTGAGTGATGTAGATCAAGGGTTGGTCAACTTGTTTTAAAAGGTTCCGAAAGTAAACATTTCAAGCTTTTCAGGGTGCATTCTGTCTCTGCAAATTCTTTGGGTTTAAACATGGTTGTTTATAATCCTTTAGCCATGTCAAAATCTTTCTTATTTCATCAGTGGTTACAAAAAGCAATGACCATTAGCCACACTTTGCTAACCCTTAACGTAGAAAATCACTGAGTTATGAGACTTTTTAAAGTAGAATTTGATTTGAAAAAGTAGTCAAACTTGTTCTGAGTATCTTTCCCCTTCCCTATTCTTAATTCACTTCCTTTTCAGATCCAGCCTTTACTCTCAGCATGGGACCAGGCTAAAGGGCATGGAAGAATTAAGGCCCAGGTTAACTCAGGTTACTGCTACTTTGGCACACTTTTTTGAGGGGCAACAAAAGCAAACCTGGGAGAAAATGTTTCCCACATTTCCACAGAAGGTAAAAATGCTGAATTACCAAATCAAGAATGTAAGCTTGATAAATTAGGTCAGTCTTTTTAAAACAAAAAAGCCCGTTCTATATTACAGAATTCTATTTCATCTAATCTTTTGATCCCACCTGAAAGACTCATTGTGAAAAGTTTTGAAAGAACACAAAAATGCTTTAAAACTACCACTTGGGGCTACTGGATAGAAAGCAAATGATGCCAACAGGCAATGTTACAGATTTAAACAAACCATCAACTCTAAAGTCTCATAAAACACTTTACAGCTCCTGTTCCTAATTGAGAACTTTCTCTGACATAAATTACACAACCTCGGACCCAAAGCCCTCATTTTGACATTAACTCTCCTCTCACCCAAGTTCAAGTAAGTCCTAGAACTTAATTCAGTCACTTACTAAGCACTAACAGCCTTCTCCACAAGAAAAGACAAAATTCAATAACCTCAGATATGCAGATGACACCACCCTTATGGCAGAAAGTGAAGAGGAACTAAAAAGCCTCCTGATGAAAGTGAAAGTGGAGAGTGAAAAAGTTGGCTTAAAGCTCAACATTCAGAAAGCGAAGATCATGGCATCCGGTCCCACCACTTCATGGGAAATAGATGGGGAAACAGTGGAAACAGTGTCAGACTTTATTTTTCTGGGCTCCAAAATCACTACAGATGGTGACTGCAGCCATGAAATTGAAAGACGCTTACTCCTTGGAAGGAAAGTTATGACCAACCTAGATAGCATATTCAAAAGCAGAGACATTACTTTGCAACAAAGGTTCATCTACTCAAGGCTATGGTTTTTCCTGTGGTCATGTATGGATGTGAGAGTTGGACTGTGAAGAAGGCTGAGCGCCGAAGAATTGATGCTTTTGAACTGTGGTGTTGGAGAAGACTGTTGAGAGTCCCTTGGACTGCAAGAAGATCCAGCCAGTCCATCCTGAAGGAGATCAGCCCTGGGATTTCTTTGGAAGGAATAATGCTAAAGCTGAAACTCCAGTACTTTGGCCACCTCATGCGAAGAGTTGACTCATTGGAAAAGACTCTGATGCTGGGAGGGATTAGGGGCAGGAGGAGAAGGGGACAACAGAGGATGAGATGGCTGGATGGCATCACTGACTCGATGGACGTGAGTCTGAGTGAACTCCGGGAGTTGGTGATGGACAAGGAGGCCTGGCGTGCTGCGATTCATGGGGTGGCCAAGAGTCGGACACGACTGAGCGACTGATCTGATCTGATCTATAGCTCTGAACTTTCTATACGTCTTAGACATTTTGACTCTGGCTTGGTTTTTTTTCATCTCCATCCTATTTACCCCCAGTCTAGGGGGAAAGTCCAAACTTGCCCTTTCCCCCCATGATTCTTGAGGAGAATTGCTCTAAAAAACAGGTCTTTGCAGCGACAGACCCAGTATTGTTCTCGGTGAGTGTCTGTCTCTCCCCCTCCCTCTCTTATTCCCCTTTCTTCTATTTTCCTCTCCAGACTATGCTAGGAACTGTGGGGGTACAAACATGGGATTCCCCAGGTTCAGAGTACGTAATCTTTCTAAAGAACTGGAGTTTGTGCACACCAAAGAAAGCTAGTCTGAGGTAAAAGTATCCAGCACATACTTTCAAAGAGCATTTAATTAAAGAACCGTTACTATAGAAATATAAGACCGAACAAGATAGACACAGAACTATAAAGGATGACCGGGAGGATAAACACTGGAAGACAGAAGACAAGTGGCCCAAGTACACAGTAACATCGTGCTTGCAATCTGCTTCAAATTAATCAGGGTGAGGCAAGTAGTTAGGCATACAGATAAAAGACCTACCATGAGGTGACAGTTACTGATGGTTATTACCAATAACAAGTAATAGGTACTTCGGAGTTTATTATCCCACCCTCCCGTATGTATGCATTTCAATATACATTGATACATAAAATATACATATAGATACTTCATTATTCATTGAAATTGCCATAATAAAAAAGTTTTAAAATAGTATCAATAAGAACAGAAAGGATAAGACTATATAGGAGCGCAAAGACAAAATTGGGCTTAATGGGGATACTAATTAGATAACGGATATGGTTGAGGACAAACAGAAGATTGTTAAAAGAAATAAAGGAAAAATAAAAGAGAAATAAGAACTAATCAATAAAATTGTTAGGACAAGAGAGTAGCCATCAGTAAAGGGAAAGGGAAGGAAAGAAAAGAAATATGTACATATATCAAATTTCAGGTGGCTTAAAAACATTCAAATGTAAATAATTAAAGCATAATAAAAGTTCCAAAAGAAACCATGAAGAATTATTTTATAACCTCAAAGGTCTAAGAATGACATAAAACTCTGAAGCTATAAAAAGAGGGGGAAAAAAAAATCAATAAAATTTCCTACATAAAATGTTTTTAAATTATGCATGACAAAAACTATCATATGCAAAGTCAAAAAAAAAAACAACCTAACAAAAAAATTTCAATTCTTATAACAAAGATGATTTCACTAAAACACAGAGTTCATATGGGAATCCCCTGGTGGTCCAGTGGTTAGGACTCAGTGCTTTCATTGACAGGGGCCTGGTTTTAATCCCTAGTCAGGGAACTAAGATCCCACAAGCTATGAGGCACAGCCAAAAATAAAATAAAACCGTTCATAGAACAAAAAGGCCAACAACCCAACAGAAAAACTGACAAAGAATATTAACAGATTAATTCACAGAAGATACAAATAGCACTTTAGAAGAGATTCTCAACCTCACTCATAAGAGACTCATAATGCAACTTAAAACTACACTAAAATTGGCACAGATCACAAAGTCTGATAACATATTCAGAGACAGGCAGTGGCAAAACAGACACTTTCCTGAAAAAAGTATAATTGGTAAAACCTCTAAAAGATGGCACAATTACAAATACATATATGTTACTTCCACACCTGTATTAAAAACACACTTGCAGATATACAACATGATATATGTAATACAATACTAGCAAAACCTGGAAATACATTAAATGTTCATCAATAGGGGACTGCTGATGTATATACATATCCTACACTGGAACAGTGTGGGACCATCAAGAGTAAATTATGTGGCAGCTTTCTGAGCACTGATATGTAACAATCTGTATAATACACTATTAGTTGTTTTAAAAAATAGTACAGTTTATACATAATGTTTAATAAGTCATCATTTGTGTTTAACAGGAAAAAAGAATATAATTCTGTAATGATAGGAGAAGCATAAAATATAACTGATAACACTGGTTGTCCAAGCAAAGGGAAAGTGGGTATTTGGGACACAGAGTGGTATGAACTCTTCACTGTATCCTCATATATTGCTGAGTTGTAATCCATATGAATATATAATCTATTTTTTTAAATAAAACTAAATTTACATTTTTAAGTAAAGAGATGGCAACCAACCCTCAAGCTGGGGTATCCATGACAGCCATTACCAGAAGCGGTGTGACATCGTGGTAAGGGAGTCAGTAATCCTGAACTCGAGGGTGGTTCTAACCACTTACTAGTGAGTAAGTCACGGAGTCCCTCTGAGCCTATTTCCTCTTCCATAAAATAGAAACATTTCCTGCATGCTTACCTCTGTGGGTTATTTTAAGAATCAAATGAAATTATGGATATAAAAGCTCTCTGAAAAATCAAAGTATTTTAAGAATATAAAGTACGAACAGAAATACGGATGTCAAGAAAGGGATGTGGTTAGTGTTAAGACGACGAATTGATTTAGGCGTTTTCTAATCTGAAGTAAAGAGACAGATTTAGAATTTATCTATCTAAATAGAGATAATAAAGTCACAGGAGTATAACAGATCTCCAAAGAAAAACATTAAATAAATAGAATTATAGAACTGAAAAGGATCCTGAAAGCCATCTAAACCTTTGCTATGCAGTATTACCTGGGAACTTGGAAATGTGGAATTTCAGGTCCCACTACAGACCTGACTCAGTCTGAATCTACATTTTAACAAGCTCCCCTGGCAGTCTGTTTTACTAAGCATTAATCTAAGCCATTTTGCTTATTTTTTAGATAATAAAATTAAGGCCTTAAGTAAATGGGCCCACCCATGTTTACGCTGTTAGTAAAGAGCAAATTCAAGATTTGCACCCAGGTCTGATCCCCTAGGCCATGTGTACATGTACACCATGCACGTGATTGTTTCAAAACCTTCGAGACATCCTTGCCAGGCAGATATCCCATGCCCCAACTCTCATTTCTAATCAGCGATCCACCCCATCAATTCTTCCTTCACAATATCTCAGGCACATGTTTCTTCTTTTCCACACTTTTCATTTATTTTCCTAAAGCTATCATTGCTTATAGTATGAAAAACCAGTTTCCTTCTTGTACCTATATTGACTTACTCTTCTGCAAACAAGAGCTCACTTACAAACTGTAAGTTCTATACAATTCTTTAAGAAAATATAAGCTATTATGCTTTTTCTTGGGGAGGGAGGGCAGGCGGCGCCGAGGTGAACAGTATATAGGATCTTAGTTCCCAGACCAAGGATTGAACCTATGCCCCCTATAGTAGAAGCACAGAGTCCCAACCAGTGGACCACAAAGGAATGACCCATTATGCATTAAATGTTAACATGCTAATTACAGGCAGAATCTATGTTTAAAATCTACCAAGATTAGCAAACTGTAATTTCATAATCCTAACTCAGAACCTTCATGTTTTCATTTCCATGATTTCTTCCCATTACCCCTCCCTCTTTGCCCCAGAACTAACCCAGGATTCGTTACTCTAATAAGGTCCTCCCACTGTAATCAAGCTTTACTAAGTAAATCCAAAGGCCTTAAATCTTCTTTCCAGTACCATCTTCGATCCCAATCTGTTTCAATAAACTTACAACATTCACAAACATCCTCATGTCTTCATAATTCTCTTCTATACACTGTACCCTAAGAAACCAAAGCATCGGAACATTTCCTGAGCACTCATGATATGCCCGGATCTACACAATGAAATAAAAGACCAAATACCTCTGACTGCCTCTCCCACACAAATTCAGTAAGATTAAGAGCCCTGGTCTCTGCCCCATTTCCACATCTACACCAAGAAGCTTTGACTTTTTTAAGACCAAATAATATGGGAGGACTTTGATAGATGTCAGCCACAAGAGAAACAGATGAACAGGCAGATGAAGCCACCCATAACATGAGGACTAGCTCCTGTGCAACAGCCAACACACTGAAGCACCAGGGTAAGCAGTTTCAGAGACTGCTGCTGCTAAGTCGCTTCTGTCGTGTCCGACTCTGTGTGACCCCATAGACGGCAGCCCATTAGGCTCCCCCGTCCCTGGGATTCTCCAGGCAAGAACACTGGAGTGGGTTGCCATTTCCTTCTCCAATGCATGAAAGGAAAAGTGAAAGTGAAGTCGCTCAGTCGTGTCCAACTCTTAGCGACCCCATGGACTGCGGCCCACCAGGCTCCTCCGTCCATGGGATTTTCCAGGCAAGAGTACTGGAGTGGGGTGCCTTTGTTCCAGAGACTACCAGCCACAAATTGAGTTCAGTTAAATCAACCTGAGAAAAACAAAGGGCATGTGCTCCAGTCCAAAATCAGATTGTGAGCTATTTATTCCAATTTTATCAAACACTGGTTTTGTGCTGTGGTATAAACTCAGCTTAGATTTGATTCCCAGCTCTGCTATCTCATTTCAAAGTTAAAGTCGCTCAGTTGTGTCCAACTTTGAAGTCCATGGAATTCTCCAGGCCAGAATACTGGAATGGGTAGCCTTTCCCTTCTCCAAGGGATCTTCCCAACCCAGGGAACGAACCCAGGTCTCCTGCATTACAGGCAGATTACCAGCTGAGCCACAAGGGAAGCCCAAGAATACTGGAGTGGGTAGCCTATCCCTTCTCCAGGGGATCTTCCCAACACAGAGTTCCACACC
The DNA here is from genome assembly GCF_029378745.1 of Bos indicus. Taxonomy (NCBI): domain Eukaryota; kingdom Metazoa; phylum Chordata; class Mammalia; order Artiodactyla; family Bovidae; genus Bos; species Bos indicus. The sequence continues at coordinate 55,698,975 of NC_091774.1, read as the reverse complement.
TAGGAACTCCCGCATTGCAGGCAGATTCTTTACTGTCTGAGCCACCAGGAAAGCCCTGAAGAGTAAACAGAAGAACTGCAAAGCATGAAGACACAAGTACTGTCACAAATGATAGTTCAATTATATTACCATTATCACCAATCACCATACAGCTGCTTCAGCTTTTAGTGGTCAGTTTACCTGTAGCTTCGAAATCTATCCACCTAGCCTGAGCAATACAGATTTATGAAGGTAGAGATAACGATGAAACTGGAAAACTATGTTTTAAATCCAAGAAGCTAACAGAGTGAGGTAGTGGGAAAAGCTCTGAATTTAAAGCCAAAATAGCTGGAGCATGAACTCTAGCTCTTCACTGTTCTTTTCTGGGCCTTGATTCTCTCACCTGTTAAGTGGGGGAGATGGTTCTAACTACTAGGGCTAAAAATACTATGAAAATGTTTCTAAAGACATTAGCTACTAAAAACAGAAGACAGCATGACATAAGATAAAAAGGTAAGGACTTATATTTTGTCACAACTCTTGGCCCTTTTGTAGCCTCAATGACCATAAGCTCCTTAAGAACCAGAACTGTCTTTTTATCCCAAGCACAGCTACACAGACATTCCATAAATGTCTGTTGAAGGAATAAAGAAATGATGAATGATGAATATCTCACACTGCCTCACAGCTCAGGCCTCAGTCTCCCCTTATTTAGAAACTTCATCAGCAGTCTTCTCCTCACCACTCTCTGATGCTGCTGCTGCTAAGTCGCTTCAGTCGTGTCCGACTCTACTCGACCCCATGGACTGCAGCCCACCAGGCTCCTCCATCCATGAGATTTTCCAGGCAAGAGTACTGGAGTGGGGTGCCATTGCCTTCTCCACACCACTCTCTACTCAACCACTTCTCTCATCATCAGTCTCTCCTCAAAACTATCCTCCCATCCTCACAGCACAATGCCAAGGGCAGACTGGTAAATGTGGAGAAAGTGCTGAGAGCTGGGAAATCAGTTTTACCACAATCATGGCAGCAAGATTAGCTCAGACAAAAACCATCAATGGATGATAAACCTCATGGGGAGCTGGATATATGCATGGTCTCAAAGTGTCTCCCCAACAGTCTGTTTATTAGTTAGTTGCAAGGGCAGACACACATAAACAGAATTACATGTTTGAGAAATCAGACAATATCTTGACCAAGTAACCAAAATAAACATCACCAGTAAGGGACAAATGGACATCACATGCCTCCAGAAGTGATACCCTATGAAGGACACATCACCACACGTGAAATTTCAATTGAGAGGATGCATAATCTGAATCTAACCATGAGGAAATACCAGATACACAGAAAACAAATAGTCTACTTTAAAAAGGGAGGAAGCAGTCTATCTGTATTATGACATTGACACTAAAAAGAGACAAAGAAAAGTTGTAGAAATGTTCTACCTCAAAGAAGAGATGAAACAACTAAATGGAATATCTGACTCTAGACTGGAGAAGGAACTGGTGAATGAAATTTTCTATTAAGGACATTATGGGATCAACTGACAGAATATGAACCACAGATTAGATAAAAAGCATTATATCAATGTTAATTTACTGAAACTAAAAACTATACTTTGGATATAAAAGAGAACATACCTATTCTAAGAAATATATACTAAAGTATTTAAGGTCATAAAGTATGTAACTTCAAATGATTCACACATGAAAAAACCTCATCTATATCTGTATACACCTAGGAAGAGAGAGCTTGCAAATGATAAAGCAAATGGAATGTTAACAATAGATAACTCTGGGTAAAGGGTATAAAGGTGTTCTTGTGTAAGTTTTGCTTTTGCAATTTTTCAATAAGCTTGTAATTCTCTCTAAACAAAAAGTTTAAAAAAGCAAAGAAAAAAGGACTAGCTTGTACTAGCAGTAAAACCAGAAAAGGTATAAAAGGTATAGAGATTGAGAAGGAAGAAATAAAACTGTCTTTGTTCAACAGATGATATTATCATTTATGTAGAAAATCTAAGAAAATCAACCAAAAACTCCTGGATATACCAGCAACAAACAAGTAGAATTTGCATTTAGAATCATAATATCATTTACATTAATGTCCCTGCAAAGTGAAATCAGTTACATCGGTGAAAGTTGCTCAGTCGTGTCTGACTGTTTGCGACCCCATGAACTACAGAGTCCACGGAAATCTCCTGGCCAGAATATTGGAGTAGGCAGCCTTTCCCTTCTCCAGGGGATCTTCCCAACCCAGGAATCGAACCCAGGTCTCCCACATTGCAGGCAGATTCTTTACCAGCTGAGCCACCAGGGAAGCCCCACATGAAATACCTGGGTATAAATCTAACAAAACAAGAAAAAGATCTACAGGAAAACTATACAACTCTAACGAACGATAGCAAAGAACAACTAAATACATGGAGAAACACCATATATTCATGGATAGGAAGATGAAATATTGTCAAGATGTCAATTCTTTCCAATTTGATCTATAGATTCAATGCAATCCCTATTAAAACTCCAGTGAGATATTTTTTGTGAACACTGACAAACTAAATAAACAACTAAATCAAAGGAGCAGAATACAGAGCTCAGAAAGAGACCACATAAGTATAGTTATCTGATCTTTGACAAAGGAGCAAAGCCCATACAACAGAGCAAAGATGGTCTTTTCAACAAATGGTGCTGAAATAACTGGATTTCATGCCAAAAAAAAAAAAAAAAAGAATCTAGACCAAACCTTACACCTTTTACAGAAACCAACTCAAAATGGACCATACACTTAAAGGTAAAAATGCAAAACTATAATTCAGAGCAGATAACATAGAAGAAATCTAGGTGACCTTGGGAATGGCAACTACTTTTCAGATACAACACCAAACACTCTCTCCATGAAAAAAATAATTGATAAATTGGACTTCATTAAAATTTAAAACTTCTGTTCTCTGAAAAACAATGTCAGAAGAATGAGAAAGCAAGCCACAGAGGAAAATATATGCAAAAGACACATCTGACAAAGGACTGTTACCCAAAATCTACAAAGACTCATAAACTCAACAATAAAAAAACAAAAACAACCTGAATGAAAAATGGGCCAAAGACCTTAACAGACACCTCACCAAATAAGATACATAAGCAGCAAATAAACATATGAAAAGAGGTTCCACATCATTTTTCACTAGGGAAATGCAAACTATAACAACATGATACCGCTGCTGCTGCTAAGTCACTTCAGTCGCGTCTGACTCTGTGCGATCCCGTAGACGGCAGCCCACCAGGCTCCCCCGTCCCTGGGATTCTCCAGGCAAGAACACTGGAGTGGGTTGCCATTTCCTTCTCCAATGCGTGAAAGTGAAAAGTGAAAGTAAAGTCGCTCAGTCGTATCTGACTCTTAGCGACCCCATGGACTGCAGCCTACCAGGCTCCTCCATCCATGGGATTTTCCAGGCAAGTGTACTGGAGTGGGGTGCCATTGCCTTCTCCGACATGATACCACTACACACCTATTAAAAAAGCCAAAACCCAGAAAACTGACACCACCAAATGCTGACAAGGATGTGGAACAATTTTCATTCACTGCTAGTGGGAATGTGAACTGATACAGTCATTTTGGAAGTCAGTTTGGCAGCTTCTTATGAAATTAAACTTGTAACATAAAATGCTCTTAACATACATCGCAGGCATTGTGCTCCTTGATGTTTACTCAGAGGAGCTGTATGATTCCAGCTATGACTTTGTGGAACAGGTAAGACTTAGAAGACAGTAAAAGAATCAGTGGTTGCCAAGGGTTAAAAGACCGGGAGGTGTAGGTATAGTGCAAAGGATTTTTCAGGTAGTGAAACTACTCTGCATCACACTACACTGGTGAACACATATTATTATATGTATGGTCAAAACCAAGAATGTACAATACCAAAGGTAATTCAGTTCAGCCACTCAGTTGTGTCCAACTCTTTGTGACCCCATGAACCGCAGCACGCCAGGCCTCCCTGTCCATCACCAACTGCCGGAGTACACCCAAACTCATGTCCATTGAGTCAGTGATGCCATCCAACCATCTCATCTTCTGTCGTCCCCTTCTCCTCCTGCCCTCAATCTTTCCCAGCATCCGGGTCTTTTCCAATGAGTCAGCTCTTTGCATCAGGTGGCCAAAGTATTGGAGTTTCAGCTTCAACATCAGTCCCTCCAATGAACACCCAGGACTGATCTCCTTTAGGATGGACTGGTTGGATCTCCTTGCAGTCCAATGGACTCTCAAGAGTCTTCTCCAACACCACATTCAAAAGCATCAATTCTTCCGCACTCAGCTTTCTTTAGAGTCCAACTCTCACATCCATACATGACTACTGGAAAAACCATAGCCTTGATTAGATGGATCTTTGTTGAAAAAGTGATGTCTCTGCTTTTTAATATGCTGTCTAGGTTGGTTATAGCTTTCTTCCAAGGAGCAAGAGTCTTTTCATTTCATGGCTGCAGTCACCATCTGCAGTGCTTTTGGAGCCCCCCAAAATAAAGTCTGACACTGTTTCCATTGTTTCCCCATCTATTTGCCATGAAGTGATGGGACCGGATGCCATGATCTTAGTTTTCTCAATGTTGAGCTTTAAGCCAACTTTTTCACTCTCCTCTTTCACTTTTATCAAAAGGTCCTTTAGTTCTTCTTCACTTTCTGCCATAAGGGTGCAGGTAAACCCTAGCGTAAACAATGAACTACATTGATGATGTGTGAGAAATGTATAACTGCAGTGGAAGAAGTTGCTAACAGGTGAGGCTACGCCTTCCCAGGTGGCTCAGTGGTAAAGAAACCGCCTGCAATGATGGAGACCGGGGTTCCATCCCTTGGTCGGGAAGATCCCCGTGGAGAAGGAAATGGCAACCCATTCCAGTATTCTTGCCTGGGAAATCTCAAAGACAGAGGACCCTGGCGGGCTACAGCTATGAAGTCACAAAACAGTCAGACACAATTTAGCAGCTAAAAACAAAAATGTAAATGCAGGGGCAGAAAGTATTTGGAAAATCTCTGTAACTTCTGCTCAATTTTGCTGTGAACCTGAAGTTGCTCTAAAAACTAAAGTCTATTAAAAAAAAGTCCTCCCCTCTACCTTGAGGACAATGTCCAAATTTCAAAGCAGGGCATACATGGCCCCTTATAATCTGATCCCAAACTACACCTCTCCAGCTTGTTTCCACCATTCTCCTTCAAGAGCCTTAAACTCCAGCCTTGTGCAATTTATCTGCCATTCCCTTCTACACCTACTTACCTTTCTGCTCAAGCTGGTGTCTCCGCTTGACTCCTTTTCCTACTCTCTTCCACCTCAGCACTTAATTCAAACCATCTCTTACATTACACTAAAATGGTCTGCTGATATAGTTGCCTTAACCATCAGATTACAAATCCCTCCAGGACAAAGACAGTGCCTTATTTATCCTGTATCCTCAGAGCCTGACAAACAGCAGTAGTAGTAGCAGAGACAGTAACAGCTAACATTTCTTGAGCACTGAGCAGTTACTACATACCAAGCACCTTTGCAGGCAAACTTATGACCCACATAATTCTTTCAACAACCCTACAGGATAGGTATTATTCTGCCCTTTTGATCTGAGCCTCCCAGAGGCATAGGGAGAGTAAGTAACTTCCACACTGCCAACTAGGAAGGATCTGAGTCAGTATTTGAATCCAAGCATCTGGCTCTAGAAAACAATATTCTTCACTACTGTGGTACACACGGTAGAAACTAAAAAAAAAAAAAAATCTGTTAAACAAATGACAGTGTAGAACAGAGGTGAGCACAATATTTGTGGAATGAAAATGATAGGGACAAAAAGGAAAGCAACTGACAAGCGAGGAAATGGAGGCACACAGAGGTTCAAGATGTGCAGATATACAGATAACCCAACCTTCTCACTGTGAAGTCAAGAACCAAAGACCAGAACATATGCTTTTCCCAAAGACACCTTAGTTATACTCAGAACCAGCCTTACAAGTCTTTCTATCATACCATATTAAGGAAATAATTATGTGCTTTTGAGAATTTGTAAAATCATATTCAGAGACATTCTGGTACTCCAACAATAAGAGAAGTTGGAGAAAGAAGTACACCAGAGTCTAATGCAGTATTTGGTACACAGCAGAGATTTAACATCTAATTAAAATTTTCCATTTTGTAATAGATTTTATGTTTACTTCTAAGTACCAACTTATTTATTTTTGATATAGTATCTAAAATACACTGTATATTTTACTAGTTTATTAAAGACGGTATTGATAAAGTAACCTTTTCTTGAAAACACAAGGTAAGAATAGTGAGTAGTAATTTTTAGTAATTTTCAGGTAGTTTCAAAATATCCAAATTTGTGAAAAAATGCAGTTAATGTACAATTAAGAAATTCTGCAATTCTAGTGTCCCCATTTAATACTTAGATTGATTTCTTCCAGTAGAAATACATGAATATTACATGTAAACCAGTCACTCCAGAGCACCAGGACAACTGTTATTAACAAGACAATTTTATTACTTAAATACCTTCCATGTAGGATAAACTCCATTCATGAAAACAAACCTGAAATACCTACATCATATACATGATGGGACCAACTCTAATCCATACTGAGTACAGTCCTGTCAAATATCCTAGGCCTTAAATGAGCACCCCACAGCTTACCTGCCTAGGTTGCTTTGTGATCTATTTTCAAAATGAAAAATTAGACAGTCTTCCTCATGTTGTTGCTTCTCATATATACCCTGATAGTAACATTTTAGTGGATGAAAGCCCTGCCAGTTTTCTCAATGACGTTATTCGTTAAGGTGGGCAAAATTTTAAAACACAGCTTTTTCATACTCCTAAATTATTTTCATGTTGTATTTTTTTTTAAGTTTAGTTTTCCTGTATTAGCTCTTATACAAAAAGAGACTGGAATTATGACAGGTAAAATTTCAGATCCTCTGAAAGACATAATTAGATTGAAGGAAACAAGACATATAAATTGCTAATCCCATATTTAACATAAATCAAAGGAGCTACTTTATAAATATCTGTTGAAAAAACAGATTACTCAATTAATTTCTTCCACTTCTGGACTTGCAACTATTTACTTTTGACATAGGCTAACATGGACACATGAATTACTTGTAATCCAGTAAAGCCCTTAGTTAAAAAAATACAATCATGTTAAAAGAGGACCAAGTTTTTCCAGAAAAAAAACATACTACAAAAGTCTGATTTCCATTCTCACTCATTTTTATCTTCTCTTTCTTCTTACCCAGGAAGCTACTGAAAAAAGCCAAAGGTAGCCACCACCTTCAATTTCCTTGTTTTCCCTATTATTTTCAAAAACATCTGAGGGCACCTGGTAAGATATTGTAACAACCATGGTGGGGAAAAGAGCCAATGGATCAACAAACAGATTCATCAGTACTGGGTTCTAATGCTCAGCTTTCTCAGCTTCTCAACCAATAAATGCACTTGACTCCAGTTTTTGATAACTAGTCAATGACGTCTACGGCAGTTGGCACAAATAAAATTTCTGACAACAGAAAACCCATGATTAACAGATGACTGCTGTTTTAGAAACTTGAAGAGGTAAAGAATCAAGACTTCTTAAGTGAGATATTCAAAAAAGGATAAGCATGGTAAGTACCAAGGGACAAACAGGAAGAGTGATCACTCAAATTACAGAGGGACATTCCAAAGTTTCACTAATACACACTACAAAAGGGGACAAGAGGATGCAGCCTGAGACCGCAGCCTGCGAAGCGAAGTAAGTTTAAAATACAGTCTTTCCCACATTTTACCTCTAGCCTAAAATTCCCAAAGTTGTAGGAATAATGTGTCAAAGCCCAGAGACAAGTTTAAGAAACAAATTCTCAAAACACCAAGCCAAGCAGAGTGAAACTGTTCATGGGAGTTACAGGATCTGGTCAGGTCTCTGCCACTAACAGGAAGAGCAGGGCACTCAAATCATAGTTGTTAAATTAATACTCTTTACTGACTCCTTTAGGATGGAAACAAGTGGAGGGACCAAATCTCTGGCCAGGGGAATAGTTCACCTCTGAGGGCTTCAGATTTTGCATCTATAAAATTCTACGATTCAAAATTCATGCTTTGATTTTAAAATAAGATGGAAAACAAGGTAGTTGTTGCTTAGATGCTAAATTGTGTCCAACCGTCCCCATGGATGTATAGCCCACCAGGCTCCCCCGTCTATGGGACTTCCCAGGCAAGAACACTGGCGTGAGTTGCCATTTCCTCCTCCAGAGGATCTTCCCCAATCAGGGATCAAACCCACAGCTCCTGCATTGCAGGCAGATTCTTTACTGCTGAGCCACCAGGGAAGCCAGAAAACAAGGTCAGGTAATATTAAACCAAAAAGGTATAATACAAATATGTTTTTGAAAAAAATCCCAATGTCAAGTTTCCCTTCTCCATGTGCTCCCCTACAAATATAATCTAAGAACCCAACTCCTAAAATACAAGACATTTAAAAAAACTTTCACGGAGACATTACTGATGCCATTAAACCTAAAGATATAAAGCCTAAACTGTTTCAACCCGTCTCTTAACATAGATCTGTCTTGTTTCTCTAAATCACCCCTAGTTTGTACCTGCACTCCTTAGAGCACATTAAAAATGACAAGTATTTCTTTTTCCTCCAGTAGTGATATGTCTACTGATGAAAATACACATATTATCAAAAATATACATTTGGAAACTATGAAAACCTAATTTTTTTCTTAATTTTATTACTCATTCAGGCCCAGCTTACTAGTTTCAATTCTGCTCTTGCTCTATTTCCAGTCAGTTTCACTTCTGAATTTTCTGCCACAAAGCTAAGAATTGTGACCCAGTAGATAAATTTTAAAGTTAACACTGAATAAGAACACAGCTTTTCTTTTCAAAGGAAAATTAAACATTTTCATCAAAAAAAAAAAAAATTAAAACCTTAAAATCCTAATGGCATTTTATCATATAAAAATAATGATTTGGGGATGCTGGTATTTTGTTTCTGAAGCTTCCTCACAGTTTTGTTTACAAAAAGCAAAGCAGCTCAAAAATTGCCATCATTTTCTTATACAGCTATATAACACAACTATATACTTATTTCTGAGTCACGAGGAAGGAGCTCAACAAATATTTGTGGAAGGAATAAAAATACATAACATTGCACAGGGCATATGTTCCCAGTAAGATACAGTTTTCTCTCTGCCTTCAGTGGCCTTGTAAAGGAAACAGATCTTTTGAACACATAATAAGAAGATGATTAAATCAGACAGACAAAAGATATCTAACAAACAGAAACATCAAGGGAAAATAAATATATCACACACAGCTAAATTAAGCTTCTAGCATTTTTGCTTTTAGCAAAATCTTGTGCTTCCAGCATTTTTTCTTGTATGTATTTCAATCCAATTTCCTTCCTTTCTTTAGGGCTGTTAAATTCTTCAAAGGGATGATTCATATACAAATAAAATTTTAAAATAAAAAGTATACTGAGCTCCTATTATGTAATCAGCACAGTGCTATGTACAGATGCTGTGGGAAATAAAATAAAAAGCATGATTATCTCAAACCTTGAGATAACTTCAAGCCTCTGTTTTTAACCAGAACCCTGCAAAGAATAGGTATCTATGGTAAGTGGGAATCAAAGACCTAACCTGAAGTCCCTGTGGTGACATCCTGTGTGACTCTGAGAAAGCTACCCAGACTTTAGCTTCCTCATCTGTAAAAGGAAGTGGGTAGTGGTAGGACTCTCCCATGCAGAAGAATTCCAAATAATTTATGTAGATACTTTGCCCTCAAGGACGGGGAGCATCAATTCCCACTCCTAAAGTGTGGACTGGATACAGTGACTTCCTCCCAAAGAGGACAGCATCGAGGAACCAGTGGGAAAGAGTAATCTCACAGCGGAGAAACCTGACAAAAAACAGCCTCAATGGTGATGACAAAGGTTAACATCAATAGGGATAAGTCATGTTAATAGTATGTACACTTGATACAATAAGATGAAAATGGCACTTTATCTATCCAGGCTATCTCCCCAATCTAATCATGAGGAAAAAAAAAAAACAAAACACCAAATTCCCATAGAAAGGCATCCTACAAAATACCTCAGAAGTACTCAAAACTATCAAGGTCATCAAAAAGAAGTCTGAGGAACTGTTACAGCCAAGGGGAGACTAAATACAATGTGGTGTGCACGACGAGATCTTGAAAAAGTGTATTCAGTTCAGTTCAGTTGCTCAGTCGTGTCCGACTCTTTGCGACCCCATGAATCGCAGCACGCCAGGCCTCCCTGTCCATCACCAACTCCCAGAGTTCACTCAAATTCACGTCCATCGAGTCAGTGATCCCATCCAGCCATCTCATCCTCTGTCGTCCCCTTCTCCTCCTGCTCCCAGTCCCTCCCAGCATCAGAGTCTTTTCCAATGAGTCAACTCTTCACATGAGGTGACCCAAGTACTGGAGTTTCAGCTTTAGCATCATTCCTTCCAAAGAAATTCCAGGGCTGATCTCCTTCAGAATGGACTGGTTGGATCTCCTTGCAGTCCAAGGGACTCTCAAGAGTCTTCTCCAACACCACAGTTCAAAAGCATCAATTCTTCGGCGTTCAGCTTTCTTCACAGTCCAACTCTCACATCCATACATGACCACAGGAAAAACCATAGCCTTGACTAGATGGACCTTTGTTGGCAAAGTAATGTTTTTTAATATGCTGTTGAGGTTGGTCATAACTTTCCTTCCAAGGAGTAAGCGTCTTTTAATTTCATGGCTGCAGTCACCATCTGCAGTGATTTGGAGCCCCGAAAAATAAAGTCTGACACTGTTTCCACTGTTTCCCCATCTATTTCCCAGGAAGTGATAAGACCGGATGCCATGATCTTTGTCTTCTGAATGTTGAGCTTTAAGCCAACTTTTTCACTCTCCTCTTTCACTTTCATCAAGAGGCTTTTGAGTTCCTCTTCACTTTCTGCCATAAGGGTGGTGTCATCTGCATATCTGAGGTTATTGATATTTCTCCCGGCAAACTTGATTCCAGCTTGTGCTTCTTCCAGCCCAGCGTTTCTCATGATGTACTCTGCATATAAGTTAAATAAGCAGGGTGACAATATACAGCCTTGACGTACTCCTTTTCCTATTTGGAACCAGTCTGTTGTTCCATGTCCAGTTCTAACTGTTGCTTCCTGACCTGCATATAGGTTTCTCAAGAGGCAGGTCAGATGATCTGGTATTCCCATCTCTTTCAGAATTTTCCACAGATTAGGTAAACACTAAAGATCCATCAACAGATGAATGGGTAAACAAAATGTAGTATTTAAACACAAAGGAACACTAGTCAGCCTAATTCTGTCACATGCTACAACATGGATGAATGTTGAAAACATTATGCTGAATGAAATAAAAAAGCAAATATTGTATAATTCCCTTATATGAAGAACGTAGAATAAGCAAATTCATAGAGACAGAAAGTGGAACAGAGCTTACCAGGAGCTGGGGGAAGGAAGAACGGGGAGTTGTTTAAAGAGTACAGTTTCTGTCTGAGATGATGAAAAATTCCAGAAATGGATAGTAGTGATGTTTGCACAACATTGAGGATGTACTTAATGCCACTGGATTACACTTAAAAATTATTACAACAGAAAAATCATGTATATCTTACAACAATTTCCTTTTGGGATCATTTTTATGTGGACCACTTTCTTATTATAAATTTTATTTATTTTTAATTGGAGGATAATTGCTTTACAATATTGTGTGGGTTTCTGCCATATACCCACATGAACCAGTCATAGGTATACATGTGTCCCCTCCCTCTTGTGCCTCCCTCCCACCTTCCCCGCATCTTACCCCTCTAGGCTGTCGTCACAGGGCACCAGCTTTGAGCTCCCTGTGTCATACAGCAAATTTCCACTGGCTATCTAATTTTGCATATGGTAATGTATATGGTTCCCTGCTACTCTCTCATTTCGTCCCATCCTCTCCTTCCCCCACTATGTCCTGATGTGGACCATTTGTAAAGGCTTTTATTGAATTTGTTACAACACTGCTTTGTTATGTATTTTGGTTTCTTGGTCTCGAGTCACGTTGGGTCTTAGCTCCGCAACCAGGAATGGAACCCTGCTTTGGAAGGCAAAGTCGTAACCAACGGACTGCCAGAGAAGTACCTTCAGCCAGGGAAATCCCAATACAATTTTTTAAATGACAGAAATTTGATAAAATAAAGGCCTTAGTTAATAATAATATATCGATACTGGTTCTTCAATTGTAACAAATGTATCATATTAATGAAAGATGTTAAGAATAGAGGAAAATGGGTATACAGTATGAAACTTTCTGTACTATCCTCAATTTGTCCCTAAATCTAAAATTGTTCTAAAAAAGAAAATCTATTTTTAAAAATTCAAGGAAGCACTGATATATAATAGCATTAATAATAATATATAACAGCACTAATATACCCCACTTCCTTCCAAAAAATGCTCTTCAAATGAATGAAAGAACACAAGTAAGTAATCAGAAAAATTAATGCCAGGGACATAAACAAGCAAGTAGCAAAAGAAAATGCTACACAGATCTATTCAAAAATATTGAAACTCAGACTCCCCTGGTTGATCAGTTAAGAATCCCCTGCCAATGCAGGAGACACAGATTGGATACCTGGTCCAGGATGATTTCACATGCCTCAGAGCAACTAAGCCCATGCACCACAACTACTGAGCCCATGGGCCGCAAAGAAGCCTGTGAACCCTAGAGCCCATGCTCCACAAGAGAGAAGCCACCGCAATGAGAAGTCTGTGCACTGCAACTAGAGAGCAGCCCACACTTGCTGCAACTAGAGAAGGCCTGGGTGCAGCAATGAAGACTCAGCACAGCCAGAAATAAATACGTAAAAATTTTTTTTAAAAACATGGAAACTCATAGGGTTGTTTAAGGATAAATGAGTTCATTGTCCCCTTCTCCTCCTGTCCTCAATCTTTTTTGAGGGCAGGCGGAGAAGGAGGGCAACAGAGGATGAGATGGTTGGATGGCATCACTGACTCAATAGACAGGAGTCTGAGCAAAGTCCGGGAGAAAGTGAAGGACACAGAAGCCTTGCATGATGCAGTCCACAGGGTCACAAAGAACTGGACATGACTCAGCAGGGAACAACAACAAAACTTTGCGTAGTGTTTGCATACAATAAATGAAGCTACTAAAACATCAATAATTAAAGAAACACAAATCTAAATAACAAAAACGTGTGTATGTATTATATGAGTGGTATATATGTGCATATTTATATGTGTAAGTGTGTGTATACATATTCTTCAACTGATTTCCAAGATACCTGTATATGGATACTCACTGCAACAATGTAACACAGAATAACTGGAAACAGATCAAAAATCTATTAATGGGGGTTAAACAAACATCACCAGTCACTTAGTAGCTCAGTCCACTCTTTGAGATCCCAAGGACTCTAATCTGCCAGGCTCCTTTGTCCATAGGATTTTCCAGGCAAGAAGACTGGAGTGAGTTGCCATTTCCTTCTCCAGGGGATCTTCCTGACCCAGGGATCGAAACCTCATCTCCTGCATTATAAGGCTGATTCTTTACCACTGAGCCACCTGCTGCTGCTGCTGCTAAGTCGCTTCAGTCGTGTCCAACTCTGTGTGACCCCATAGACGGCAGCCCACCAGGCTCCCCCGTCCCTGGGATTCTCAAGGCAAGAACATTGGAGTGGGTTGCCATTTCCTTCTCCAATGCATGAAAGTGAAGAGTGAAAGTGAAGTCGCTCAGTCGTGTCCGACTCTTAGCGACCCCAAGGACTGCAGCCTACCAGGCTCCTACGTCCATGGGATTTTCTAGGCAAGAGTTCTGGAGTGGGGTGCCATTGCCTTCTCCGACTGAGCCACCTGGGAAGGCCCTAAACAAACATAACTAAACATTATTATACAAAAATGTGGTAGATGAAGGTATACTGACCACGACAACTAAGAAAAGTAATAATGAATTGTAAAGTTATTTTAATGGAAGGGATTAAACTAGGTTAAGACTATACCTATATGCAAAATGTTTATGTATGTGGTCACTACTATGTACATGTATGTGCTTAGTCGCTCAGTTGTGTCCAACTCTTTGTGACCCCATGGACTGCAGCCCACCAGGTTCTTCTGTCCGTGGGATTCTCCAGGCAAGAATACTGGAGTGGGCTGCCATGCCCTCCCTCAGGGGATCCCCCAGGGGATCATCCCAACTCAGGGATCGAACCCAGGTCTTCTGCATTGCAGGCGGATTCTTTACCATCTGAGCCACCAGGGAAGCCCTAAACAATCACTAAAGAGCCTCCCCAGCTCTAAGTATCTGAGGAATGTAGTTAGGTTATACCCAAAGGAGGAAGCCTTTGGGGAGGAAAGAAACGCTCTCAAACTTTCAAGGACATTATAAATACCTCTATAACAAAACACAAATTTTTATTTCAAAATGCCTAAACCTAAGGTATGAAGGAATTTATTCTTCAGATGAGCTTATATTCACTAGAAAATTACAAACCTCAACCAAAAATTAAAAAGAAAAAACAAGTCTTCAAAATGCATGACTAGTTCATGCTTAAATACAGGTAAAGTAAGATCATAAAGAAGCAAAAGAAGAAAAATTAAGTAGCAGTCCCATCTGACACAATTAAGTAGCTATTATGCACTGCAGTTAGTACTCATACATATAAAGGTTCAGGATTTCTGCAGAGTTAACTAGATTTTTTTTTTTTTTTTTTTTAAAGAAAAGTGGATCAAAGTAAAAATTATTAGTTAGGTCTTATAGTTTTGTGGGCTTTCTTTGAGCCAAAACAAAACAAGTCTTTTTTCTGGAGGCAGATTGGGGGTACAGGGAGTCCAATACTTTGGGAACTAATATACAGTAAACTAATATTTTAAACAATACAGCCACTACAATCAATGGTACTTAAGGAAGACTGAGATGAGATAAATCAGTAAGTAATAGAAGGGATACACTCTCAGTTCAGTTGCTCAGTTGTGTCCGATTCTTTGTGACCCCACGGACTGCAGCATGCCAGGCCTCCCTGTCCATCACCAACTCATGGAGTTTACTCAAACTCATGACCATTGATTGAATCGGTGATGCCATCCAACCATCTCATCCTCTGCTGTCCCTTTCTCCTCCTGCCTTCAATCATTCCCAGCATCAGGGATCACATGCACTTTACAGTCCATGGAATTCTCTAGGCCAGAATGCTGGAGTGGGTAGCCTTTCCCTTCTCCAGGGGATCTTCCCAACCCAGGGATCAAACCCAGGTCTCCCGCATTGCAGGCGGATTCTTTACCAGCTGAGCCACAAGGGAAGCCTGGGATATTCTCTATCCTAAAACAAAAATATATCCTAGAACTGTAGTTTTCAACCAGAAGTAATTTTTCTCCCTATGAGACATTTGACAACATCTAAAGACAATTTTTGATTGTCAGGCCTGAGATGGTCCTGCTGGTATATTTCGGGTAGAGGCCACGGAGGTGACAAAATACTTTATAGACCCACCAACCAACCCAAATGTCAACAGTACTGAGGTTGAAAAACTCTGCCTTAGAAATAGGCTGGGGATAGTGGGGAGAAACCACTGAATGTATGCTTGGAAATAATCAATTTTATCGTGAAAATCTTAAATCAACAGGATCTTTTTTATGTTTAAAGATACTGACATCTTATCAAATAGCATGTAATCTATTAAAATGACACAATTTTCAAAGTGTTATTTAAAAGAAAGTTAACTGGATTTCCAATTTATCTAAAGCTTTGAAATTCTGCAAAAGCCATAGTATTATTGTTAATAATAATACTAAAAAATGTTTTTACATATACACACATTCTCTGACTCTCACAAACAATATTGGGCAAAAGAATAATACCTTTTTGTGTGATCCCATTTATACACAGTTTCAAGAATAGGCAAAAACTTTTCTCTTATACATCAGAACAGTAGTTCCTTTGGAGAGAAAGGCAGACACGAGAGAGGACGTGAGGAGGACTTCTGGGATGGTAATAATTTTGTATTTCTTAATCTGGGTAGCACTTACATAACTTTGTTTGTTTTGTGACAATTCATCATGCTGTGTACTAATAACTGGTACACTTGACTGTATACTGATAACACTTTAACAAAAATGTTTACTTTTTTAAATGTTATATATTTATATCCTAAAATCTTGAGCATTTTGACTCAGAAAGCAAAATTAATGTCAAGAGCAAAAGTAAAAGTGCTTTTGCTGTACAGGCTGCCTTCCAAGAATTCAAGAAGGATGACACCCCCAGAAAGCTGTAAATAGCATACTCAGTGATCATACAGCATTCAGCCATACACTTAAGCCACTATATATCCCTTGGCACAAACCCCAAAACTGGACAAATGCTTACAAATGCAGTTGGATTTATTCCATGGGCAGTTTGTTTGGATTATTTCCCCCAACGTTAAACTGGGAACTGTTATCAGAGAACAGGCTCTATGAAACAAATGACGCTTTCTCTTTCCTAATCCCACAGTTTCCCAAAGCTCTCCCAAACTAAACCTCTCTTGGCTCCTCCTTCAGGATTTCTGCACCCATCACTGCCTCTCCCAGTATCCACTCTCACAATCCACCAACACACACACATACACACAAAACACACACAAATTCACATTAATGCTCATTCCAGAGGCTAGTCTCCCTCTCCCCTAGAAACCTTGTAAATACAATCCAAACTTCACTACCCTCAAATTCATATTCTCCACAAACTTCCTTCCCAACAGCACCACAAAACCAGGGTCCATGCTCTCCCAGTATCTTAAATCCTCTCTCCCACCGCACTAAAAGCCCTTGCTTCTGCAAAGAACTCAGCTCCATGGCCACCGCTGTAGCTCGGATCTCCACCTTTCTTGCCCTTTAGCAGCCTCCACATACCCACACTTTCCTGTATTCAAATCCAGCCCATCTCCCGTCCACCCTCTGCCCCCAACCTCTGTTCTCTTCTGTCTGACTCTTTCCTAAGACAGTGATGGGAAGTTGGAGGAGGGGTGTGGAGGAAAGTACTCTGTTCCACATGAAAACAGTGGAGAAAAGATTGTTCAAGTCTGCAGCACAACCACCACGTGCAGGGACTACAGTCTGAGGCTGGATTCTGAAACCCGGCCTCAGCAATTACTAATTGCAAAGCTTTGCGCAGGCGATTTTACATATTTAAGCCTCTGTCTCCAGAATTACAAAATGGAACTAATAAAAAATAGCCACCTCCCAGAGTTGGGAGGTTGAATCAACTCCCCGCCAGCTGAGCACTTGGCACAAACCCAACACGGTAGACTCTTAACAACTGGCTATTTTTCTTAGGTCCTCTTTGTGGATGGGGGAAAATGAAAGGTACTTTCGTTCAGTCTCTTAAATGCCAAACTTCCTGCAAAGTCTCTTCCTGGGGGATAGCAAGAAGGCAGGGGAAAGAAGTACTCTGCAGATAAGTCTGTGATACAAAGAGTTTTGTCAGGTCCCCAAACTCGGTGTTCTCTCTTTATTATCTGCTTACAGAGCGGATCCAAATTGGATCCAAGAAGCTCTGCACGCCTTGGTAAAGGATAGGGAAGGCGTGAATGTGTACTGTACGTTAAATGTTCTTTCTTCCACAGTTACTCTTTTGAAGGAACGTAGCAGCACCCTTCAAATTGCTAAAGTGCCTTCTTTGGGGGGTCGGAGAATAGGAAGGAAACCCGAAATCCCAAAGGATTTTTCTTGAGAAATTTATAGGAGTACTTCATAATAAGGAGAGATTAAAAACAAATGCGGGAAACCTCATTTCTCCCGCAGCAGAGAGCACCAATCAATTTGTCAGCAAGTAAATGAGTTAAAAATGAAAAAGCGCTTTCCCCATCTCTCCTGGGATACCAAGGCTTCCCCGGGTCCCTTCCCAAGAGGGATAAAGCGGAGGGTCTGCGCCAGGGAATCCCCAGCTCCCTACGGGGGGAGAGGCGGGGCCCGGGGAGTTTCAGTGGGTCCCTTCCCGTCTCTTCCCAACCCATCTCCTGTAACGGGATGTCTCCTGGGACTTGAAGACCCCCCAGAGATTCGGCCATCCCTGGATCCCTCCCCTCCCAAGACCTCCGGACAGCCCTCCTCAGTCCTCGGAGTTCTCCCCGGCCAATTCTCCCCGTCTCCCGGCTGGCACTGGGTCAGCCCGCGGCCCACGGAGATCCCTCACGGGCCTCCTCCCGACCCCTACAGAGCGCCGCGAGCCCGCGGGGTTACCTGCTGAGACGGCAGCTCCACATGCAGGGCCCGCGCGGCAGAACCTGGAGGCAGCGCGGCGGCCGGGCCCGTGGGCGGCGGGGGGAGTGGGCCCCCGACCGACGCTGAAGCGTTCATCTTGACCCAGGGGCCGCCAAGCGGCGGGACAGACGCTCCTCCGGCATCCGCCACAACCGCCGAGTCACGACCCGCCGAGACCCTGTAGTCCAAAAACCAACCAACCTAGAGGCAGGACCGTTCTACCCCACCTCCAGCCGCCGCCGCTGGCTAAGGAAGAGCCATATTACTGCAGTGCAACCCCCACCACCCGCTGAGACCTGGATTGCCTATTGGTTCAGCTTCCATGGGGGCGGGACCAAACGACAAAAAGAGGACGCGCTATTGGGCAGAAGATTTGTCCGTCGCCAGCAGAAATAGACAGGGGGCGGAGGGACCCAGGGATGGCCTAAATTGCGTCTGTCAAACCGGGGTGAAACCTAGGGCGTTGCTTCTTTTTTCCCCAGTCTAATTGGTTCTCTCACTACCACAGGGCGGGGGCTCCTGGAGGAGCCGCAAGGACCATTGCTCGAGGTCGCCGTCAGTTGTCAGTAAAGGAATAGAGGGGCGGAGTCCGACTAGGTAGACCGGCGCCTGGGCTCCGGTGTCACGTGCAGGAGGCAGGAGAGTCACCTGATTAGTGAGAGTCAGTTTTGGGAGCCACTTCCGCCCTAACCTAGTTGCCATGGTAACCGGCCTCCCTAGGAGGGCGGGGACCCATTTGGCGCCAGCAGGGGCGCGATGGTCTCTGTGTCTGTAGTTGAAGATTCCCTGAACAGTCTTTAGGGGCTTCCGCCAACGTGTGAGGATTGAAAAGGAATACTTTATGGTTCGGCAGAAAGCCACCACGCAGGATGCCCTGAGACCAGAAACTTGTCGGGCAATGCCGCCAGCTCCACCCACGACCAATTCCTACCCATAAGTCCCCGCCCCTCCGCATACTCCACTATCTGGTAGGTTGAGGCAGGCACCCAGGATGCTGTTTCACTTATGTGAGTGGGTTGTTTATGCTTTCCCTGGAAAGCCTTTGCTATGTTCTTTGCTCCTCCTGACTAATGCTTACTTAGCTATCAAATTTCATCTTGTGTTGGGATCCCAAAAGGCTTCTCAGACTCACTCTGGGACCCTGCGTTAGAAAACTTGCCTCTACCACATTCCTGATTATTCTGTTGCATTCAATTGTATTTTAATGTGTGTAACACATTTGGACAGTCACACATACCCTTCCCGCAAACACACACTGTTAATTTCTCAAGCAAAAGAACCTTCTCTGATTCATTTCTGGATTCCCAGTACTTAGCAGAGAATCAGGACATGGGTTTTTGAAGCGAAGGCACAATTTAAATGAAACCTCTTCCGTGAAGACCTCCTTGGATTATAATGATAACATCTATAGAATTGCTCGGAGAAGGCAATGGCACCCCACTCCAGTACTCTTGCCTGGAAAATCCCATGGACCGAGGAGCCTGGTAGGCTGCAGTCCATGGGGTCGCTGAGAGTCAGACACGACTAGGCAACTTCACTTTCACTTTTCACTTTCATGCATTGGAGAAGGAAATGGCAACCCACTCCAGTGTTCTTGCCTGGAGAATCCCAGGGACAGGGGAGCCTGGTGGGCTGCTGTCTATGGGGTCGCACAGAGTCAGACACGACTGAAGTGACTTAGCATAGCATAGCATAGAATTGCTTCTATAATAAATATCGAGTCATTCTTCAGAATAATGATCTTTTACCTCCTTTGCGAATTTCTCCAACATCCTGACTGATACAGCAGAAAGAACAGAGTATTTTAGGCTCAGACACAACAGGAATCAGAAACTTAGAATCCTAGCTCTTCCAGCTCTATGTTCCTAGGTAAGCCAGTTAGTTCCCTTTCTCAACTTTAGTTTTCCCATTTGTAAAATAGTAACAAGTTTGCTTCGGAGAAGGCAGTGGCACCCCACTCCAGTACTCTTGCCTGGAAAACCCCATGGACGGAGGGCCTGGTGGGCTGTAGTCCATGAGGTTGCTAAGAGTTGGACACGACTGAGCGACTTCACTTTCACTTTTCACTTTCATGCATTGGAGAAGGAAATGGCAACCCACTCCAGTGTTCTTGCCTGGAGAATCCCAAGGACGGGGGAGCCTCGTGGGCTGCCGTCTGTAGGGTCGCACAGAGTCAGACATGACTGAAGCGACTTAGCAGCAGCAACAAGGTTACTTTGAGGAGTAAATAAGCCATTGTAGACATAGTGTCCACTGTGGGACCTGGCATATAATAATTGCACTAAAAATATTTAATAAGATAAGCATGCTATCTTTCAAGGGTATTTTGGGGGAATGTTCATATTGTTTTATATCCTTTTTAACAACTATAGAATGTATGGTAATGTTGCCTGAAGACACTTTGGATCTGATCCCAGAGATGGCTAATATATGTCACACTGTCTCCTGTTCATGCAGTCAGGTGTTTGTTGAGAAGGTAGTAATTGAGAAATCCCAAATCGCATCAGGTTCCACCATCTGCTGGAATTTCATAGAAGACATTTGTCTGTTTCCAAGCTATATTAGTTTCCTAAAGCTGATGTATCAAATTACTACAAACTGGGTAGCTGAAAACGACAGAAAGTTATTCTTTCACAGTTCTAGAAGCCAGAAGCCCCAAACCAAGGGGCTTAGTGCTGGGTCTGAGAAGGGAATGTGGGAGCCAGAAGAGACAGTCAGATTTCACAGGTGAGATGACATTTAACCTGGGTATTGGAGGACCAATATGAGTTCACAAGCAGGGACGGACGAAGGGATGTTTCAGTAGAGAGAGCAGGAGTGATTTCCCACAAGCCTTTACTCTGCATGAGGCAAATTACTGGATACCAGAAATACAGAACTGAAGTAAATAACCCTTCACAGACGTTTCCATCTACCTGCCACGAACTCCAGGAGACCTGGCACTCACCCCTAGGGACATGGCATAAAACTGAAATAGCCTGATGAGTACGTGTTCAATGAAAGCTGCCTATCATTACTTTTATGTGGACTATTCATTCTAAAGACTTGTATTATTTTGGGTCTTACTCCATCATATGGCTGTACTTGTTTCAACATTAAAATATTTTCACTCACTTAGATTCGAGTTAGTATAACATTTATAGAGTGTTATTTATAGTGTTATATAGTAGAGAAACAAGTATTCAAGTAAAAGGAGCATGAATTTAAAAGGTGGCCAAATACAGTATACATGCTATGGTAGAAGAAACATCAAGGTCAAGTGGCAATGGACTACCAGGCTCTGCAGGGGCTGATGGGCAAGGTCAGAGCAGGCTTCACAAGGTCTTAAAGGTTGATTAGAAGTTTGATAGGTAAACAACAGACGGTTAGAGCCATTTGGTTCAGGGATGGCTCCTGTTTTAACAACTAACTAGTACCATGCTGCTGCTGCTGCTGCTAAGTCGCTTCAGTAGTGTCCGACTCTGCACGACCCCATAGACAGCAGCCCATCAGGCTCTGCCGTCCGTGGGATTCTCCAGGCAAGAACACTGGAGTGGGTTGCCATTTCCTTCTCCATTGCATGAAAGAGAAAAGTGAAAGTGAAGTCGCTCAGTCGCCAGTCACGCCGGACTCGTAGCGACCCCATGGACTGCAGCCTACCAGGCTCTTCCATCCATGGGATTTTCTAGGCAAGAGTACTGGAGTGGGGTGCCATTGCCTTCTCCGAACTAGTACCATGTTGGGTACTAAAATCAAAATGTCAGTTTGTAGAACCAAAAAGCCAAACTTGTCCCAATACGCTTTGCATCCTCTTCCTCCACCCTCTTCATTCTCCAGATCTCCTGGGTGTGATGCATTAGGTAAATAAGTGCAAGACATAGCAGATTGGTATTTCTGTGTCTTGAATCTAATTAAATCTAACCCCTTCCTTTCAACAGAGTCCTCTCTCTTCCATTCACTTACTTATTTAGTCAAGGACCAAACTTTTACCAGGTGTCCAGCCCTGTTACTACATTGACAGAAACCATGCAAATAGAATGCCTGACTGCAGGGAGTTTACAGATAATTTCAGCACAAAATGGCAAGTGCAATCATTAAGATGATAAAGTATAATGGAAGCAGAGAAGAGGACATTGCTAACTGCAATGTGTTGTGCAGGAAGGCTTTCCAGAGGAGAAAGAGCATTCTAGGCAGAAGGAACTGAGCAAAGGCACTGGGGCAGAAGACACAGCATTTGCACAGCAAGCATGGCTGAGGCCAAAGCTGCCTGGAGGAGCACAGGCTAGAAAAGGAAAGTGGGCCAGGTGAAAAGAAGCTGACCACTAGCTAAAGAACTTGAGTTTAATCTTAGGCAACAGGAAGTTGTTTAGAAAGATCCTCAGGCAGCCTTGGAGATGCAGCTTTGAAGGGGCAGGACTAGAAGAGCAAGACTCTTGCAGAAAGTCAGGGGAGAATTGTAAAACAAAGAGGTCGTTCCCCAAAGAGCCTGTACACACCCAACAAACCTGAAAGGCAAGGGCCCCGGCAGCATTTCTCCTCCTTTCTCAACCCTTCAAGGTCACTTTCTCCAAAGAGGCTTCCTAGACGTAAGCTAATAATGGCTGCCTCCTCTAGGTTCCCACAGCAGCTTCCTGATCTCTCTCAGTGCAGGTGTTCATGTGCCTTGTCATATACTGAGAGGTTTATATTTGTCTAGCCCATCCCACCCTGGACTCTTGTTCTTGATTTCATTCTGCAACCCCAGCATCCTGACACAGAGGCTCCGTCAGCTTCAGTGCGCAAATGACTGCCTGAATAAAATCACTGAATGCCTGAATGCTTGAGGAAGTGAATGTTTGGATGACAGGGGGCCTCATACCTCCCCCACTGGACACAGCCCCAGAGACAGGAAATGAGCTTGTCTAAGGTCACTTGAAATTTGTAGTAAAGCTGAGACAAAGACCTAAACCTCTTGCCCCTGAGACCAGCGCTTCTTCCTAGGTCCCAGTGGTTTTCACAGTGTCACAGACTATATTTGTACCAACTGAGAGCACATGAGCTGGTGAATTTATAGGCCAGCCCTGGGTGACACACACTGGATCCGAGTGAATCTAACCCAGGGGGCTGATTTAGCCAAAGTCCCCAGAGAAAGCTTTCTTTGGGAAATGACTTTTACAGTGAGGTCTGAAGGATGAGTAGGAGTTAACTGGGCAAAAGAGGCTAGTGAGAGCAAGAGGAGCAATTTGGACAGAAGGAACAGCTCGAAGGAGCTAAAAGGAAGGCCAGGTGGGAGTAGGCAGAGACAGGCAGCCAGTGTGGAGGAGGAGGAGAACACTTTTGGAAAGAAACTGTTATTTCAAAAATAAAGAAAACCAAAGACCTCCTTTAATTTCTTTTACAATTTCATGTTGCTTTTATGTGTAATTTCATATGGCAGAAGTGGCATTATCTTTTAGGTGCTCAGAGTTTCTGGAGTTTTAATCCAGCCTTGAGGGCACAGAAAGAAGTTGGAGATTCTGGCAGGGGCCAGAGCTGCCAGGTGTTGTAGGCCCAGCGGAGTCTGACTTTGCTTGAGGCACATAGACTGAAGGATCCAAGCAAGCGGAGTGACATAATCTGCTTTACGTTTTAGAAATGCTGCTCTTGCTGCCAGCTCAAGAGCAAATTTGAAAACTGCACAACTCAGATAGGACTGCAACCCAACTGAAACCCAGATTGAGACTTTAACACACCTGATCTCAAGACTTAATGAAGCTCAGGTTCTTTGCATCTCTGAGCAGGACTTCAGGGAGAGACAAAGTGATAGGTAAGAAGTAGATTTATTTAGAGAGAAACATTCCATAGACAAAATGCAGTTTGACTCAAAAGGCAAGGGCAGCCCTGGGAGAAGCACTCCACAGACAATGTGTAGGCCATCTCACAAGTCGAGAAGCCTGGAAATGTGAGGTGGTTATGAAACAGGAGGGAAAGGGGCAGGGCACAACCTTTAAAAGAATGACATAACCCTTGAGGATACGACATAAACTGGTTAGGACTAACTAGGTCCAAGATGGCAGAACATCCAACTTCCCACAGACCTTGAGCCTCAGTGTACACTCATCATAAAACATCAGCAAACTAAATGACACACCCACAAGTCCCATCACGGTTCCAAGACCAACCACAAAGGTCAAAAAGTGGACAGTGGCCCAATTTCTGGAAATCCGCATCCTGGCTCCCAAAACAGCTGGAATACTCCTCCCACTCATTAGCGTATGAAATCACCCACTCCTATAAAAGCTGAAGGGGGCTTTCCAGGTGACTCAGTGGTAAAGAATCTGTCTGCAATGCAGGAAACCCAGGTTTGATCCTGGGTCAGGAAGATCCCCTGGAAGAAGAAATGGCAACCCACTTCAGTATTCTTGCCTGAAAAATCCCATGGACAGAGGAACCTGGTGGGCTACAGACCATGGGATTGCAAAAGAGTTAGACACAACTGAGCACACACGCCTAACAACTGACAACCCCATACCATGGGGCCTCTCTCGCCTTCTGAGATGGCCCACACTCTTGTCTATGGAGTGTGTTTCTCTCTAAATAAATCCACTTCCTACCTATAACTTTGTCTCTCACTGAATTTTCTGCGATGAGACATCAAGAACTTGAACTTCATTAAACCCTGAGACTGGGTGTGTGATCTCAATGAAAAACCAGTGGGTTCAAGTTCCAACCTGAGATGCATGGTTTCACCAGAATTCTTTGGCTAACTGATTGATCAGGATTGGGCCAGAAAAGTACAGGATGATCCTAGGACCTTTAGCTGTGCCAGAAAGTAAAGAAGTACTCAAAAAATAAAAGGAAGAGAGATGTCAAAGGGACACAGAAGCCAATTTGAAAGGACTCTAAATGGCTCAATCTGGGGGAACTTGAACATCAAAATGAATGATAGAATGGCCTATAGCCCACTAAATAAAAAATAGGGATTCATGAGTTTTTATTGGTGTAACAAATGTCTCATTAGGAAAAAGATATTTACATGGTGATGAAATAAAATGTCTATTTTATGGCAAAGTGAAAGTGTTAGTCGCTAGTTGAGCCCATCAGGCAAGCATACTGGAGTAGGTAACCATTCCTTTCTCTGGGGGAATCTTCCCAACCCAGGAAATGAACCTGGGTTTCCCAAATTGCAGGCAGATTCTTTATCATCTGAGCCAGCAGGGAAGCCTTTTTTTTTTCTTTTTTTCTTTTTTTTTAATAGCAAGATAAGAAAAATTTAAACAAAATGTTCTTTGTCTATGTAGGCCTCCTCCCTCCCCCTTTTAAAGTGTATTTTGCACTTACATTAATTGTTGTCTCTTTAGGAGATAACAATTCCTCTTAAATTAATCAAGGGTCACAACTCCTTAGAAGATAACCTTTCTTCTTAATCTTGTAAGGGGCCACGATGGCCTATGACCTTGCTTCGATCTGGATTGTGTAAACTGTAATAACACATTATTTAATGTATAGCCCTCTGAATTTGACCTCTAATAGATGGAACAGTTCTCAAAGGTTTTTAGGAGGCAGTTCCCAGATTATAATCCTATAATCCAATTTATAATTGGATAAGGCCAATCCTTATAACTGACTCGGATTAAAATTTCCTTCTTAGATTGTTCAATTTATTCATCAATGATAGTCTCAAAGTATGGAAAAAGAGTAACTTTACAGTGTAAAAGCCAGACAGTCCACCTTAATCAAATGATCAAAGTGAGTATCATGAAATTGAAATCATGTACCACCAGATTGGATGTAGTGAGAAAAACTCATCATCACTTATGTGGTATTTCTGCTAAAAATGGATAATCTGAATCAGTCATGAAGAAACTTGAGACATAACAAAACTAAATAATGTTTTATAGAATACCTGGCCTGTAATCTTTAAGATTGTCAAGGTCATGATAGTCAAGGAGAGACTGGGGAACTGTTTCACATAAAAGGGGTGTGATACTATGATTTATGGGCTTTCCTTGCGGCTCACCTGGTAAAGAATCCACCCGCAATGCGGGAGACCTGGGTTTGATC
Source organism: Bos indicus (assembly GCF_029378745.1). Lineage (NCBI taxonomy): Eukaryota > Metazoa > Chordata > Mammalia > Artiodactyla > Bovidae > Bos > Bos indicus. The sequence continues at coordinate 55,672,718 of NC_091774.1, read as the reverse complement.
CCTGGGTTAGGAAGATCGCCTGGAGAAGGGAAAGGCTACCCACTCCAGTATTCTGACCTAGAGAATGCCATGGACTATATAGTCCATAGGGTTGCAAAGAGTCAGACACAACTAAGTGACTTTCACTGTGACTTATAAGAAGAAATATATATTTGATCTTTGTTCACTATTCCTGGCATATACCTCCTAAAACTCTTATGAAAGTGAAACGATTAGTCTCTCAGTTGTGTCTGACTGTTTGTGACCCCTTGGATGGTAGCCCACTAGGCTCCTCTGTCCACGAAATTCTCCAGGCAAGAATACTGGAGTGAGTAGCCACTCCCTTCTCCAGGGGATCTTTAATTTCTTATATAAGAGCCACAGGGGCATCTTTGGTAATATAATATTTACTTTTGTCCTCAGTTCCTGAAACAACCTCAGAATATATACAAGTGAAATGGAGATCTTTTGTTTTCATAACAAACCCCATTCAACCACATGGGTGTTTATGTTAATAAAATGGCTTTTGGAAAGCCTTTAGATAACCTACTGGAGAAGGAAATGGCAACCCACTCCAGTACTCTTGTCTGGAAAATTCCATGGACGGAGGAGCCTAATAGGCTACAGTCCATGGGATCACAAATAGTCAGACACGACTGAGCGACTTCACTTCACTTCACTTAGATAACCTAAGATTGGCAGTTGCCAGGGGAACCAAACCTGATTAGAGGGAGGGGACTTTTAGACCCCTCCCACTCCAGACATCTGGGGAGGGGAAAGGCACTGAACATTGACTTCAATCAACAATGGCCAGCGATTTAATCAATCATGCCTGTGTAATAGAGCCTCCATAAAAACCTGCAAGAATGGGGTGTAGAGAGAACACAAGGAAGTGCTGGGACAGAGACACACAGAGGTCTTGGAAGCTCTGCATTCCTTCCCACATACCTTGCTCTATGCAGCTCTTCCATCTGCTATTCCTGAGTGATATCCTTTTACAATAAACTGATAATCTAGTGAGCAACTGTTTTGTTGAGTTCTGTGAGCTGCTCCAGCAAACTAATGGACCTCAAGGAAGCATTTGTGGGAACCTTCAATTTATAGCCAGTTGGTCAGAAACGTAGTTAACAATCTATGCTTGCTATTGGCATCTGAAGTATGTGGATGTGGGGTGGGGAGGCGGGGGTGGGAGTGTATGTGTGGGGGTGGGGGTGGAGGGTTGAGAGGGGTGCTGGGCTGAGCCCTTAACCTGTGGGAGCTGATGCTATCTCCAGGTAGATAAGGTCAGAATTGAGTTAAATTGTAGGACAACCAGCTGTTATCAGATAATTGTGGGGAAAATCCCCATACACTATAGTGTCGGACATGCAGTAGTGATTCAGTGTTGAGAGTAGAGGAGAAACACAGGATTGCATTTTTCCTGTAGAATGAGATTTAAATAACATGTGAGTCTGAACTTGATTCTTTTGCTAAAATGGGCATATTAAGACGAGTGGTGATGTCCTTGACTAACATATGAGGATTGTGTTTCTGGATTAATTTAATGGCCTTCATGATTTTACTGTGGTATTTGTCTGTAGGATAATGATCTTGTTTGGTGTGATGTGGCATCGTGTCTGCAACTTACTCTCAAGTGGTTTGGAAGAAAATTTTTTTGAATATTTTGAAATTTTTTTTGAATTGTACTTGCAACTTTTTTGTGAGATTGTTTTCCATAAAGTGATGAAGAAAATTTGGTGATGTTCTTTGCATAGTAACTACTTTATATAAACAAAATGAAAGTGAAAATGATTTTTCACAACATTTTGTTCATTAAAGTTTATATTTTAAAAAGTTTAATAACTTATCGAGAGTTTGATATATGCCAGGCATTGCTGTAAGCAGTGTGTGTGTACCCTTACCACAGTGCTAGAGATTTCAGAGGTAAGGCAAGAGTTCTGTCATCTGCCTAAGGTCACATGTTTTGGGTTTTGAACTGGGATTTGAAAGCAGTCTAACTCCAGTGTTATTAATCCTACATTTTTCTACCTCAATAAAACAGTATTACAGTATCTCCCTCATGCTGTCAAATAAGAGTTCTCAGGTTGCAACTAAAGATGCCCTATGGTGCAACTTAGACCCAGCATGCATACTGAGTCACTTCAGTGGTGTCCGACTTTGCCTGCTCCTCTGTCCATGGGATTCTCCAGGGAAAAATACTGGAGTGGGTTGCCATGCCTTCTTGTAGGAGATCTTCCTGACCCAGGGATGGAATAGGCATCTCTTATGTCTCCTGCATTGGCAGGTTCTTTACTGCTACTGTCACCTGGGAAGCCCAAAACTCAGAACAACCAAATAAATAAATATTTTTTAAAAATATATATGTATATATATGTGTGTGTTTAATCCAAGGAAAAAATACTTTGTATTGGTTTTGATGAAAGTGAAAGAGGACAGTGAAAAAGTTGGCTTAAAGCTCAATATTCAGAAAACTAAGATCATGGCATCTGCTCCCATCACTTCATGGGAAATAGAAACAGTGGCACACTTTATTTTTCTGGGCTCCAAAATCTCTGCAGATGGTGATTGCAGCCATGAAATTAAAAGACGCTTACTCCTTGCAAGGAAAGTTATGACCAACCTCAACAGCATATTAAAAAGCAGAGACATTACTTTGTAAACAAAGGTCTGTCTAGTCAAGGCTATGGTTTTTCCAGTGGTCATGTATGGATGTGAGAGTTGGATTATAAAGAAAGCTAAGTGCCGAAGAATTGATGCTTTTGAACTGTGGTGTTGGAGAAGACTCTTGAGAGTCCCTTGGACTGCAAGGAGATCCAACCAGTAAATCCTAAAGGAGATCAGTCCTGGGTGTTCATTGAAAGGACTGATGTTGAAGCTGAAACTCCAATATTTTGGCCACCTGATGAGAAGAGCTGACTGATTTGAAAAGACCCTGATGCTGGGAAAGATTGAGGGTGGCAGGAGAAGGGGACGACAGAGAATGAGATGGTTGGATGGCATCACCGACTCAATGGGCATGGGTTTGGGTGGACTCCGGGAGTTGGTGATGGACAGGGAGCGTACTGCAGTTCATGGGGTCGCAAAAAATCAGACACGACTGAGCGACTGAACTGAACTGAATTGGTTTTCTTCAAAAGTAATTGGAAATCTCAAAAATTATTTGGCATTTTAGAGCTGTGAAAAGGTGCTTTTTAAATGTGCTTAAGTCCAATGTTAAATTCACCCATTCCAGTCCATTTTAGTTTGCTGATTCCTAGAATATCGACGTTCACTCTTGCCATCTCCTGTTTGACCACTTCCAATTTGCCTTGATTCATGGACCTAACATTCCAGGTTCCTATGCAATATTGCTCTTTATAGCATCAGACCTTGCCTCTATCACCAGTCACATCCACAGCTGGGTATTGTTTTTGCTTTGGCTCCATCCCTTCATTCTTTCTGGAGTTATTTCTCCACCGATCTCCAGGAGCATATTGGGCACCTACTGACCTGGGGAGTTCCTCTTTCAGAATCCTATCATTTTGCTTTTCATACTGTTCATGGGGTTCTCAAGGCAAGAATACTGAAGTGGTTTGCCATTCCCTTCTCCAGTGGACCACATTCTGTCAGATCTCTCCACCATGACCCGTCCATCTTGGGTGGCCCCACACAGCATGGCTTAGTTTCATTGAGTTAGACAAGGCTGTGGTCTGTGTGATCAGATTGGCTAGTTTTCTGTGATTATGGAATGGGTGAATTAAACTCAGATGACCATTATATCTACTACTGTGGGCAGGAATCCCTTAGAAGAAATGGAGTAGCCATCATGGTCAACAAAAGAGTCCGAAATGCAGTACTTGGATGCAATCTCAAAAACTCAGAATGATCTCTGTTTGTTTCCAAGGCAAACCATTCAATATTACGGTAATCCAAGCCTATGCCCCAACTAGTAATGCTGAAGAAGCTGAAGTTGAACAGTTCTATGAAGACCTGCTGCCGCTAAGTCGCTTCAGTCTTGTCTGACTCTGTGCCACCCCATAGATGGCAACCCACCAGGCTCCCCCGTCCCTGGGATTCTCCAGGCAAGAACACTGGAGTGGGTTGCCATTTCCTTCTCCAATGCAGGCAAGTGAAAAGTGAAAGTGAAGTCACTTAGTCATGTCTGACTCTTAGCGACCCCGTGGACTGCAGCCTTCCAGGCTCCTCCGTCCATGGGATCTTCCAGGCAAGAGTACTGGAGTAGGGTGCCATTACCTTCTCTGCTATGAAGACCTACAAGACCTTTTAGAACTAACACCCAAAAAAGATGTCCTTTTCATTATCAGATCAGATCAGATCAGTTGCTCAGTCGTGTCCGACTCTTTGCATAGGGGACTGGAATGCAAAAGTAGGAAGTCAAAAAACACCTGGAGTAACAGGCAAATTTGGCCTTGGAGTACGGAATGAAACAGGGCAAAGGCTAATAGAGTTTTGCCAAGAAAACGCACTGATCATAACAAACACCCAGCACCATCCAGAGGATGTTGGCAATTTGATCTCTGGTTCCTCTGCCTTTGCTAAAACCAGCTTGAACATCTCTGCCCACACAAGGGTGTGCTGCTGCTGCTGCTGCTAAGTCACTTCAGTCGTGTCCGACTCTGTGCAACCCCAGAGACGGCAGCCCAGCAGGCTCCCCTGTCCCTGGGATTCTCCAGGCAAGAACACTGGAGTGGGTTGCCATTTCCTTCTCCAATGCATGAAAGTGAAAAGTGAAAGTGAAGTCGCTCAGTCGTGTCCAACTCTTTGCGACCCCATGGACTGCAGCCTACCAGGCTCCTCCGTCCATGGGATTTTCCAGGCAAGAGTACTGGAGTGGGGTGCCATTGCCTTCTCCAAACAAGGGTGTAGAAAACTGAAAAGTGAAAGTCACTCAGTCATGTCCAACCCTTTGTGACCCCATGGACTAAATAGTCCATGGAATTCTCAGGCTAGAATACTGGAGTGGGTAGCCATTCTCCTCTCCAGGGGATCGTCCCAACCCAGGGATCAGACCCAAGTCTTTACCAGCTGAGCCACAAGGGAAGCCCAAGAATACTGGAGTGGGTAGTCTATCCCTTCTCCAGGGGATCTTCCTGACCCAGGAATCAAATTGGGGTCTCCTGTATTGCAGGCAGATTCTTTACCAGCTGAGCTACCAGGGAAGCCCATAAGGGGGTGGGGGAAGATCCTATTTTTCTCCTCTTAGTGACCCCGTTATAATCTGTTAAGTGAGAATTTCTTCCACCTTCTCAGAAGTATTAGAAAAAAGTGTCAGTTGCAGCCCACTTCATGTAAAGAAAAGTGGAATGTTTTACTGATGAGAAGACCAGACTCTGCCATCCATGGCGCGCCACCTCTAATTCATTAAAGTTCACTGTGTTAGTTTAAACCATAAACCGGCTAGCTTAAAACAGCAAAAATTTATTCTCTCACAGGTCTGGAGCCTGGAAATTCAAAACCGAGGTGCTGGAAGGGCTACTCCCTCAGGACAACAGTCTCTCACCTCCTCCGGCTTGTGGTGGCTCCAGGTGTTCCTCGGCTTACAGCTGCTTAACTCCAGTCTCTGCTTCCATCACATGGCCTCTCCCCTTTTCCCTGTGTCTCCTCTTTCTTTTACTTTTAAAGACACTTCTCATAGGATTGAGAACGCTTTTAGATAATCCAAGATTATCTCATCTTGAGATCCTTATATCTGCAAAGATTTTTTTCCAAATAAAGTCATATTCAGAAGTTCCAGGGAATAGGGCATGTCCATATTCTTTTGTGAGCCAGTATTTAACCCACCACACCATTCCTATGTAAGGTCTGTCCCTTTTTTCTCTCAGGCCAGCCTGCCCAAAAGATGGAGAAATTAAGTTGGTATTAATCTAAACTAGATTGTTTTAAATTAAGATGTTAATTGTAATCTCCAGAGTAACCACTAAGAAAATAACTCAAAAATATACAGTAAAAGAGACAAGAGAATTAAAATAATGTATTAGAAAATATATATTTAACACAAAAGAAGGCAGGAATGGAAGAGTGAAAACAGCAAAATGACAGATGTAAATCCTACCTTAGTAATTACATTAAATGTAATTAACATTCCAGAAGGCAAAAAGTAGAAGTATGTATTTTAAAAAGTCCAACATTATTATGTCTACAAAAGCACAATTCGTATTTAAAGACACAGACAGGTTGAAAGGGAAAGGATAAAAGATATTCCATGCAAATAATAACCAAAAGAGACCTGGGGTTATTTTATACTAATACAAACTACACAAAACAGATTTTAAGAAAACTGCAAACACCATTAAAAGAAGCTAGAGAAAACCTAAATGAATAGGAAAACATCCAGAACATTTAATATTGTTAAAATGGCAACATTCACCAACTTGATCTGTCCCTTCAAAGGCAATCGCTATCAAAATCCTGGCTGCATTTTTTGCAGACATTAATAAGCTGATCCAAAAATTCATGTGGGCTTCCCAGGTGGTTCAGAAGGTAAAGAATCTGACTGCAACGCACGAGACGAAGGTTCGATCCCTGGGTCAAGAAGATCCCTTGAAGAAGGGAATGGCAACTCACTCCAGTATTCTTGCCTGGAAAATCCCATGGGCAGAGGAGCCTGGCAGGCTATACAGTCCATCAGGTTGCAAAGAGTCAGGACTGAGCAACTAACATTTTCACTTTCCAAATTCATATAGAAATGCAAGAATAATCAGGACAATCTAAAAAAGATCAAAGGTAGGACTCAAATTTCCTGATTCCAAAATTTATTACAAAGCTAATTAAGACAGTGTGTTACTAGAGTAAATAAAGAAATATAGATCAGTGGAATAGAACTGAGAATCCAGAAATAAACCCTTACATTTATGATCAATTGATTTTGGACAAAAGTGCCAAGACAGTTTTATGAGGAAAGAATGGTCTTTCTATCAAGCAGTCCCAGGATAACTGGATATCCCCATGCCAAAAATGAAGTGGGACCCTACCTCAACCATACACAAAAATCAACTCAAAATAGATCAGAGATCTAAATATAACAGCTAAGGACTCTAAAATGTTTAGAAGAAAACATAGAAGTAAACCTTTGTAATCTTAGATTAGGCCGTGGCTTCTTTGATACAAATGCACACACTAGAAAAAACAAAACCAAAAATAAACAGAAAAAAACCCTAGATACATTAACTTTCATGCTCCAAAGGACAAGTGGTACATCTGATTCATGAAACATGCTGCATCACAGATGTACCTCGAAAACATTAAGCTAAATCAAGGAAGTCAGACACGAAAGGCTACCTACTGAATAATTCCATTGACATAAAATGTTCCAAGTAGGCAAATCCATATAGACAGACAGTATGTTAGTGAGTAGTCATTGGCCAGGGGCTGACAGGAGGGTAGCAAGGAGTGACTGCTAATTAATATGGGGTTTCTTTTGGTGGTGATCAAATTTTTCTGAAATTAGAGCGGTGTTTGATGCACAACTTTGTGAAAAGGATGGGTTTTATGATATGTGAATTATATCTCAAAAAAGCTTTTATTAAAAACAAAAATAAGGAAGGCTGGCCACTTTGCTGCAGGAACAGTGACGTGGAGAGAGGCCTGGAAACAAAGAGTTCAGTTTAATAGGTTTGGGAGACCCAGTAAGGGTGTGATGATGACAACCAGAGCTATTATTTCCTGTTGAGGGAGCAGCATGAATACTTTTTACTTATGTATCATATATTTAGATACAAATTATCTCACTTATTCAGGAATATAGATTATTCCCGTTTACAGATGAGGAAGCTGAGGTTCAGAAAGGTTAAGTGACATGATAATGCAGCTGGTAAGGGCACTGTCACAGGGTGGGTACTGCTCTCATTCGTGGACGTCTTTAGGGAGGAGAAAGGAAGGGATGGTTTGAGAGACAAAAATGTCACCTTCAGCATCAGCAGGCAGCATTGGAATGGGGTAGGGAAGGGGGAGGAGAGCTCACTAGGTCCAGAGGCTGTTTCTGCTGATAGTGGGCAATACAGATATCTAGAACCTAGACAGGGAAAATAAAAAGAGGCAAAGGTTTTTTAAAAGATAAGTGCTTCACGTATGTCTTTGCCTCTCTTATTATATTACAAGCACCTAAGTACAGGGGACATTGAATGTGGAAGCTGTTTATTTCCTACGGGGAGGCATTTCGCAAATGTTTATTTGCTGAGTGATAAGGAGCAAGTCTGTTGGCCTCTCTGGTCCTAGTTTCTCAGATTAGGAGGAATTGCTCATGATGAATGCTAAATTGCTATCTCTGAGCTTTTGAGAGTGTGATTTTACTTATCTCTGGCTTCTAGCTCCAACCCGGGGATGTGTCAAAATTCAAAAAGGAAGGAAGGAAGTTGGGCGGCGTTTGTCTCAGACCTAGCCTCAGTGCCCCCTAGTGGCCATATCTGGGAACAACAAGCAGAACTTTGGAATCGACCTTCAGGCAGAGGGCATCACCGACTCAATGGACTTGAGTTTGAGCAAACTCCAGGAGCTGGTGAAGGACAGGGAAGCCTGGCGTGCTGCAGTCCATGAAGTCGCAAAGAGTCGGACACGACTGAGCAACTGAACAACTGAGACGACAGCCCCACTCCCGCCGTCCATAGGCAGTGGGTCTTCTGGAAAAGGAGATTCCAGCTCTCTCTCTTTAGGTAACAGCCCAAGGCAATGTTCATAGCATTTACCTAGAGTACCCCACACACAGCTTAGCGTGAGGCTAGCCTCTGCTCTGCACAGGTAACTGCTAGACAGACACCCTTGCTATTTGCAGGGGATTGATGATAGGATCTGCCACCCCTATTCCAATCCCTCCCCCAAATGAATAACATTTGAGAATAATCCTTCATAAAAAATACAGTAATACAGTTGGCCCACATATCTGTAGATGCAGGATCCATGGATATGGAGGGCTGACCAAACGTTGCCCCAGGTGAAGATGGCCCCTCCAACATTTGCAGCCTCCTTATTGCTCGTGTTCTTAAGTAGAGATGGTGGAGTTTCTTGATGCAGAGTAGGTATTTAATCTTCACAAAATTAATGCTGAGAATACTGGGCTGTGTTTATAGGGGTAGCCTAGCTTAGTCTGATGGAGAAGGCAATGGCAACCCACTCCAGTACTCTTGCCTAGAAAATCCCATAGGTGGAGGAGCCTGGTAGGCTGCAGTCCATGGGGTCGCTAAGAGTCAAACACGACTGAGCGACTTCACTTTCACTTTTCACTTTCATGCATTGGAGAAGGAAATGGCAACCCACTCCAGTGTTCTTGCCTGGAGAATCCCAGGGACGGGGGAGCCTGGTGGGCTGCCGTCTATGGAGTCGCACAGAGTCGGACACGACTGAAGCGACTTGCAGCAGCAGCTTCATCTGAAGCCAAATGCTGAGGGTCATGGCTAGCCTCAGGCTGGGGCTGGTATGGGAGATGCATCAGAAAACAGGCCTTTTCCCGATCCTAAAGGAAATGTGTGTTCTCTAACCCAGGCTCAGTGTCCTGAGGCCTAAGACCTGCCTGGAGCCACAGAATCCAGTCTCTGTTGGCCCCTCCAGGACACTTCCTCTCTGCCCTGCCTGCCTCCCCACGGAAACACTCCAGAGAAGCCAGTTCCCTGCCCTTCCATAAGAAGCCCCTTGCAAACCTCCCTACTGTCACCTCTAGGTGGTCCAGATCAGCAGCCTCTCTGGTCTGCACTTGGCCACTTTGCCCTTCCTAGCAAATTTCCAGTCACCCATTAAGTCCCAGCTCAGGCTGGGGCCCCAGCTCACCAAGGACCACCAGGGTTGGACTAGGGGCCTTTCTGTCACAGCTCTGACCACTCTGAGTATCCTTAGCTGTTTCCAGCGTTTGTTTCTGCTCCCAAGCTCACAGCTTCTGGCAAAGAGAAATGGTCCCTGAGGTAAATGTTGGGATAGGCATTGCATGTGTGCATGCCAAGTCGCTTCAGTCGTGTCAGACTCTGTGCGACCCTATGGACCCTAAACTGCCAGGCTCCTTTGTGCCTGGGATTCTCCAGGCAAGGATACTAGAGTGGGCTTCCAGTCCCTCCTACAGGGGACCTTCCAGACCCAGGGATCAAACCCACGTCTCCTGCATTGACAGGCAGGTTCTTTATTAGCGCCATCCGGGAAGCCCCAGGACAGGTGTTAGGCAGTGGAAAATGGGAAGTTCCCTTAGCTCAAGTGGGAAAGATTTCAAAGTATCTGGTACTCATTGAACTGAATGGAATTAGAACAGAGAGCCAGCATCTTGTGCGATCCAGGTGTGGCATGAAATCACTAGATGCCAGCAGGCCAGGCCCTAGTTGTGGTACAACGAGGCCAGAAGCAAGGAGCATGGTTGAGTGATCCATATGGACCTTCCTAGCTCAGCTACTCCAGGACCTTACGGCAGGAGAATAGCCTTTCCCAGGGGAGGAAGGCAGCTGTGAAGGGGGCTCTGGTGAGCCCTGCCCCATGGTGTTCACTGTGTTGTGTAATCCTCATGAGTATGAGCTGGGCGTAGTGACTTCCATCTAAAGAAGAATATGGCAAAAGTGACAGGCTGTCACTGCTGAGATTAGATTATAGAAGACTATGGTTTCTATGATGCTGAAGCTGAAACTCTAATACTTTGGCCACCTGATGTGAAGAACCGACTCATTGGAAAAGACCCTGATGCTGGGAAAGATTGAAGGTGGGAGGAGAAGGAGATGACAGAGGATGAGATGGTTGGACGGCATCACCGACACGATGGACATGAGTTTGAGTAAGCTCTGGGAGTTGGTGATGGATAGGAAAACCTGGTGTGCTGCAGTCCATGGGGTTTCAAAGAGTCGGACACAACTGAGCGACTGAACTGAACTGAACTGATGTTTCTGTTTGCACTCTGGTTCTTCTTGCTTACTCTCTCTGATGCAGCCAGCTGCCATGCTGTGAGCTACTCTATCAAAAGGCCCATGTGGCAAGGAACTGGGAATGGCCTCCGGTCAAAGCCAGTGAGAAGTGAATCCCACCAGCCGTCAAAAGAATGACCTTGGAAGTGGATCCTCCCCAGGATGAGCCTTGGGATGACTGCAGCCTAACTGATACCTTGACTGCAGCCTTGTATGAGACCCTGAAGCAGACCCAGTTAGGCTGTACCTTGACTACTGACCCTTAGAAACTGTAGACAATGTTGTTTGCAGCCACCAAGTTTTGGAGTAATTTATTACACAGCAATTGATAACTAATATACAAAGGGCCATTTGGGCTGAAGGAGAAAGTGGGAGAGGGCTTAGCAGGCAGCCCAGCTGGGGCAGTGGTCTCCCCAATCATCAGCAGCAAGATGCTAATGTGACCCTAACAATAACTCATAGAGGACACTTGTTTTCATTTATCCATTTAGGAATATACGAAAGTCTGACATGGTATAATGATCTCATCAAGAGAAAGCAGAGTACACAGAGTACTAGCTGTCCCCCCTGGCCCCCCTCTCAGAAAAGGCACAAATACATGAGGTTTGGGTTCGGGGAACTTCTGTTCTGGTACCAGTCTACTGCTCAGGCCCCTCTGTAAACAGGAAAGGGGACCCCTTCCTCGCATCCACTGCTGAGGATGTGGGTTAAGCAAAGCGAGGCCACTGGCAGGCCAAGGCAGGGTCTGTGCTGGGTCTGGGTCTGTGTCATCAGCCCCCTGAGGAAAACCAGTCACTCCAACCAGAACATGATGGGGCTTGATAACCCAAGAGATGGTTCATCTGGACAGCTCCATTCTCCAGCACAGGAACACTGCCACCCTGATCCTCTCTTTGGAGGCCAGTCCAGGCTCAGATTTCAGAGACTGGGGCCATGGGGGTGGCAGAAAGGAGAATCAAGCTTGAATATTCCAGGTGCTTATCCCTGCACTCTTCAGCATGGGAACACCTGTTTCCTCTGTGTCTTTCCTTGGCAAGAGGGTTTAGTCCTGCAGTCAAGCCTTGGGTAGCTGGGCATAGAGATGTTTGTACTAGAGGAGGCTTCTGCCCCTCATCCCTCAGGGCCAAAGGGCAAATAATCTAACTGGCCCGAGTCACTAATGACTGTCCTTCTTCCCCAGTTAACCAGGACTGAATTTTCTCTGTAATTTGGGGGAGGAGAGAAGAGGGGTTGTGAAACCATAAAGGCCCAGATGTGGCAGCGCCCACCTGGAACAGGACAAACTGGAACTGAGAGAGCTTGAAATATTCCCTTTCTCCTTCTTAAAAAAGACCTAACATTGTAACGGTTTAACAAAATTATTATAATTTCTTTTAAATAACCCACAGACACCCATGATGCTTCCAAATTTACAGAACAAAAAGCACTTGAGAACTTGGTAGAAAACGATTTGCAGATGGTTCCTCCCAGAAGCTGGCCCCTGCAGACAGGCTCAGTTCACCTCCAGGACCTCGGTCTCCGGGAGGCCGAACTTGGTCTTATGCTGGTCGAAGAGCTTCACCAGGGCTTGCACGTACATGGCGTGGTACAGGTCGATGTCCTGCTGCGTCGGGCGCTCCAGCCTGGGGATGGTAATGGGCTCGCCCACTGCAGGGAGGGCAGAGGCCTCTGGTCAGTCAGTGCCGTTTGGCCCACCCTCCCTGGGGATTCACCGTGATGCTCTTGGCGGTGACCTTGTGCTACGAGCCAGCCACGCGCCAGGAACTGTGCTGGAAGTGCTCCGTTTCAGGCTGTCCCTTTCAAAGGTAAGAAGACTGGGGCCCAGGGTGATGGGAAGGGACCTGCCCAAGGCCACCTAGCCACTAAGCAGCAGGTGGGATCAAGTCCAGCTGTGCTCACTGCTCGCAGTACTTAGTTGGGAGCTCTCGTGAGAGGTGTGGGATCCAGGAATGGCTTTGCTTTTGCCTGCTCTGGGCATGTCACTGCCTCTCTGAGCCTTAGTTTCCTCACTGATCATAGGGGGATCCTTCCTTACAGGGCTTTGCTGAGGATTCTGTGCAATAATGCGATATGCTATGAGAACTGTGCTAAGGGCAGGAGAAAGGGACCACTTTCACAAATCCATGCGTAATTTTATTTTTTGTCATCCTCCTGCTTCCTCTCTGTACCCAGCTCATCCTGAAGTCCTATCAATGCTATTTCTGAAATTTCTTCCAAGTTCATGCACTTCTCTTCCATCTCTGCTGCTATTCCCTCTGTCCAAGCCAACTGCTACTACAAAAGACTCTGGACTGGTCTTGTGTATTCCATTTTTGTCCCTTCTAACTCTTTTTTCTAGGGCTTCCCTGGTGGCTCAGCTGGTAAAGAATGTGCCTGCCAATGCAGGAGATGCAAGAGACGTGGGTTTGATCCCTGGGTCAGGAAGATTCCCTGGAGAAGGAAATGGCAACCCATTCCAGTATTCTTGCCTGGAAAATTCCATGGAGAGACGAGCCTGGTTGGCTACAGTCCATGGGGTCACAGAGATGGACACGACTGAGCAAACAGGCCTTTTATAACTCCTTTTCTATTCAGGAGTCCCAAGGATCATGCAGAGTCGGACATGACTGAGTGACTGAACTGAACTGAAGGATCACGTTAAAATGCAAATCTGAATCTCCCTTCCCCCAAACCCTCAAGCAATTTTCCATTCTTAAGGTGAAAAGCAAACTCCTTCACCCTGGGCACCAGACCCTATCCTTCTCCAGCCACCCTGTACATGGAAATGTTCCTGCTGTCTCACAGACATCAGACCTGGTATGGTGTATAACAAGAGTCAAGGGTGAGTCTGGGTCATGGGATTTAAAATGCAGGAAGTTGATCTCTTTGAAAAAAGTACAAAGCAAAACTTCTGGCCCTGATAACAACTCAAAGTATTTACGTGAGCTTTGGCCTCTGAAGTCCATGGCTTGTGGCCTCCATGCTCTTGTGTGAGTTCTGGATTGTGAACCATTAACAGACACACACACACTCCTACAATAGATAATTCCTTGGAATCCTCTAAATTGTCTCATATAAAAGCAACACAGCATGGCTGGGGGTGAGGTGGAGCCAGTTTTTTGCTCCACTTCTCATAGACTTCTGCTCCAGTCATATTGACTTCCTTCTGTTCCTCAAAAATCTATGCGATCCTGCTGTGAGAACTTCATTTAGGCTATTGTTTCTGACAAAAAGCCTCTTCCTCTTCTTTTTTTCTGGATAATTCCTATTCGGCCAAGAGTGTAAGAGTCACTCCTCCCTGAGATCCACTAGGACCCTCCAGAGCACATCCATCTCTCACCCCCTGTCGGGTCTTTACTGTAAGGGGGTCTTCCCTGATAGACTCATGATCTGCAAACACAGAACTGCTGAGTCCTGCTTTCTCATCCAGACAGCTTGGTTCATGGTAATGGAACTATGCCCCATCTCCCACCCACACCCATCACTACTATCAGCACCCAAACAGGTCCACGTCCTCATGGTTTAGAGCACGGACATCAGAGCCAGGGGCCTGGATTTGAATCCTAACTCTGTCACTAAACTAGCTGTGGCACCCGAGTTTAGGGGAGCTTACCGACAGTGGTGATGGGCTTGGAGTAGGGCACCAGCCCCCAGGTGTCAGAGGAGAAGAGGCCTCGACCATGGAAGATGCATGGGGCAAAGCCAATGTACTTCTGGAACTTCTTCTGCACCCACCGGCCCCAGGAGCCCTCCTCAAAGATCACCTGCTTGTACACCTCATTCTCCCCAAAGGAGTAGGTGGGAACCAGGTCGGCTCTGGAAGAGAGAGGCCAGGGTCTGTCTTGGCCCAATCACTGGCTTCCGTCCCTCCTGGCAGCCCCAGAGGCCCCAGACACCAGCCAAACTGCCCTCCCTCAGGGCTGTACAAGAGTCACCTGGGGGACCCCAAACCACATGTCCCCCCAGGGCCAAATGAGGGCAGGCCCCCTGCCCCTGTTGGCAGGTAGGGATCATGTCAGGGTTTTACAACGTGGCCCTGACCAGGCCCCTTAGCCTCACTCGATTTTCTGAAATGGAAAATGGGGACGGCATTCCTGCAGAATTCTGCAGGATCCAACAGGGCGGTAGAAGTAAATGTGCTCTAATGAAATGTGCTGAACAGGTGGCTACACAGAATGTGCCCCTGGTTTTCTAGAAAAGGTCACAGAAACCCAAGCTGCCCTGCTCCTCTCTGCCTGTGCTCAGGGTTTACTGCTCCAAGAGGCCTTCCTTGGTATTTCCAGCCACACACCATTCTCCTTCCTGGCCTTCCGCTCTCCTAGCTGTGTGACAGGCTTTGGCATAGGGCACACAATGCTGCCTCTGGGCCTGATGGGTCTTTCACCCCACCTGCCGGGGCTCAGGAGACTCAGGTTGCATTTTTGTCCACCCAGCCGCCCTTGGCCTGAACCTCTGGTCTCCAACATCCCCTTGTCCATGGATGGTTAACTCCCTTCTCTACCTTCCTAGAATCTGGGTCCTGCCTCCAGGAGCCAAGGAGCTGCTGACCTGGGCTGAGCAGAGCTGTGGCTGGGGTGTGGGCATGTGTGTGCATACACGTGTTCTGAGACGCACTCACCCATGGCGCAGGGCCAGTTTCACAAAGCCCTTGCGATTGCGCAGGGTGACTGCATTCTTGCCGGGCATGGAGCTCAGGGATTCAGCCGCGCCCCCCACCACGATGATGATGGCATTGCCACTCCCATTCTTTGAAAGCAAGTAGTCTATGGTGTCCCGGTTCACTGGGCAGATGCCTGGGGAGTGGAGGGGGGACACACAGTCAGGGATGGACTTCCTACCTTCTGCACGTGGTCAAATATAGACAGAGCCCTGGATTTGGTTCCCAGACCTAGCCCAGCCACTTAGAAGAACAGCCCCACGTAAGTCATTCTATTTTCTGAGCCTCAGCTTACTTATCTGTAAAATGGGGATGACACAGGGTTGTTTAGGGAATGCATTCATTTGGCAAATGTTCCCTGAGGTCCTAACTCTGCTGAGTGGTGCCAGGTGCCAGGGAACCCCAGTAAGTCAGGCTGGTGGGGATCAAGGTGGATAGAACATGAGAGTCATGGACAATGATCAGATTGTGCAAAGGGCAGCACAGGGCCTGGGGATGCCCAGAAAAAGGGGTCAGAGAAGGTTTCCTAGGGATGACGTTATGCTAGTTGAATCCAGAAGATCATATGAACAGTTCTCTCGCTCAGCCCTGACACACCAGGTCGTGGCTGGCCACATCTCACAGGACCAGGCACTAGAGCACAGTGGATTGGCTTCCTGGCCAATGGAGAGGCTCAGACAGGGGCACTCAGAGGTGGATTCTCACCTCCAGACATCAGGTACTCCCGCAGCACTGGCATCCGGAAGTTGCCGGCCAGCGTGGCCAGGTAGGGCCTTATGCCAGGGAACTTCTTGCTTACTTCTGTGGCCTCTGTGCTGAAGTTGCAGAAGGCACCCAGGCCCATGATGCCATGGGGATGGTACCCAAAGATGTAGTTCCTGCTGGTCAGTAAGTTGTGTGTCTTCACCAGCTGCAGGGAAGACTTTGGGTCAGAGCAAACTGGCCAGGAAGGGGTACCGGGGAACACCCAGAGGTGAGGGAAGCACTGGGCGTGCCCTGCTCCCCGGAGTCTGGGTCTGAAGGACTGGAGTGACGCCCCCTAGACCTCAGACTCTCGTCACTGGGCCTCAGTGCTGGGGACTTGAAAGTCACCATTGGACTTCGAGTCCCTGGGAAGGGAGTAAGACACTTCTTCATTCCCCGTTTTTCCAGCCAAACACACCAAGTCCTCTAATTGCACTCTGCCAGCCTCCTGCATTCCCTCCCTCTGGGCCCAGCCCCCTCACCACAGCCAGAGTGACTGCTCTAAAAGCCCAGTGAAATCTCTGTCACTCTCAGATAAACAGGGATGTCCAGCTCCCATCGGGGTAAAGTCCAAGTCCCTAACTTTGGCCAGAGAAGGGACAGAGCATCTGGCCTGAACAGAAACTTCCTCCCAGGCAGCCAAACTCAGGTCAGGCTCCGATGCAGGAAGGACAAGGACGAGTCACAGCCCTGGTGCCAGCCACAGTGGGGGTGGGGAGGTCAGCTGTGCAGCTGGGGTGGCTGACCTGAGGTGCTATCCACAAAGCTGTCCTGGGATGGTCTTGAGGACTGGCTTCCTCGGGCCCACCCCCCGCCCTGGGGCTGGCGGCCTGGACAGTGGGGTGGGCGGTGCTAAGTTGCCCTAATCCCTGAGCACCAAGAGGCACCCACCCAGCACTACAGGGAACACCAAGGGGGTGGAAGGTGCTGGGCGGGATGGAGAGGATGGGCATTCTGCTCAGAAAACATCACTTTTTTCCCAACTAGAAAAATACTGAATAATCAGAGAATTTTAAAAATACAGGAAAGTCAGAAGAAAATAAAAAACCTGTCATACTTCCCTCCAGATAAACCACTCTGACATGTTGAGTTTTTTTCCTACTCAAATACACATGTTCTTTTTTAAAAATCCCCAAACTGAGGTCATATGGTTGGTATGACTTTTATATAACTACCTCCCAAGCATGTCAAAGCTATTTTTTTCTTATCAGAATCCCTCAGTAACATGTCTTCTCACAGCTGTGCTACATGAATAGGATTGTTATCCAGCCTATACTGATAAAAAGCTTTGAAAAGCTTCTATAGTTTCCCTCAGAAATAATGCTTCCATAGATATCTTATTTTTGTCTTCATGTCTGTTTGCATTCTTAAGACAAACTTCTAGAAATACAGCTCCTGGGTCAGAGGGTAGGACCACTTTGGTCTGGTGGGCTGCCCTGCCTCTGGAGACAGGCTGCTGGTAACATTCCTACCAGCAGGGCCTCAAGGCTCCCCCTGCCCTGCGCTGGGGCCAGCTGGAAGCAGAGTCCCCCGCTACCAGCAGAAGAGCAAGGGCCGGGGCTTCTATGACGCTGGATTTGGGAACTGCCTGGCCTAGGGAAGGACCTCGTGCTCAACTTGAGGGGGTGGGGTGCTGGTGACTGGTCTCCAGGAAACTGAAACCTGAACCTGCAGGCAATGGAGGCCAGAAGGGGATGGGAGTGAAGGTAGCTGGCACACCTCCCAGCTCTGCAACTACCAGGACATGTCAGCGTGAGCCAGAACCCCTGTGCTGTGTGCCCGGATGCTCAGGACACTTGTACTCTTTTCTCCTTCGTTGCCTTTGTTGAGCAGATTAAAACTGCTCAAAACCCCAAGTGATCTCCAGCTGCCCACCACATAAAAGGGGAGCAGCAGCAGCTGCATCCACAGCCGGTGGGGATGCAGCTTGACACGAGCTCCACGAGGCGGTGGTTCTGGGGTTTTGCCCCTGAGAGCAGCTGCGCCCACCACTTTAGCTTTCGGGAAAGCCAGAATGAAAAAGCACCTCATGCCAGTCTCCATAGAGGAGGAAGGCATGGAGGTGAGAGCGGAGGCAGCCAGTACTGCGATGGAAACCTGCTCCTGAGCTGAGGGCCAGGCCCAGGAACCTGCTGGACAGCGTGGGCGGGAAGAGCCCTGATCTGGGCCATTCCTTCGATCGCGGGGTAGACTGAGGCCCAGAGAAAGGAGTTGCTGCTCCCCCGGGAGCTCACAGCGGATCCTTCCCTACCTCTAGACTTGGCCACCCAGCTGTGCTTTCCCCGGTCCTGAGCTACAGATGGGCCACTTGGCGGAGCCCTAGCTGGTCCCTTAAATAATTTCCTCTCTGCACCCCAAGCCTCTATCTGGTTAAATGAGGTGTCCTGCGGCAGAGTGCAGGTTCTTTGTTCCCGGTGCAGCACCCAGAAAAGTGCAGGCACCTGATATGGCTTTGATCTGACTTCGTGCCACACTCCTCCCCTTGGGTGCACAGAGTGTCCCCTCGGGGGGAGGAGGAAGGGCAGTGCTGATGAAGGCTCTGTTGATGCACCTGATCTCGTGTCTCCTGACTGTTTCCAATGGCAAAGTCTCAGCCCCAAGCGCTGGCCAGGCCAGGCCTGCTGGCCGACACAAGCCTGCAAGTCGCTCCTCACACCCTGTCTCTCCCTGGCAGGCACAGTGGTCAGATAGCTTTGTCCCAGCCTGGCACCTTATAGAGGAAGAAACTCAGAACCAGAGAGGAGCAGAGACTCGCCTAAGCTCACGTAGCAGGGCACTGGGGCAGAGGAACGAAGGAATGAGAACATGGGCCCTGAGGCAGACACTGCCTTGGTTTCTATACTAGCCTCGCACCTTGGGACAGTTCCTCCTCTTTGGGCCTCAGTAGGTCCATCTGTGAAATCAGGCAGATGGACAGATAAGTGACTGTAAGCTCAGAGAGTCCTTCCTAGTCTCTTCTCCAAAGACCCTGCCCATCACCAGGCACTGCCCACTCCTCTTCCAGGTAGCCAGTGGTCCTGGTGGCTGGCAGTGAACACATAAGCCCCACCTCTGCTGGGAGAAAGGATGTTTTTTGGGCCAGCTGAGCAGCTCTGGTGGCAAAGACCTTCACCGACAAGGGCGTGGGGAGGTATAGGTGGGTGGGCACAGTTAGAGAGCATGCCCCAACCATTGGCAAGAGGCCAGGAAAAGGGTGTGGAACAGAAGGGTCATACACGACTCCATCAATCCTGACATCAGTTCACAAAGGCCAAACCTCCCTGCACAGAAGAGGAGCCTGAGGTCCCGAGGGTCAGGGACTCTGCCAAGACCACCATCAGGCAAGGGCAGAGCCCAGGATGAGGCATGAGACCTCAGGCTCAGCCTGGCTTTGGTTCTGGCAGGACCTAGGGCCCCTCCCAGGGCCAGCTCACCTGGGCCATGTGGAGCCAACCCCCAGCAGACTTCTTGGAACACAGGTGAGACAAGGGACATGGGTTTTGTTTTGGTTCTTCTGGGAGGGTAGAGATCAGTGGGAAAGGGTACCTGTCTGTCCCAGCTCTGACCAACAGTCATCAGGTCATCCTGTTCTGGATGGAGGGAGCTATCAGCCTTGAAGAGGTTTCCTGCGGGGCAGGCTACTCTGGGGCCCCCAAGGAAAGAGCCCCAGCAGAGAGAAAGAGTCCATAATCCCTCACAATGAACCATAATTTACCACTTTTCTGGCATGTGAACAGCTCCATTTTACAGATAAGGATAACGAGGCTTAGTGGGCTTGAGAAAGCGTGCTCATAGTCCCATGTGCCGAAAGCGACAAAGCCCAGCAGGATCCATCAGAAGGGCAAGGGCAGGGACCAGGCACATGCATCCCCAGGCCCAGCAGAGCCCAGCAGTGCACAGGGACTACAGTGCACTAACAGAGGCCAGAGAGCAGAGGGACAGGGCAGGACCTCAACCCGGATCCCCAACGGCACAGCAGAGGGAGGGAGCCCCGTGAAGTGGGGCACACCTGGACTGCATCTCTCCCAGAGCAAGAAGCAGTAGGAGTTCAGTGGGAAAGAGCGTGGGGCCCGGGTTCTAACACTAGCCCCGGCACGGAGTCACTGCGCAACTTGGACCAGTCCTTGCCCCTCTGTGGGACTCAGTTTCCTCACCTTCAAAATGAGAGGGTTGGGTCCTATGAGGCAACATCCTCCTAGCAACAACAGCCTTGGTTTCCTTGCGGCCAGAGAGACGGGGTCCAGAAAAGGGAGGAGCAGGGACCCTGACCCCAAAGGTCCTGTGGAAACCGGGCCCAGGCTGGGATGGGCAGAGGGAGCCAGCCCGGGGTGCCACCCCTACAATACTGAGTGCAGCACAAAAATGCAGGGTTACCTGACCACCTCCCCCAGGCAGCAGGCCAGGATGCCTCAATCGCTGACTCACAACAGCAAACACACACCACCCTGTGTCATGCACACTCCCACATTCACACACGCTTTCTCCATTCTTCAGACTCCACTGATTTCTGCCAGGTTACCTCAGCACCTGGGATGTGCCAGGGCTGGGGTGCCGGGCGAGCTGCCTAGACAGGTCTCTCCCCTGCAGGGAAAGCCTTCAGGATTCTGCCAGAGTTCTCCACCATCCACCAGCATCACCCACGTGCACCAGGGCCTGGATGCCCCGGCCCTACCAACCTGGCTTGCAGACCACCGGCAAGGGGCCTGAAAGAATGGCACTGAAAGCCAGACCAAGCCACTTTTTATCTTGTCAGGACCTTGACTTTGGCCCCAGAGAAGACAGATGCTCAGAAGACCAGTGTGGGAGCAGCCAGTGGCACAGGAGGAAGGATACCCAGAGATCAACTTAGTCTAAACTGGTTGTCTGTGAGGAGACAACCTCAGCTTCACCCAGGGTCAGACTGGGCTGCTTCTCCTGCCTCTGTCCTCCAAGCCTGAGGGAAGCGCGAGGATTTGTCCAAGCGTATCTCCCAGAGCTCTGCTGCATAGGAGGGTAGTGTGCTGTGGTGGGAAGTGTCCAGACTTGAACCAAGACAACAGCTGGAGTCTTGGCTCAGTTCCCTGTTAGCCTCATTCAGCTGTGCTGCTCTCTGACCTTCAGTTTCCTCTTCTGTAAAAATGGGATAAAATGAATACCCGCCATACAGGGTGCAGCGAGAGTTAAAGGAGACTCCTTGGGGAAGGCACTGCCCCTGAGAAGGCTCCCAGTGAATAGAAGTCCTCCCTTCCCCTCCACCTTCTCCCCATCCTCCCCATCCCAGGCTTCTTGCTCAAGCTCAGGTGCTGTGTTCTCATGATTTTCCCTGCCCCTTCAGTGCTGCTTCTCTTCAGGATGGGGTTCAAGGAGCAGCACCTTCAGAAGCCTTTCCCAAGCACTTCAGCAGTGAGACTCTCACTCTTCATTCACTGCACACCAAATTTTCTGGCCCCTTATTCCCATGACCAGGACCCCTGGTGACCCACCCACGACTGGCTGAGAGAGGTGAAATTTCTGTAAGACCTTCAGACGGAAAGAAAGCCCCTCACACCTATTGCTAATCTTGGTTCAGACCAGATAAACTTGGACTACCTTAGTATTGTCTTGATAAATCACTTCCTTTTTTATATTTTTTGGCTCCATCATGCAGTTTGCAGGATGTTAGTTCCTCGACCAGGGAATAAACTGGGGCATAACAGTAAAAGTGCTGAGTCCTAACCACTGGACCACCAGGGAATTCCCAGTCACTTCCATTTTAAGTTATGACTTTAATATTCACTGAAAGCAGACAAGCAACAGCCATAGTGTCTACTATTATTCCTGCTCCTTACATCACCCAGGGTCTCAGTGTCTGAAACAGCTTTTAGATCCAAATGCTAGAAGAAGTCTTGTTTAGCCAAGGAACAAAGAAGCTTCTTTCTTTCTGAAAATGGGGATCAATAACTAGCATGCTTCCCTTTTTGCCTTGGCTGCTAGGAGGCTCAGAGGTGATCATGAAGTTCAATCACTGCAACTCTGTTGACACTTATGGATGAATTACTAGTATGTTTTCCTCCAAGTCTTGATTTTTCTTTTTACCTGGTACAGAATTATATGTATGTATCTTAAATTGCCTCAAATCCTGCATAAAGTAGGGTAGAATATCGACAGATGCTCATAGTGGGAGATGTCACCTTGTTCAACCCTGCACACATGATCGCTGTGGATGGGTAAGTTAAGGCATGACTTCAGATTTCCCATCCATTCCCACCCTCCCAAGATAACACCTGCAAGTTTTTACCTGAATGGGAAAGTAGTCTCGAAAGTAGCGCCACACAGCCCAGTTTCGGACCCACTGTGACCTCCTGCCACCTTCCAGGGAACAGAACACAGTGTTGAGAAGGAGTAGGAGTGGGGGAGGGTGACGTTCATGCAGAGCCAGTGTGGACCCCTGAGCTAGGTGACCAGCACCCTAGGCAGCATTCTCCCCCTCCAAACCCCTTTCCATGTTCATTCCCTCACGTTATGGACACCCGGCACTGAGTGTGAGCTCCGGAGAGAAGCATGATGGTGACCTTAGAGACTCCTCTGCCTTCAGAACCATGCCCAGGCTTAGCCCAACACTATTCACGCAGTAGGTGCTAACTCAAGAAGGGGCAGTACCCACAACGAGGAACTTCAGCTTGTGCAGGAGGGAGTGTCCCGAGGGCGGGGGTCAGGCAGGGTGACCCGTGCTCCTACCTTTCTTGGGTGTGTTCCAGTCAAACACCAGCCAGGTGAAGTAGAGCACGGCAATGAGCCAGCAATCGGTGCAGAATGTGTACATGAGGATGACGCTGCAGGCCACTCCTGGGGAAAGGCAGATGGTCCCGGGTCAGGCCTGTGCTCCCGACATGGGCTTTAGTACCCTCTGGACATAGGGTCACTAGGTGACTGAGCGTTTACTGTGGCCCTAAGCTAGGCACAGCTGGGGCCCTGGGCAGAGGGCCATGGGGAGGGCGAGGTGGGGAGGGGGGTGAAGATGTTCCTGAGAGGAGCAGGCTCACCGGGACATGAGCCTCATCTTCTACGTTCTGATGGGCTGTCCTAGCATCAAGAGGCACTTGGGCTCCATGCTGTCTGGGCAGCAGCACCATAGGTGATGGATGTTAACTCAGAGCCTTACAGCTGTCCTTTCTGCCCCTCCTTGCGTGTTCTCCCCACCTGAGTGCCCACCAGAGTGACTGTGGATGAGGGGAGGGACCTGCCAAGTGCCTCTGTATCTCAGGACTTGGGCTGAATCACTGTCTTGAGAGCCAAAGGGCAGGAAAATGGTGATCCCTTGTCATCTGCAACCCAGTCCCATTCTAAGCTCCTGAGCTAGCCTCTTGCCAAGGGAGCTAAAAATGGTACAACTATCTTGGGACCGGTAGTAAACACAGAGTGGTCAGGTGTCCGGGTTTTCAGGACCACCATAGGAGTGTGACACCATAAATGGGGAAGATGGGGCTCTAAGTATCTGGAGTCAACAAAACCCTGTTAAAGGCCAGCTGTGAAGTACTTGAGGCAGCTTGGTGAATGGCAATGTTTAAGTTAGGGCCACTTACACAGTCACTCACCTTGTTGAGTGGTTTGCCCCTGGTCCCCTTTCTTAGGCCTAGAAAAAGGGTCACAAGCCCCCTAGACTCCACAGGGTATCCAAGTGCCTTCAGAGGCTAGATAGATGCTCCAGGTGGGCCTGGGCAGGGTTGTGAGGTTCAGGTTAGGATCTGAGCAGCCTGGAAACCTAGCTGCTGTCAAAGCCCTAACTCTGTTGAGGGGCACCAGGACCAGAGCGGGTGGAGCCCCAGGCTGCACTGCCTAAATGTCTGGGCTCTCTGGGAAGCTGGGAATCCCTTGCCACTGTCCTTACTCTGGTGCTGAGGCAGCCTGGGAGGAGGAAAAGAGAACAGATGGAGAGTCTGGAGACTGCATTCTAGTTCCGGACTTTCTCAGCTGGGGGCCCTGCTCCCTCTAAGCCCTGTGTGTCCACAGCTGTCGCATTGGTATCTGCCTCCCCCAGCAGACTCCTTCCATCAGAAGGCCCTTCAGTTCCTGGGCTCCCTGGGAGCTGGAACCAGGTCAGACAAACTTCTCCAGCCCCAGCAACCACCACTGCTGCTACTGCTAAGTCACTTTAGTCGTGTCCAACTCTGTGCGACCCCATAGACGGCAGCTCACCAGGCTTCCCCATCCCTGGGATTCTCCAGGCAAGAACACTGGAGTGGGTTGCCATTTCCTTCTCCAATGCATGAAAGTGAAAAGTGAAAGTGAAGTCGCTCAGTCGTATCCAACTCTTAGCGACCCCATGGACTGCAGCCTACCAGGCTCCTCCGTCCATGGGATTTTCCAGGCAGGAGTACTGGAGTGGGGTGCCATTGCCTTCTCCGAGCAACCACCACAGGAAAGGTTTATTGAGCAAAAATGAGCTAAATCCATCACATAAGTTTGCCTTTCTCAGAGACTAAGCCCAGTCCTCTGAACAGGGGGCTCCCTGGTCCATTCTTGTAGGGCAAGGGACTGCAGCAGGAACCCCGCCCCCCACCCAGTCCCCTCGGGTCCAGGAGATGTAAACAATTTTTGGCTCCACATGCAGAAGGTTCAGGACCCACCTTTACAATCACCCCTCCCCATAGAACACAGTCAAGCTCGTGATTCAGAACTGCTCCTCAAAGCCCATGAGCGGGCAGCCTATGGCTGCCCAATGCAGGGAGGCAGCAGTCAGGCCCATGAAGAGCATGGACATGCTCTTACATGAAGCTGGGGTCCTGCTGGCTCACTGGCCACGGCCCATCCTTGAATCTCCATTTCCAACAGTGTGTTGGGAAGATTACATGAGATAATGTGGGAAGAAGACTTCTACACAGTTAAGTGTCCAATCTGAGATCCATGGACTTGGATGGGGGAAAAAATAACATCTTAATGTTCCTTCATCTCTTATAGAAATGCAATGCTTCCTTCATTTATGAACGTACCAGACTGCAGTAGTCTTAGCAGTCTTTATGGCTGCTGCTAGATCTTTTTATTTAACATAGTAACAAAAAATAATGTCACTATATGTGGAATCTGATTTAATACGTGTGTGTTTATATTTTAATACCATTGGCTTCCTTTGAAATCCAATTGTTTTGTATTATGCATTTAAAAACTCGGAATGAAGCAACTCCTGCAGCTCAACTTCAGAAAAATAAACGACCCAATCAAAAAGTGGGCCAAAGAACTAAACACATTTCTCCAGAGGAGACATACAGATGGCTAACAAACATATGAAAAGATGCTCAACATCACTCATTATCAGAGAAATGCAAATCCAAACCACAATAAGGTACCATTTCACGCCAGTCAGAATGACTGCGATCCAAAAGTCTACAAGCAATAAATGCTGGAGAGGGTGTGGAGAAAAGAGAACCCTCTTACACTGTCGGTGGAAATGCAAACTAGTACAGCTACTATAGAGAACAGTGTGGAGACTCCTTAAAAAACTGGAAATAGAACTGCCATACGACCCAGCAATCCCACTGCTGGGCATACACACTGAGGAAACCAGAATTGAAAGAGACACATGTACCCCAATGTTCATTGCAGCACTGTTTATAATAGCCAGGACATGGAAGCAACCTAGATGTCCATCAGCAGACGAATGGATAAAGAAAGCTGTGGTACATATACACAATGGAGTATTACTCAGCCATTAAAAAGAATGCATTTGAATCAGTTCTAATTGATTCATTCAAATGAGGTGGATGAAACTGGAGCCTATTATACAGAGTGAAGTAAACCAGGAAGAAAAACACCAATACAGTATACTAACGCATATATATGGAATTCAGAAAGATGGTAACGATAACTCTGTATGTGAGACAGCAAAGAGACACAGATATATAGAACAGTCTTTTGGACTCTGTGGGAGAGGGTGAGGGTGGGATGATTTGGGAGAATGGCATTGAAACATGTAAATTACATATGTGAAATGAATCACCAGTCCAGGTTTGATGCATGATACAGGGTGCTCGGGACTGGTGCACTGGAATGACCCAGAGGGATGGGATGGGGAGGGAAGTGGGAGGTGGGTTCAGGATGGGGAACACATGTACACCCATAGCGGATTCATGTCAATGTATGGCAAAACCAATACAATGTAAAGTAAAAAAATAAATAAATAAATAAAACTGAGATTAAAATAAATAAATAAATAAAAACTCGGAATGAATAAGGTTTAGAGCCTTAACCAGAATACCAGGGGGACCCGTGGCACAGGAATGGTGGCACAGAGTCACTCCATTGTTCCAGAGGGAGGCTGACAGGGCCACAGCATCCTTTGCAATGCCAGGCAAGCCTCTGCCAGCAGATATGGGTGGCAGTGGGAGGGAGTGGCTGGGGCTGCTCAGGGCAGTAATTAGCAGCACCTCGGCAGACCTGCTCGTCCATGCAGGCTTGGCGCCCACCTACACAAGGATTTCGGGAAGATGCTGGGCCGGTTTCCGGGCTGTGGTTAGACTTGATCAGTCAAGCTCGGGGCAGTCCCTGCCGCACGCTACAGGAGTCTGGGGTTCTACAAGCCGCTCAGCATCTCATCAGCCAAGCTCTGACCCACTAAGACAATAGGACAGTGGTGGCTTCTGGGTGCAGATGAGGGGGAAGGGAGCTGGTACAGCAGACTGGGCAGGGGCCTGGAGGCTGGAGTCCATGCGGTCTTGCACTGGTCCTGTCACTTCCTTCTTATGTGATTCTGGACAAGGCTCTGCCCTCACTGGGTGCCTGATTCTTATCTGAAAACAGAGGGGTGCTCTCTACTCCAGGATTCTAAAAATTGGCCAGGCAGGCCAAGTTGGAAGTTTGAGCCCTGAGGGAGCCAGTTTAATCTGCTCTGTTCCCTAGACCACTGTTCCTTTATCTTGTTAAGGCCCATTGCTGTTGTTCAGTCGCTAAGTCGGATCTGACTCTGTGACCCTATGGACTGTAGCACACCAGGTTCCTCTGTCCTCCACTATCTCTTGGAGTTTGCTCAGATTCATGCCCATTGAATCGGTGATGCTATCTAACCTATGGTTTTTCCAGTAGTCACATACGGATGGGAGACTTGGACCATAAAAAAGGCTGAGTGCTGAAGAACTGATGCTTCTGAATTGTGGTGCTGGAGAAGACTCTCTTGAGGGTCTCTTGGACTGCAAGGAGATCAAACCAGTCAATCCTAAAGGAAATCAGCTCTGAATAGTCATTGGAAGGACTGATGCTGAAGCTCCAATACTTTTAGGCCACCTGATTCAAACAGCTGACTCATTGGAAAAGACCTGATGCTGGGAAAGACTGAAGGCAAAAAGAGAAGAGGGCAGCAGAGGGTGAGATAGCATCAGCGGCTCAATGGACATGACTTTGAGCAAACTCCAGGAGATAGTGGTCCATGTGCCTCTGTAAAAATCTGAGGATAGCAACTGCCCTTCATCCAGAAAAACGTGAACATAGTCTCACATGGAATTTTCTATCTAGTCTTAGGGGCTCATAGGCCCCCAAAGCCCACTCTTGGGTCTTACAGTGAAGACTGGCCATTTCAGACCAGGCACGCTGATTTTGGGCTCCCTGGTGAGCACTCCAGGCTCCTGTTTAATTTTTAACTCTGCCACTTAATGAGCTTCACCATCTCTGAGTGTCACTGAGCCTCTATGAGTCTCCATTTTCTCACCTATGAAGTGGAAAGCCTAGTCCACTGTGTGTGTGTATGTGTGTGCATGAATGTGTGCACACTCAGCCATGTCTGACTCTTTGCAACCCCTTACACTGTAGCCCACCAGTCTCCTCTGTCCATGGGATTTTTCAGGCAAGAATACTGGAGTGGGTTGCTATTTCCTTCTCAAAGGGATCTTACTGACCCAGGGATTGAGCTCACATCTACTGAAGGGGCTCAATAACTAGCACCCCCATTCCATCACTCTGCCCTGCCAAGGGAGGGAGGGGCAGCTGCTGCTCTGGAAATGTGGTCTCAGAGGCCCCCAAGCCTCCTGGGAGGACGGCTCAGCACTGACATGGTAACTCCTGATAATCCCCATAGGCCTGAACAACCCTGAAGAGGGGGCCACCCAGAGGGACTCATTCGGGCACTGGAACGTACTCGGTGAGGCTCAGCAGCATGTGTGCCTGCCCTGACATGTTGGGGAAGGGACACCTGGCCCTGGGGAAGAGGAGAGACTGCTGGGGGAGCAGGGCCTGGCTCAGGCAGGGGCCCTTCCTCCTCCTGGACAACCCATGGTGCCCTGATCCTGGTCTGGATGGCAACCCAGGAGACAGTGGCACCAACCCGGACTTGCAGAAGAAGCAACTCAAGCACTAACGTGGGCAGTGTCAAGAGAGGAAAGGAGAAGCTTTGAGCGGGTTGCGGAAGCAGCTGGGGGCGGTGTTCAACAGCAGGTGGGTGAGGCTGGGGCAGGGGGAGCTTGGAGGGTATGTCCCAGTAGCAGCTCCCATAGATTGGGGATCACCCCCACCGGTCCAGGCCCTGTGTGGCCTGTGTGGCAGCCTTTTCCTCATATCCAAAGTGAGTAAATTGATTTTTAAAGGGTTCAAGGAACCTGTGTAAAGTCACAGAGCTTATGTGTAGTCGAGTTGGGACTAATCCCAGGACCAGACCAGCCTAAGACAATGCAACGTGCCTATAGGAAAATGTCTGTTGGGAGGCAGGGTGGCATGTGGGAACAGCACATGCTTTGGGGGTGGTGCGGGGGGGCGGTCCTGTAGACCTGGACTCAAATGTGTGACTTTGGACAAGTTACTCACCTTCTCTGAGACTTGGGCTTTCTATCTGTGAAATGGGAACCATACCACCACCTCCCACTGAATCTCACTGGGTCCCCAAGCCTGCCTGGGGTACAGCACTTGATAGGGGACCAAGAAGGACCCCTCAGCTCTCTAACATCCCCGCCTGCCCTGACCCTCTGAGCCCCAGCTTACCCAGCACGAGGAAAGACAGGACCCATTGTAGCACCGAGATGACTTGGAGCTGCTTCTCTACCTTGGACCTATTGAGCCAAGTGACAGAAAACAGGTCCTGGAGGGCAGAGAGGATGCTGGAGCCAGTGCCTGTGACAGACAGAAGACAGATGTCAGCCTGTCCGCCCTTCCCTGCAGCTGCAGAGTACCCCACACCAGCCCACCTCCCCACAGACGCCTTCCTAGACATGAGAGGGGCACAGGCCAAAGAATCAGACGGACCTGGGCTCGCATCCCGGCCCTGTCACACCACAGTTTTGTAATTCTGGGCTGCTCACATGCTGCACTTCCCTCTGCCCCAGTTTCTATATATACCCAGTGGGAATGATGTCCCCCCCCACCACAAAGGGTCATTTTGGAGACCAAATAGGGTATCCAAAGAGGCGAGGGGGAGGCTTGCCATAGTTTCCAATTCTCATTCCTCACCTCTACCCCAGTCAAACCCCTATCTTTTCCTTTATCTGGATCTAGTACAAATATTTAACCTTTGCTATCTGGGTCTGTGAGGCCAGGGACAGAGGGCCAACATCCAGTTTGTAATGTTTTCTTTTCCTCCAAGTGTACTTTGAGCACCCCCAATCCTTGAGCCACCCCCACCCCTTTATCTCCAGGACTAATACCCTCTCCCAGGGAGCTGAGCCCTCTTGCCCTTGCCCAACACCATCAATACCACCTTCAGGGGAATTCACACTTTGAGCTTCACCTCAGCGCCCAAAGCCCAGGGCTCAGAGAGGAACTGGGCAGGAACCTCTGCTTCCCTAGAGGATCCAGTGGCCACTGAGTTTTGGGCAGCCTGGGACACTGAGAGCTGCAATTATGTTTGCTACCAAGCAAGTGCCAAGCCTATAAGTTCAGACAAGATGTGCTCAGTTAATTGGTTCTGTGGCTGTGCCCCCAGGATGAAGTCTTAGATTCCAGTGGCTGATGGACAGAGGGACGAGAAAGCCTGGTGACTACAGGAGAGGCAGCGCTCAGGAAGAGCATGGCCAAGGTTCCTGACACAGCCCCTCTCCTTCTGGAAGCTGGGCCAGAGGACTGTTCCCCTTCAAACCCCACATGTGCTGAGCCCCAACTGCATGCCCTTCGCTCAACACATCTTCACTGACTGTGCTGGTCAAATTCCTTCACACGACCCACTCTGCAAGGCTCTTCACTGAGCCACAATCTTGTCCTGGAGGGTCTCATGACCTTTCACCCTGGCCTACAGCAGAAGTGGGAGGGAGAGGGGTTTAGGGGTTTACGTGCAAGCCTTTGTATTTCTTTAAAATCTGCAGAGCAACAAAGCTCACAGTGGGGTTTAGAAGGGGACATGGCACTCATCTGCTGAAAGTTAACAATCACTCTGACTTTTAGGAGGCACAGAGATAACCACCAGGACTCAAGGCAGACTCCTCAGTCCTGTTCCCCTCCCCTGGTCTCATGGAGCAGAGGGAGCGGGAAGCCAGGGGTATGGCAGAAGAGTCAGATCCCAGTGCAAACCCTGGTTCCACTCACTACGCAGGCACGACCTCAACGGTGTACTGCCACATCCAAGACACAGCACATACTGGGTACTCAGGAGCAGCCATACCTGGGGTGGAGGTGGTGGTGTGTGAACTCACCAAAGCAAATGAAGAGGCTGGTCCACACAGGAACTCCAGAGGTCTGGCACATGACATTCCTCTGCTCTCAACATATATATCCTCCATCACAGCCCTTTCCACCTCCACCCTTTCTCAACACTCCATCCTGGAGCCTGAGAGCCCTCTGGGGTCCTCTGGTACAGTCCATCTGGACCTCTGGGAGGCTGAGGAGAGGAGCACTGAGTTGACCAGGGCTACCCAGCCAGGGCTGGGACCTGGATTCAGGGCATAGCAGATGCCAAATACAAAGGGCTCTACCCATGGGACACAGCAAGTCCAAGGGTGGTCTGTGCTCAGAAGTGAGGAGAGAGTCCTGGGTGAGTACAGGAGGGAGGGAAGTGAGGCCAAGCACAGGCCTGAAGCCCCTGTCTAAGGGACCCCTAGCTGCTGGCTCTTCCTCCTAGCTGTGTGGAGTGAAGGCAAGCAGGGGTCATGGCAAGTGAGTCCCTTGCCCTTAGTCTGGAGCAGGCAAGGCACCTTGGCTGCAGAGAGGATAGAATATTCTCCAGCACCTCCCTACTCAGAGTCCACCCTGGGAGCTGTTTAGAAATGCAGGGCCCCAGCCTGGATTTACTGAACTGAGATCTGCTTAGTCCAAAGTCTCAGGTAGGGTAAGTTTGGGGTGGGGAGTGTGCAAGGAGGAGCTGGGGGCCTCCACTTTCTACTGGGCTGGAGAAAAAGGGTGATGGAAGGAAGGGCATCAGACATAATCTCACTTGACCACTTCCTACTGTGAACAGGACTGTGAAGAGTGCTTGAGGAAAGGACTTGCTGTCTAGCCTCTGCTGTTGGGTCAGGGCCAACCAACTGGCCGCACTCACGACATGGAGCTCTCCTGCTTTGGGGGTGGGGGTGCACACAGTAAGTCCATGTTGGTGACATATCCCCCACTGAAACAACTGAAAAATTCTTGTTTCCTAATCCAAATCCATCTGTTATTTCAGGTCTCTTGCAATTAGATATAACGTCAGGGTGCAGGAAATGCAAAATGTCTTGTTCAGCAGATTATCCACATAGAAAAGAGGCCTGAAGGGTTCCCATAGCCCCAGAGCCAGGCTTGTTCCAGCCTCCTCAGTCTATCCTCCCTGCCCCATCCCAACTCCTGCCCGCAGCCCGCTCTGCAACCAAGTAGGAAATGCAAAGTCCACTGAGGAGGGGCTGGTGTTCCTTGGGCGGCACAACGTGGGGCTGCCTGGGGAGCAGGGAGGCCACTCTGTGTCCCTCAGGCCCGAGATTACTCAGCTGCCTCTTGGCCAGAACATCCTGACTGGTTGACCACAGAGCCCAGCCCCAGGAGCTGGCCTGTCCGTGATGCTGAACCACAGGCCCAGTGGAAGCCCCTATGGATTTAAAGAGTATCCAGTCA
This sequence comes from Bos indicus, assembly GCF_029378745.1. Classification (NCBI taxonomy): domain Eukaryota; kingdom Metazoa; phylum Chordata; class Mammalia; order Artiodactyla; family Bovidae; genus Bos; species Bos indicus. The sequence goes on along the minus strand of NC_091774.1, from coordinate 55,640,576 downwards.
TTGCTCCCTTGCCTAGAAAGCTGCTGCTTGCCTTGTCCACCTGATGACCCCCTGACAATGAGATAAAGCAGCTTGTCCTTCAAAACCCAAATAGGTAAGCCTTCAGAGAGGTGGGCTTTCCTTCTTTGGGATTATTGACTGTAAGGCCATGCAAGTGTGGAACTGTCTGGAGCCATCTCACCAGCCCCCACTGATCTTGGAGAGAACCTGTCAGCAGATGAAGGTGGGAGAGGCCAGCAAAAGAGAGAAATAAGAGAGGAAGGGAATCTTCCTTTTAGGCTCCCACAGCCCCTCACCTTGTACCAGCTGCTGATTACAAGCTCACTCTCATCACATTAAGAGCTGCCCAAGGGCCTGAGTCTGATCCACCCAGCGGCCTCTCAGAGTCTGGCCTAGAGTCAACACTCAGCAAGGTTTGCTGAGCAAAAGAAAGAGCAGATCTCTGCTCTGGCCATTCCTCAGGCCCCCATCCTCCACCTCGGCTCTCTGCAGGGCTGGGTGACAGGCAGCTTTGGAGCTTCCAATGTACTTCCTCAGGAACTCTGGTTTCTCACCAGCCCTGTGAGTTTGGCATCATCATTGCCATTTTGATGGTGAGAAAGGCTTGAGGAAGCGATATAGCCAAGGTCACTTGACTAGAGGGTGGCAAAACTGGATTCAATTCAAGACTAACTTCTAGGCCAGCGTTCTGTTCCTGTGCTGGTCTCCCCAAGTTCCTTCTCTCTTCTCCCCAAAAGAAAGTGGGGGAAGGCTGGGAGGGGACAGGAGAAATGCGTGGCCTATATTCCTCCAGAGGGGCAGGTGAGGGGCAGGCACCTTGCGCAGTACATTAAGTGGTGGCAGGCCTGGGGGTTCTTGTCCGAGTTGTATCATTGTGTCCTCTTGGCCAAGTTGCTTCCCCTGTCTGGGCTTTGGCTCCCCATATATAAAATGGTGGTGGGAAGATGACTTCTATGATCTCTTTGACTGCTTGGACCCCAGTGCCCACCCTCCTGAAGACACCACCTAGATGCTCACCACCTTGTAACAGCCCTAGTACAGTTGCTCGGCAGATGGGAAGCAAGGCTTCAGCTGGGCACTCCCAGGTCCAGCCCTCACCACTCAGCTGTCAGCATCTCTTCTGCCTCAGTGGTGGCTGGTGTGGATGACAGTGCTGCAATCAGATGCCAACACTGCCACCACCTTCATACCCAACTGTCCACAGTCCTAGGTGGGGCTGGCAGGCAGCCTCAACATTTGGCCAAATCTCAGCTCCAACCTGCTCCCTTGCTACCCCTCCCCAGCCTTTGCTGGCACACTGAACTCTACACGTTATCTCAGCATCAGTCCACTGAAGCCAGTATCTACCTCCTTGGCCATCCTCCTCAGGCAGCATCTCTTAAGTTCCAAGGACGGTACCTGATTCATTCATGTGCCCAGAGCCCAGTCAGACCGACAAGAAAAGGAGCTCATAGAGGTTTACTGCATGAATGAACAAACCTGTAAGTCCCAGAGGCAGCTGAAGGCCAGGATGCTCAAGTTGCAACTGAGTTGCCACACAGGAAGGCCTCCAGGCTTACCACTGAGGACCCCAGAGATGGAGTAATGGGTGGGGGAGTGAGTCTTTCTTTCCTTCTTTGAGCATGCGTTCCCCCTAACCTCGACATGATAAGAGCAGAACCCACTTCCTACAGATATCTTTTTTTCATGAAGAAAGATAAGGCAGTAATAGAATAACTTGACTTGTTCTATGAAGAGAAGTTTTCAGTAACCAATCCAAACAGCTGCTCCAGGGCACCACTGATTCACCATTTATTTTACCCAGCTCCTGGATTTGGAAGGACAGAGGGAGTAGAGCTGTGAGAGAGAAGCCCAGAGAAGCTCTCTTACCCCCAGAGAAAAGCCCCCTGCCCCCGTGTCTATATGGGGCTTCCCTGTCCCACAGCATTCTCTGGGAAGGTAGACAGGCAGGGAGGGGCAGCCTCATTTCACAGAGATGGAAACTGAGGCAAAGTGAGGCCAAAAGAGGTTCAACCACTTGTTTTGAGGTCATGGTCTAGAGGAGTCAGGCAGGACTCAAGGCAGGCATTCGAGCTTTGAGACCCTTGCCATTTCCATGATGCCAAGCTCCTGAGGGCTGGTCCTCACTACACCAGCCAGTCCACATCCCGATCTCAGGAATACACCCTGGGGAAGGGAGGGCTGCCTCTCTGCCTCAACCATGTCCCAAGTTTCATGGGGCCATTCTCCTGTAGACTGGCTATGCAAGGAATGTGAACCCTCACCCACATGCTCCCACAGGTTGAGAAGCTGCTGCAAGAGCTAAGCTGAAGCTGCCCATATAGTAGAGCCAAACACCTCTAGTCCCCGGCCCAGGTCGGGTGTGGAACGCTTCTTTGCCCATCATCTGTTAGCAAATTGACCAGGCCGCACCCAGGACTGATAAAGCCCGGGTTTCCTCTCATACTGGTCTGAGAGGGCAGGGTCTGAGCCCCAGTCCCCATAATCTGAGAAAGGGTGTTGGGCCAGCCCTGCCCCTGATGGCTCTGTGACCTAGGGCTAGTTAGTCACTTAGCTTTACTCAGCTTTAGTTTCTCATCTCTAAAGTGAGGATAAGGGGACTTCCCTGGCTGTCCAGTGGCTAAGAATCTGCCTTCCAATGCAAGGGCATAGGTCGGGGAACTAAGATTCCACCTGCCACAGGGCAACTAAGCCTGCATGCCACAATTAGAGAGCTCACCTGCTGCAACGAACACCCAGTGCAGCCAAACAAAACAGAAGACATAAAGTGAGGATGAGAATATCCCTCAGGGTGGTTGGGAAGATTAAAAAAAAAATGCACATAAGGTCCTTTTGGCACCTGTTGCGTGACTGACACGTGTTAGGTGATTAGCTCTCATCATGGCGTCTACCACTGACCAGAGCGGGAGGGGATTGATGAGCAACCACAGTGTTTCAAGATGTGTGTGACCACGAGGTTATGTGTTAAAGAGGAGAGGGAGCAGAGTGGGGAAGCAGCAGGGGGCGCTCCAGGGAGGCGGTGAGGCGTCAGCAGGGCCCAGAAGATGAGATCTGGGAGGCAAAAAGGAGGAAAGTGGGCACTGGGGTGGGGGTGCCGGCCAGAACAGAGACCCAGAGGGAGTTACAGAGAGGCAAGCCAGAGGCCAGAATGTTCAACGACCCAGGAATGGGGGTTCACATTAACCCAAGACAGATGATGGGGACAGGGCTCAAGCAGCCAAAAGTGGCCTCCTGGAGGAGGTGGGTGGGGAGGGATGAGCCTGGAGCACTTTTGAGGTGCCCAGTACTGTTACCAGCCCCTGGGGAAATAGCAGTGAACACAGCAGGTCGAGTCTCACCTATTAGTGGGCTTAGATTCTGCTGAGGGAGAGACAAAGCACCTACACACAAATGTAGGATGTAACATCAGGCAGTGATGAGAGCTATAAGGAAACAAAATTTGGGGCAATAAGCTGGAGGGAGAGACAAGAGGGTCCTCAGCTCTGAGCAAGGCTGACTTCCCTCCACATGGAGGTAGAGGCACACGTGAGATTCCCAGGTCAGGCCTCCGGGTGGCCCACGCTGCCTCCCTACTCTCCTTTGCTACTGGCATCCTGGGAAGCAGGTCACCAGCCTAGAGAAGCTAAGGAAGATGGGCGTCCAGAGAACCTGGCCTCCAACTTGCAGGAGTGTAGCCCTGGTGAGTCACTTCCCATGCAAGCCTCAGTTTCCTCATCTGCCCAGTGGGGCTAATACCCACCTCGCTAGATTCTTGTGAGAATTAAACAATAGACAGAAGCGTCATAAAAGTCAAGACCTGTGTGAATGCGGGATAATTACCAAGTAAGCCTGGGTTTCCTCGCCTGACACATGGGTGTAATAACCCCTGTCCTGTCTTGGAGCAGAGGCGCCGGCGTCAGTACACTTAGGATTCAAACCCTGGCTCTATCATTTACGGTGAGACCCTGAAAGTCATTTCCCCATCTAAGACTCAGCATCCTCCTTCGCTGGGATGCAGCAGTTGTTGGGAGGAATCCAACCTATGGAAAAGAGACAAACAGCATGTGGCATGTCTGTTAGAGAGCTAGAAAGGTGCCAGTGAGGTCGCAGAGCTGTGGACAGCTGCCAGGGGCTCCTGAGTGGGGACGTCATCCTGCTCACATTCCCCAGCTTCAAAGACGCCACACGTGGGCCCAGCCAGACCGAAGCTCTGCCCTGGTCTGGCAGCTTCCAAGTGGACAGTGAGGAAGTTGCCCCAAGCTTCTGCAAAGGGCCGGGCATGAGGCTGCATCGAGGCAGAGAGATGGACATTCTGACTCCCGGGAGACCCCTTGAGGTCCAGGAAGCCAGGCCAAGTGCCATATAAATGCCACATCTTCAAGGCTAGGGGCAAAAGTGCAAGATTCCAGAGGGAGGCAGAGAAGAGTGGAGGCTGAACGTTAACATTCATTCAGCAAGTACTTTCCAAGGCCAGGCTAAGTGTTGCCCTAGGATAGGAACTGCCAGCCCCTGCCTCTCCTCTGCTTCTTGGGCTTCTGTGGGAGGCAGAGCTCTGCCCTGGGGCTGCCCACCTCAGCTATGGCTGGGGGAGACAGGGCTGTGAACAATCAGGCACAGAGGGTAGGTCATGGCTGAGGAGTCCACAAGAGGTGCCCAACTGGCCCAGAGGATGCTCTCAGGGCTGCGTCAGGTGAGAGGAAGAGGATGAGTAAGTTTGCCAGGCTGACCGAAGGGAGGCACAGGGCCAGGAACCCAGGTCCTGGAGTCCAGCAGACAGCACTGGCAAAGGACTGGAAGGGATAAAGGGTACAAGGTTAAGGAATTAACTGCAAGCAGTTCAACCAGGCCATGTGAATGGGTGAGGCTAGTCGAGAATGTGCAGGGGGAGCCATGGAGGACTGGAAATGCCAGGCTGAGGAGTCCCAAGAACATAGATGATGGACCAGGCTCCACCCTGACAGCAGGGAAGATTGCTGCCCACTCCTCCCATGCCCTCCACCAACTTCAGACAGTGTAAGGGCTCTGAAGCAACTCACCAGCTGTTCACCTGATCCCAATATGCTGGTGATTTCTTCTCTGGAAAGACTAATAATCTCCCCTTTAAGGGTTAGGTGTTTAATCAAGTAACCTTAAAGAAAATTAAGTGTCCTTAAAGCAGGGCCCACTGGGACATCTGGCCCAAATGGGAAGCCGATACACACTGCTGTGGTTGGTGTGCTCGCTGGGAAGCTCCTGGCTTGCCCATCAGGACCCTGCAGGACTCAGTGGATTCCTCAGTTGATCCTCAGGGCCCCCCACAGAGCATCCTGGCGGGAAGCCAGGCATCCTAAGTATCTACAGATATACTGGGACTTTGGGCCTCCTTCTCCTCTCCTCTCTAGGTCTGTTTCCCAGTGGCATTATTAGAGGTATGGGTTAGATTAGTTGAAATCTGAGGTCTTGACAACTTAGATTGACTAATGAATTATTATCCACAGAAGATCCCCCTAAAGAGACTACAAGCCCCTCCTTGGGCTGCTCCAGAGGCCTGGATTTTCAAGTATTGGTTTTCATGCACCTGGGAGTGAGGTCAAGGAAGTGGGGCTCTTAGAACACCGTGTTCCTGAGACTCTGAAACTGCGACGGGGACCCTGGAGGTGACTGCTGAGGACCCTAAAGTTCTGCTTTCGCTACCCCCATCTTCTGACACATTAAAAGAATAGCTACTGAAGTGGGAGGGGTTGCCATGGCAACACCACTGCTTGCGGGTATGTCACCACCAAGGGGTCCTCAAAATAGGTCCTTATCACGGTACATGAGCAAGTGTGGGGAGCTAGGTTTTCTCAGGCATGTACCTGGGCCCCAAGTAGGACAGGAGCCCATTTTCACAAGGACAAGCTGAGGACACAAATGAGGAGGAGGTTGGCCCCTGGATCCCATAGCAGTCCAGGGCATGACGAGAATCATATTTCTGCAACAGAACTGGAATGAACCCAGGTTCATTCTTACTGTACAGATGAAGCTGAGGCCCTAAGAGGGAGGGTCATGCCCAAGGTCACATAGGAAGGAGATGCAGAGTGAGCCTTCCGGCCTCTAGATCTGCTCTAATAGTAAAATGAATTCACATTCCTTGCTTCTGTCAATTTGCCCAAAGGGTGTGTGGCTTCAGCTTCCTTGAGTCTGTACCATAACCTGGGCAGATACTGTCATCACGCATTTGCTCATTTTACAGATGAAGAGACTGAGACTCCTAGCCCCAAGTCCTCAAAACTGCCAGCAGCAGCTCCACACCCAGGAGGTTCCAGAAGTGGTATAGGCCAAGACACTGCCTGCACCAGGCTCCTTTCCCAGCTCTCAAATCTCCACCAACAACCCCTGCAAAGTGCATAGGCAAGCCAGCCGCTGCCTGGATACAGCATCTTTTGTCTCTCTTATCTCTAAGCACATTGGGACCTCAGCTCAGGTTAGTAGCCCAGAGGTCCTGCCATCAGACTTTCCCTCCCACCCAAATCTCATGCCTCTATTTATGCTGGTCCCTCTACCTGAAGGTTCTTGATAGTCTCTGAACCAGTAACACTGAACCAGTAACACTGGTTCATTTTTCAATATCCGGATTGATTGTCACCTCTTCCAGGAAACCCTCCGTGATGCCAGGATGATTTAGCTGCCAAACCCTCACTTCCAGGCCTCCTCAGTTCCCCATGCTTCCTCCCCCGTCACTGCGTAGATCATCTGCACTGTCATCCCCCTAGTCTCACTTCCTTAAAGGTAGGGACCAGGGATTGACATGTGTGTGGCAGAGTCTGACACACACAGGTGAGCCACCAATAAACTGAAGGGCCTGTGCCCGAGTCCCCACTGTGAGAAGCCTTCCTGGATGCCCCAGGCAGTCTGCCACTCGTCACAATGTCGACGACTGTTGCATGTGTCACATAAAATGAGTGACAAGGACTAACAGGCGAGTCACAAGTTTGTTTACAAAGCATTTTCCATTCGTGATAACCAAAACCCTTGCATCCTTGACAGTCTGAGAGTTTCTGATCCTATTTTCCACTGAGGGGGAATGAGATCCTCAGAGGAGAAGAGAGAAACCCAGCCAGGTCCTTGAGGAGAGCCAGGGCTGAAATCCTCTCTGGCTCCTAAGCCCTAGAAGCAACAAGGGGGACTGTGGTGAGCACCCCCTGCCCCTGGCGATCAGCCCTGGAGACAGCTCCTTGAGACCGTGGAGCCTCCAGAGCAGGGAATAGCTGCAGGCCCAGCACCTAGCACAGGTGGGCACAGAGAAGGCCAGAGGCAGCACTGAGGACTCGCACCGAAGCAAAAAGCAGGGCTTCTTGCCAAGAGGAAGGAGCAGCACTCGGGAGGGTTGAAGTCCCGTTAATGATTCATTCATTCAACAAATATTTACGGAGCACCTACTATACTCCAGGCACTGCGCTCAATGCTGGGACAAACACTGAGGGAGACAGACAGAGGTCCTGTTCCGAAGGGGCTGACATTCTTGCGGGGCAGACCATCATCTAGACAGAAAAGTACACCTGAGAACTTAGCTAATGAGAAGGGCTATAAAAGTACAACAGGACGGGACAGTTCTCCAGATGGTATGGTCAGAGAAGGCCTCCGAAAGGGGACTGAATGGTTCAAAGACAGCCATGCAGTGACCTGGGCAGAAGACAGCCAATGCAAAGGCCCTGAGGTAGGACTGAACTGATGGGAATCCTGGGGAAACAGGAAGACCCCAGCCGTTCTGGAGCAGGACATGGAAGCAGGGGAGTGAGGGCTGCTCACAGGGGGTTCCACAGCTACAAGGAGGAGTTTGGAAGGTTTGGAATACAATGAAGGCAACTGGCTGTTCCCCTGGCCTCAGAGTTCCAGGGTTCATGGTGCATCTACTCATCAAGGCAAGTTGGGACATCTTCTTGAAAGTGCACAAGAAGGGGTGATCTGCCAGCCCCATCATGGTCCCAGAAAAACCTTCACTCAATCAGGAAATGAGCACCTGCAGTGGCCAGAACCCTGCACTCCACCCTCCACGGCTTCACCACACTTCTCTCTTAGTTTAAGGAAGCCAGTGACTGGGAGGTGGATCTGTATTCTAACCCTGGCGTTGGTAACCCTGGTCTAGTCTCTTCTCTCCGGGGCCCTCAGTGTTCCATCTGCAATGTGAGAGCTGCCCCTGACCCAGCACTGCCAGAGAGCTGTGATTTTATGACTCAAGTACCTGCTGGAGAACTCAGGGGTGGGAGGATGGGGGTGGGGCAGGATTTCCACACTGGCCACTGAGTCACCAAGTCTGCTAATAAAATTCTACTCTTGGCCCTCCTTTCCCAGCCCAGAAGAGCCCTCAGTAGCACGGAGAACCCCAAAGTGGTATTTGTGCATTTGGGGAAGTGGTGTAGGGGAGGGGGTAAGCTATATAGAATTGGGGGGAGGGGAATATGAAAATCATGTTCTCATCCTGTGATTTAGAACTGAGTTAGGTGTCAACCCTCCAACAATCCAGCCTCTTAGTTTCACCTCCTACTAAGCTCCTGCTTGCACACTCCCAGTGATGGGGAGCTCCACCCCACCCACACCAAACCTGTTGCAGTGGCTGTCAGAAAGCATTCCTCCATTATATCAAATCTGCACCCCCCACCTCCCGAAATTCCAGCCCTGTTCCTGGCCTTGCTTTTGCGGGGCCACGCAGAACAAATCAGTTCATAATTTTACTGAAGCTGCCACCATTTCGTGCTGGGTCCTGTGGTGAACCCTGGGTATTCATTCAGGCAGGCATCAGAGGGCTCTGATCGGAAGGGCCTTAAACCCAGGGGCAAAGGCCAAGGATGCAAATAAGAATAACTCTGCACCTTCCACCCCTGGTACAGGTAAATCCTTCAGACATTAGGAAATACCAACAGAGACTCCTGTCTCCTGCACAAACTCCCAGCACACACACAGCACACACCCACCTGCCCCCACAGCTGGCTTTTTTTTGCCCAGGAAACCAGACACCAAGGTATCTATTTCAATCTCACCCATCACAGGTCTTCCCTTCACAGAAGCCATGGTCTCCCCTTAAATATCACCACTGACAAAGTGTTCATCACCTCCCAACAATGAGACTTTATAGGTAAAAACCAGGCCACTGGGGAGTGTCTTCAAAGATCAAGGATGTAGAAATCAGGTCTAATGGAGATGCCAGATAACACAAGATTTGCTTCAGCTCCCTCCCTTCCCCACCCAGTCTTTCACCAAAGAGAATCCCAGACAGCTAAAGTGATTGGTTTGCATTACATGCCAGCTCTTGCTATATTCCATGATAGAATTGTTTGCAGCCAGTTTTTTTTTTTTTTTCAAATGTTTTCAAGACCAGATTAAAACATGGAGACATGCTCCTGAAAGGACAGTAAATGATTTGGTCAAAATCACTCACTGGAAGTCCTCCTAAATAACAAATTCTAGGTCAAAAATGAGGAAGTCAGGGTTATCTGCTCCTGGAAGATACAACTCACCTCTGTGGATAGCAGAGATGAGGGAAGGGTATCTCCAGGAAGGCCCACCCCTAGAGAGAGCATCCCTATCTCATTGCCTGGAGACAAAAGCATTTTTAAAAGCATGAACATGGGTAGGGTCCTTCCTTCCCTGTTATGGGCATTAAATGGCACAGTGAATGGACAAGCACTTTTAAGTGAGAGCAGAGACTGTCAGAGGCTATCGGGCCGGGTGCACGGGACAGCTCAGGCTGCATGTACCCAAGATGGCAATAGCAGCTAGGTACCTCTCCAAGGGCAGTGAGTGGCACTCAGACCAAGAGGGGCAGATAATCACACCAACAGCCACACAGAGAAAAGGGCCAATGCCTAGGATACAGTTAAACTGTGGTACAGCTCAGGGTGGTTACCCAGCAGCCCCTAGAATACTGTAAGTGATTTGGAGTAACAGAAGGAAATACTCACAATTTAACATCAAGAGGGAGAAAATAGGATTTAGAACTATATCCACATCATACCCTCAATCTTACCTAAATGATGTATACAGATAAAATTATAATGAAATATACTAAAATGCTATTAGGAAACTATCTTTGGACAGTCAATTAACCAGGAACTTTTCATTTTCTTCCTGTTTTTCCATGTTTTTCGAAATCCAATGGTTCGTATGTTTTATTTTTATAATGAAGGGGTTGGAGTAGGCTATTGTTAGTTAATAAAGAAAAATCCTAAGTAGGAGAGGTTCAGCAAGCTGAATAAAGGCTTTAGGTAGAGGGAGGGAGGACTCAAGCAAGACAGACCAGGGCAGCTGTGAGGATGTCCCAGAGTCTCCTGGATTTGTATTTAATCCCCTGGCCAAGGCCCTGTTAGGGAAACCTTGGGCAGGTCATGCCTCCTCCCACCTCAGTTTCTCCAAGCATAGGTGAGAGGTGTGAGACATGGAAGGGATGCTCTTCCTTGAGCAGGAAAAGCTGTGGAGTTTGATCTCAACTCTGCCCCTGATTCAGGGAGGACATCAATTCCACATGGTGGAACAGCAGCACAGACCACACTGAAGGGCACCCAGGGTCCTCTTGTTCTATTTTCTAAGCATTCCAGGCTCACAGTCGCTGCTGAGTGGCTCCCAAGCCTGGGCTGGGTGGCGGGCAGAGGACAGTGTGGGCACAGCTGTCCCAGCCAGGCATGTTCCCTGTCTGGTGGCCTGCCCCATCCAGCGCCTCACAGATTGATCCACCCGGTGAGGAGGGATGGAGGGAACTGCCAGGGTCCAGGAGCAGTGCTGGGGCTGGAGAGGAGTTCTCAGGTAACATCCTATCTCACAGGCTGGAAGAAAAGAAGTGATGTAACAGAGGTCCCCCAAATTGATGAGTGCTAAGGTGGAGAATGCGCCCACATGACTACCAGGTGGCCTGGATCAGACCATTATTCTAACCTCATCTCAGACTCAGATGAGCAGGGGGGAAGAATGGGGGTGGTGGTCGGGGAGGGGGCCGCAAGCCTTCCCAAAAGAAAAGAGGGGTTGGGACCTCAGCCCCCAGAGCGGCCCACCCTCCAGCAACAAACTCCCACTATACCAACACACTCCTGCCTACCTTGGAGCCCTTCATCACCTCCTTTCCTGAAAGCCCTCTCGCAGCTGCATGGCCCCAGGAGGAAGCCGGCAAAGCCCTGCAGACCCTGGGCTGTGACAGTTCATCTCCCAGACCCTTAGTCCCGCTCCCAGAGGCCTCAGCGGGCAGCATGGCTCCTTAATCAGAGCCCTCGCTCAGGGCAGCCGGGCCCGATGCTCACCTCGCAGGACCCCGGAGTAGGCGGCTATGAGGGTCTTCATGACGAAGCCAGTACAGGTCGGGGCCCCGCGGGAAGCCGCCAGACCCCGCGCCCCTGGCCCATGCCCCGGCCGCCGGGGCCAGGGCTTCGCGCCGAGCAGGGGAGCGCGGGGACCGCTACGGCCGAGGGTGCGGAGGGACGGGCCGCCAGACGGGCCGGAGCACCGGCGGAAAGCGGAGCCTTGGCCACGGCCACGGCCACGGCCACTGCGCCCGCGGCTCCGAGCGCGACAATTTGTAACCTCATAAGGGGGCGGGGCCGACGCGGCAGGGGCGGGGCCGGCCGTTCCAACCACTGCAGCCTCAGCTCCGTGGGGGTGGCTGAGCGCCGGGCTCGGCCGGGCGCGGGAGGGCTGTAGGGGGACTCTTGCTCCTCACAGCTGCGCCGCCCGCGGCGCGGGGTCCTCCTCGCGAGGGGCTGCTTGGTTATTCCTGCTGCTCCCTGTGCCCGCCCCTAGCCGCTCCCCCGCGGCGGTTGGTGCAGCCCGGCAGCAGGAACGTGGGCCGGGAGGCCCGGCACGTGCGGGCCTGGGGCGGGGGGCAGGCGGGGGTTTGTGTTTTCCGTTCCGCAGGGCTTCGCTTTGGCTACAGATGCCGAGGTCCCGCCTCTGATTGGTGGTTGAGTAGGAATTAGGTAGGTAGGGCCGGGCTCCTAAATCCCTCAAGTTGCCTCTACCTTTCCGTCTAAACCTCACAGAGCGTGTATACTGTATACTGCTGCGTGCTGGCGACCCAAACCAGTCACACCTGGCCCTGCCCTGGGAGGTGCTCTCCTTGGTGAGAGGCAATCACACACTGAAGCTGGCAGCAGTGCTAGGCCAAGAGAGAAATCTCTGGCTATAGATCCAGAGGAGAGAGGTCCTTTTCTTGGACTGGGGGCTGGGGACTGGAGGCTGGGTGCACTTTCCAGAGAGATTATTGCACAACAGAGATGGAATCAGATAGACCCGGAGCCAGTTCTGGTCTTCCCTTTCTTGAACCTCAGTTCCATATCTGTACAATAGGAAGAATAACAGTTATTTTGTGAGGTGCTTTGAGAACTAAATGAAATAAAATTTTTAAAGTTAAAAAATAGCCTAGTATAGTACCAGGCACATAGAAAGTTTTCCAAAATTATTTTTGTTGCCCTTTGATGAGTAGTTTTGTAAAGGGTGTGAGGGTAAGGCGTAAACTCTTAGAAAAGGCAGCATGTTTGGGGCAGGGTTAGGGTACCTGGAGTGGCTGGTGCTCAGACAGCTATGGGAAATGATGCTGGAGCTAGATCTTAGGAAGGTTCTTGACTGCTACCCTTGAGACATCAGGGCGGGGATAGCTTTGAGTTGGGGGATGAGAGTGTTTATATGTTTTTAAGAGTCCTCCAGCCAAAGTGTGGGGAGAGACTGGAGGCCAGGAGGGCAGTGAGGAAGCTGCAGAAGGGACCCAGGTGAGAGAGAACAATTCCTGAGCTCAGATGATGGTGGAAGGATGGAGGGAAGGCCTGGTCTGGAGAGAAGTGTAGGAGGAGGGGAGATCGACTGGAATGAGGTGGAATGACTTACTGCATGTGGATGGTAAGAGCAGGCGTGAGGGGAACAAGCTTGTCAGTGAAAAGACGGGTTCCTTGAGTCAGCTTGAGGAAGCTAGGTGTGGACTCACGGCATAAGATGAGAGGGAATCTCTGCTGCTGAGGTCTTTACCATCTCTTGTCAGAAGTCGCAGTGCCAGCACAGCATGCGACAAACACCACTGATGGGACCTAGAAACCCTGCCATTTGTTGAGCCTGTTCAAGGTTACAGGAGTAAACCTTGGGAAAAAAGTCATGGAACCCTAAGGCTTGAGTTGGCTAAGAATAGAAGGAAAAGCATTCCAGGTAAAGAGAGCAAGCAGGTGGTGAGGTTCTGATGCTGAAAAGAGCTTTGTGCCTTTTAGGAAGCTGAGGGAAAGCTAGCAGCTTTCAGGTTTGTGGGAGACATAGGGGTCAGCGAAGGCTGGGAGGTTGGATCAGATGTGATGGATTTCTGGTGAAAGAGCAGTGCAGCAAGGTGGATGCTGAAGATGCCATGAATCTTTCAATCCTCTCCCCAGCGGTGTTTTGGGTCCCCTTGGAAGCAAGACTCCTACTGGCCTGGAGGTACCCCAAGTCAGTGTATGGCTTGTGCCTGCTCCAGAAAAGTCTCCTGTGGAGGAGGTATTGGGCTGGAACACATGGCCCACCCAGCTCCCTCATAGTATGGTCTAAGGGGCAGAGTGTGGGCTGGGAACAAGGAGGCCTGCGTGCTGGCCTTTCTTGTCCCACCGACTTGCAGCAATTCCTTGGGCAAGTCACCTTGCCAGCCTCGGTTTTATCTTCTGCATCCTGAGACGAAAGTGGAAGTTCTTAGCTCGCCAACTGCCCTTGAGTATTTGAGGATCCAGTGAAATCACAGCATGTAAAATGGTGTCACCACCATGTTATGAAAGTAGGCTACTGAAATGGTGAGACTGGATCAAGATGAAAGCCCCTTCAGATCCCAAGTTCATCTACTTCAGCACATTTTTTCCTATGCACTTTCCTGGGCCTGGCTGTCCCTGGGACACAGAGGGTAATCAGACACAGTCCTTGCCTTCGAGGAGCCCTAGCCCAGAGCTATGTCCCAAAACCAATGGTTGCAGCAAGACGGCTAGGCTGTGGTGCACCGACATGTGGGAGGCTGTGCCGAGTTCAGTCCTTTCTCCTGCTCTATCACCATCTCCTTGAGCCAGGAGCTTTCCCAGGGTCGTCAGGAGTATCATCACTCTGTGCCCAGTGCAGGCCTGGCTCAGGTTCGTGGCTCAGTCAGTAGTGGACTGGCCAGTGAGTAAGTACAACAGAGTCATGGACAAAGTGCCATGAGCTGGGTGGGGGTTGTGTCAAAGGAGGGCATGGTAATTAAGAAGGTTGAGAGGTGACATTTGCTGCTGGGCCTGAGCTGAGGAGGACAATTCTGCCTAGCAGAGAGGAAGGAGAAGGCCTTTGGGCAGAGGCTACAGCCTGAAACAGAGGCCTGGAGGTGGGAACCATGAGCACCCTGATTGGCTGGAGGAAGGATGCTGGAAAGGGGATGCAGGCAGGGAGGAGTAGGAGATAAGGCTGGAGAGATTGATTGGACCAGATTTGAGGGGTCTTATAATCCTACCTGGACTTCATCCTTGGGACCAGACCAAAGGCGGGCTATGAGCAGAGCACCTGGATTAGACTGGAAGGTTAGGAAGATCAGGTGTGTGGGTGCGTGGGGACTTGGGATAAGGCAATAAAACTAGGGCCAGTTTGGGCCCTTTGCACACATGTTCACCAAAGGATGCTAAGGCAAGTCTGAGGGCTGAGAAGGGCAGTCACTTCCTTCTGGGTCATCTCACAGAGTGACAACTCCTTCCCAACAGCCCCCAGCTGCCATGCTCAAGGCACCTGCGTAAGCAGCTTGGTCCGCTTTGACTTGGATAGAAAACCAGACCCAGCATTAGAGTAGCCAGAGAGGATGTTTCTTGGCAGCTTTCTGTGTCCTGGGACTATTCTTTGCTGCGCCAGGTGAGTATGGGGGCCTCATACCAGGCACTGACTTCCCCTGGCCCCTCCCCACACATCCTAGCATCGCTCCAGTCCTGTCCTCATGGCCTGCCCTGCTTCTCCTGCTGATGTGTGGGTAGGGTGGCTCCAGGACTTGGGTAACCTTTCCTTCATTATTTCCCATCCCAGTGCTTTCCCCACTTTGGCCAAACCCCAGATGGAGTGGTCAAATCAAGCCACAAATCCCAGTTTGACTAGGGTTGTTGTTCTTCTTCAGTTGCTAAGTCATGTCCGACTCTTTGCACTGCAGCATGCCAGGCTTCTCTGTCCTCAACTATCTCCCCCAGCATTTGCACAAATTCATGTCAATTGAATCAGTGATGCTATTGAACCATGTGCCCAGGGTGGGCTTCCCCAAAGGTAGTATGTCCCACCCGCCTCTTCAGTCACCAAGGCTGTGCTGCCATTAGGAATTATGGGTGCAGTTTTATGGTTTGTGAGGGGGTGGATATGGGCTCCTCTGAGACCCGTAGCAGTGATGGCAGCCTCAGCCCCTCCATTGCACAGAGGAGGTGAGTGACTGGTTTGCAAGGCAGAGAGGAAACCTGTCCTAAGAGAGACACAGGGCGAAAAGCAGAAACAAACGCTTACAAGCGCTCTGCTCCAGGCAGGCCCTGGCCTGTGGGAGCTCACCCAGTCCACGTGGGACCATCCCTGCCGGGGGGTGATTATCACCCCGCTTTGTGAATGAGGTGCAGGGAGGTAACGGGACTTGTCCAAGATGAGACAGTGAGTAAATAGCAAAGCTGGGATTCACATCCAAGACTTCCTGAGCCACAAGCCCATGTGCTTTCTCGGCTTCACAAGGCTCGGTGGGGAGGTGGCGAGGAACTACCCCTAACCCTGGAATTGTTTGATGAAAGTAAATTCCCAAACTTTTCCTCCTTAAAGCTCTCATAGCCCTGTGAGGTTGATCCCATTTTGCAGTTGGGAAAACTCAGGCTCAGAGACTCCAAGCGTGTGCCAGATGTCAGAGCTGGGGCTGGGATTTGAGCCAGTTCTCATAGCCCAAGGCTAGTGCTTATCTGGGTCAAACTCATTTCCAGTGCTGGGCTCACTTGGAAGGTTGAAGGACAGAGGTGATAGCAAAGGGAGAGGGCCTGGCATGGCCCGGTGGTCTGTGCCACATGCCACCCTCCTCCTCTTTCCCCATCCAGGAATTTTCCAGGCAAGATTGCTTTGGGGCACGGAGCTCCTTCCCTCTTGGGACTCTCTCCCTCCCCTTCTAAACCCCTATCATGCCCCGTCTGTGTGATTTTCACCACATGCTTCTTGGTCTTCAGGGGCCAGATGGTGTACAGTCTCTGGTACCAGGCTAAGGAGTCTTCACTTTGTCCTCAGAGAAATGGGAAGCCATAAAGTGTTTTAGCAGGGATGACATATGGTCAGTTTGGGCTTTAGAAGGATCAGTGTTCAGGTAAGAACACCTTCTGTGTCACCTCCATGGTACCCTTCCTGACTATCTCTGCCCTGTATTGGTCGGGGTCCCCATGGGAAACAGCATATCTGTAACTGGGCAATTTGGGAATTTTAATATAAAGACCGTCTTCAAAGATGTAGCCAAGATATAGGGAAAAAATCTAGGTGTGGTGAGGCACCCCAAGGCCAGTGTTGTTGTGGGAGCATGTGGCCTGAAGGGCAAAGGGAGGAGGCCAGGTAGGGTGGGAGGTGTGTGACGAGGGCTGCCTGATGGAAGCTGTGGCATAGACAACCTGTAGTGATCTAGCAAGGCTATTCTCTGTCCCTTCCTCATTCCCATCTGCTGCCAGGACTTCCCAAGGAGCAGAGGGTGGATGAGCCCAGCGATGCAGTCTATGCAGAGAATCTCAGCAGAGTTTAGGGTGGAGAGAGGTGGAGGGTTGGTCTGGAGGTTAATGGGCCTAGGAGGGCCCTCTCCACACCTGTGTCCCCATCAGACCTAGCTTCTTTCTCTCAAAGCATCTGTAACTGTTAGTGTCTATACACCTGTCCTGCCCAGGAGATGCTACTTGAGGGAAAAGATGGAATCAGTGGGCTCTCTGTGTCTCAGTGCCCAGCACTGGGCCTGGCCCACAGGAGGGACTTGACTAGGGTTGGAAGGAAGAAAGAAGGAAGAAGGGAGGAAAGGAGAGAGGGAGGGGAAGGAAGGAGAGGTGATAGGGATGCAGGCAGAGCTAAAGTAGTGGTGGATGAGAGGTTAGAAGGGAAGTCTGGGGAGATGGTGAGCCCTTAAAATCCCTAGGGCTTGGTGACATGGAGCTGGGGCTGAAGCACAGAGAGATGCTTGGAGATAACTTTAGGTTTCAGACCAGAACCTGGGAGCACTGACCTCCACTCTAATGGCAGACCTGGGGGAGGGGGCTCAGTAGTGGCCTTTGGCCCTGTCTTGTGGGACAAGTCTAGCCAACTAGAGAGGAGTAGGCCTGAAACCCTTGGGAACCAGCCTTCAGAATAGCTCCTGCCCCTGTTAGCATGCCTGTTGCAATATGTACAGAAAGTGCCCCTTGCGACATTCTGTCTGTAAGTTTCTTACTCAACTCTCCTAGGACCGTTTTTTCCCTGCAGGGAAGGGGCGGGAGGTAAATCTTCCCACGCTGAGAGTTCCTCGTGAATGCTTTTCCATCTATCCCTTTGTCTGGTCCACCTTTCTGGAGACCCTCCTAGCCCTGTGCTGATCTGGGGGGTGCAGTCCTTGCTCTCTGGGGACCTGAGTTCTGGGAGAAGAAATAAACACATTAAAAGACAATTAGTCTGCTTGGTGATGGATGCTAAATAGACTCACTGTGGTGATTATTCACAATATACACATATTTATTATCAAATCGTGTTGTGTACCTGAAACAAGTATCAGATCATTTCAGTCGCTCAGTCGTGTCCGACTCTTTGCGACCCCATGAATCATAGCACGCCAGGCCTTCCTGTCCATCACCAACTCCCGGAGTTCACTCAGACTCATGTCCATCAAGTCAGTGATGCCATCCAGCCATCTCATTCTCTGTCGTCCCCTTCTCCTCCTGCCCCCAATCCCTCCCAGCATCAGAGTCTTTTCCAATGAGTCAACTCTTCGCATGAGCTGGCCAAAGTACTGGAGTTTCAGCTTTAGCATCATTCCTTCCAAAGAAATCCCAGGGCTGATCTCCTTCAGAATGGACTGGTTGCATCTCCTTGCAGTCCAAGGGACTCTCAACAGTCTTCTCCAACACCACAGTTCAAAAGCATCAATTCTTTGGCTCTCAGCCTTCTTCACAGTCCAACCCTCACATCCATACATGACCACAGGAAAAACCATAGCCTTGACTAGACGAACCTTTGTTGGCAAAGTAATGTCTCTGCTTTTAAATATGCTATCTAGGTTGGTCATAACTTTCCTTCCAAGGAGTAAGCGTCTTTTAATTTCATGGCTGCAGTCACCATCTGTAGTGATTTTGGAGCCCAGAAAAATAAAGTCTGACACTGTTTCCACTGTTTCCCCATCTATTTCCCATGAAGTGATGGGACCGGATGCCATGATCTTTGTTTTCTGAATGTTGAACTTTAAGCCAGCTTTTTCACTTTCACTTTCATCAAGAGGCTTTTGAGTTCCTCTTCACTTTCTGCCATAAGGGTGGTGTCATCTGCATATCTGAGGTTATTGATATTTCTCCTGGCAATCTTGATTTCAGCTTGTGTTTCTTCCAGTCCAGCATTTCTCATGATGTACTCTCTGTATAAGTTAAATAAACAGGGTGACAATATACAGCCTTGACGTACTCCTTTTCCTATTTGGAACCAGTCTGTTGTTCCATGTCCAGTTCTAACTGTTGCTTCCTGACCTGCAAAGAAATTTCTCAAGAGGCAGATCAGGTGGTCCGGTATTCCCATCTCTTTCAGAATTTTCCACAGTTTATTGTGATCCACACAGTCAAAGGCTTTGGCATAGTCAATAAAGCAGAAATAGATGTTTTTCTGGAACTCTCTTGCTTTTTCTATGATCCAGCAGATGTTGGCAATTTGATCTCTGGTTCCTCTGCCTTTTCTAAAACCAGCTTGAACATCAGGAAGTTCATGACTCACATATTGCTGAAGCCTGGCTTGGAGAATTTTGAACATTACTAGCGTGTGAGATGAGTGCAATTGTGCGGCAGTTTGAGCATTCTTTGGCATTGCCTTTCTTTAGGATTGGAATGAAAACTGACCTTTTCTAGTCCTGTGGCCACTGCTGAGTTTTCCAAATTTGCTGGCATATTGAGTGCAGCACTTTCACAGCACCATCTTTCAGGATTTGGAATAGCTCCATTGGAATTCCATCATCTCCACTAGCTTTGTTCGTAGTGATGCTTTCTAAGGCCCACTTGACTTCACATTATATGTCAATTATATTTTTTAAAAAGGCAATTGCTTCTCAGTAGTTTTCCCAGCTTTCCATAGCAGTGAAATCCTTTCTTCAAATGCAGCCTTGTTCTGAAGCCCATGAGGTGACACAGATGACGTGCGATTGTTACATATTGTGTTCAGGCTTCAGTTTCCCTGTGATGCATCCAGATGGGAATAGGTAAAGTATCTCCTTCCTGGGGTTGTTGTAAGGACTAAAAGAATGAACACAGTGCCCAGCACAGGGCCAAACATCTAGTACTTGACAAATGTTATCAAATAGAAGTGTTATGATTGAAAACATGGATTGGGAGGACAGATTTGCCTGGAGATGGAGCAATCTGTCCAAAGGGCTTTGAGCAAACATACTGGAAGGGTGAAGTGTAAAATGCCCCGAGAAACCAGTGGAACTGGAGGAGGACTCGAGGAATGACAAAGAGACAGGCATCCCAGCATGGAGATGAAAACACCTCCAGAGGAAAAGCACAGATGTGACCAAGAGTCCCAGACAGCAGAGGCCCAGTAACAGCAGCCTTAGTCAGAGGAACCTGGAAGTGTGGTGTGCTTGACCTGGCTAGCGCGTGACTTATCTTACTAAGCAAAGCCCAGTGCAGGCATAGAGATGGCTGAGACTCAATCCCGCTCTCAGGGAATTTGTAATCCAGGAAGTCACTCTGGCACAAACAGCTGCAATCTAGGGAGGAAGTTGGAGGATCAATGAAAAGGGGTTTGGGTGAATCAGGAACACTTCCTGGAGGAGGGTGCAGTTGCACTGGGCTGGATCTGCCTAAATACACCACTGTGCTACACTCTGCTGCAGGAATTCTCAAACTTGCTTGTGTATCGGGATCACCTGGAGGATTGGTCAAACACAGCTTGCTGGGTACCTCCCCCAGCGCTCTGATTCAGTGGAGTTTGCATTGCTAACAAGTCCCTGAGTAGATGCTAACACTGATGCTTTGAAGCTTGCTCTCCGAATCCCTGTTGAACTGCTTTGAACTGAGGAAATAACAGTGCATCTCAGAGAAACTGCAGGAGGAATCTGTCTTCTCTGGGAGGTGATGGGAGGTGATGTTCAGCTGAAAAAGCATTAGGAGACTGGAGGTAGGGTGGAGCAGTCCTTATTTTTACCAAAGAAGCAGCAGCAGATTTCATGAACTACAGCATATAGTTGTTGTTCAGCTGCTAAGTCGTGTCTGACTCTGTGCGACCCCATGTCTGCAGCACGCCAGGCTTCCTTGTCCTTCACTGTCTCCCGGAATTTGCTCAGACTCATGTCTGTTGAGTCAGTAATGCCATCCAACCATCTCATTCTCTACTGCCCCCTTCTCCTTTTGCCTTCAATCTTTCCCAGCCTCAGGGTCTTTTCCAGTGAATCAGCTCTTCACATCAGGTGGCCAAAGTACTGGAGCTTCAGCTTCAGCATCAGTCCTTGCAATGAATATTCAAGGTTGATTTCCTGAAAATAACAGGTAGTAACATGTGCTAAACTTCAGTGAGTTTTTATTGTCTGCCAGTTCTGATTCTAGATACATTGCATGTGTGGATTTATTGAAGCCTCACAACCCTATGCAACAGACAGTACTACAATTTTCCCATTTTACAGTTGAAGAAATGGAGGCCTAAAGGGTTTAAAAACTTGCCCAGAATCACAAAGCTAGTGGCAGAGCCAGGATTTAAGTCCAGGTATTCTGGCTTCAGAGCCCATGTTCTTTAATAGGTGCAATTCCTGACTGGTTCTGAGGTCAGTGGTATAAACTGCATAATTTAAAGGGTGAACCTTGAGAGAAGGAAGCACTGGTTATCAGGAGCTGAGGTTGAGTCATCAAGAAGGAGTGATATTAATTGCATCAGTTTCCTCTCTGATGAGTTCACTGGAGTCCCAAGCTGGTGTAGGCCTGGGTCCTTGGGTGTCAGCCTAGTTCCTAAGCGCAGGATGACTTGCATGCCAGCATGGGCCTGACCAGGCAGAAATAGCTGTTCCAGATGAGAGCTAGGCCATGGGCAAGGTTTCCTGGCAGCTCCAGGCTCCACTTTCATGCTGGCCTTGTGGGGTTTTAAAATCAGCAACCTGTGCAAAGATTTTGACACAGCATGCAGGAGACAAGGGTTTAAGTAGCTTCTCTGGTGGCTCAGTAGTAAAGAATCCACCTGCCAATGCAGGAGATATGCGTTCTATCTGTAGGTCAGGAAGATTCCCTAGAGAAGGAAAGGGCACCGCGCTCCAGTATTCTTGCCTGAGACAACCCATGGACAGAGGAGCTTGGTGGGGTACAATCCATAGGGTTGCAAAAGAGTTGGATACGACTTGGTGACTAAATAACAAAAGCAAGATTAGAAGACCCTGAAAGCCAGCAGAAGAGGATTGAATCTGACAGGATGATGTTGAAGAGGAAGAAATATAGTCAGGCACTGGCTGAATGCATCTCAGCTTCTTTCTTTGGTATTCATGGCCTTCCCCAGGTTTTTGGGTTTGGTGGGTCATGAAACTGAGTAGGGTTGGGATTTCTGGTTAGGCTGACCTGTGTGGAATGATGCACACATTGATGGGCATGTTTAGAATCCTACACATAGATGCCTCTATCCTCAACAAACAGGACACCTTTCTCTCCATTCTCTGCTGCCCTAGGCCACACTGAACTCTTCACTGGTCCTGCACCTCCAGCTTTGAGCACCACATCAACCCCTGAAATGATCTTTGGGAAACACTGTCCAACCATTCTCTCCTTTGTCTCCCATAGCTCTTAGGATGTGGCCCAAGCTCCTTAACTTGGTATGCAAGGCCTCTCGTGTTCCCGCCCTTGACACTCTCTCCAGCCTGCCTCCTCTCTCCTCCTGCTCCTATCCCTGCCCCTCTCTGATATGGATCCAGCTCTCTGGTTACATCAGGTCACTTGCTGTGTCCTTGAATGTACTTTTCCACCTCTGGGTCTTTGCTCACACTGTGCTCTGGAGCCGAAGTGTCTTCCCCCCAGCTTCTCTTTTTCCACACCCTGCCCATCTTCCCTATCTACATCGTCTTTACCAACCTGCTTCTTATTTATTTTTTAAAGAATTTGTTTATGATTATTTGGCTGCATCTGGTCTTAGTTACAGCATGCAAGATCTTTCGTTAGGGAGCACATACTCTCTAGTTGTGACGTTCAGCCTCAGTAGTTGTGATGCTTGGGATTTCTCTAGTTGTAGTACATGGATTTAGTTGCTCTACGGCATGTGGGATCTTAGTTCCCTGACTAGTGTTTGAACCCATGTCTCCTGCATTGCAAGATGAATTCTTAACAACTGGACCAGCAGAAAAGTCCCACAAACCCACTTTTAAAAAGCTTTCACTTAAACACTAGCACTGGGACCTGAGTTGAGATTTTGGAGGTATATAGGGCCAGGTCCCTGCCTTCTAGAAGTTCATAACTTGAGAAATATATAGTTTGGAGAAGCATACATTTTGGAGAAACAGTTTATAGAGTAGTATATCTGTCTAGATTCATCCTCTTGTCTCAGGCAGAGATAAGGCTAATCCAAAAGTTCCAGTACCTAGCATGATACCTGGTACAGGGAGGACATCACAAAGAATGTATTGATTTCCCCAAGGGCAAGGATTGGATTTTATTCATTTCGTTGTACTCTCCCTGCCCCTACAATCATGTGCACTTGATAAATATATTGTGGGATTCAGTATTACATCTCATGTTGCTGCTGCTGCTGTCTCTTCAGTCATGTCTGACTCTGTGGGACCCCATAGACGGCAGCCCACCACGCTCCCCCGTCCCTGGGATTCTCTAGGCAAGAACACTGAAGTGGGTTGCCATTTCCTTCTCCAATGCATGAAAGTAAAAAGTGAAAGGGAAGCTGCTCAGTCGTGTCCAACTCTTAGCGACCCCATGGACTGCAGCCTACCAGGCTCCTCCGTTCATGGATTTTCCAGGCAAGAGTACTGGAGCGGGGTGCCATTGCCTTCTCCGACATCTCACGTACCCAGTGTAATTGTTGTCATCATTCATTCATTTATCTACTCATTCAGTACATTTACCGCATACATGTTCTTTGCCAAAACTTACGTAAGTACTGGGGATACAAATGTGAGGAGACCCAGCTCCTGCTATTCTGCAGCTTTTGTAGTTCAAGGTCAAATTGAGAAGAAGAAACACATTCCTTTAGGGAAGAGACCAGAGGCTGATGTGAATTTAACTGACCTTGTTCCCAACACTGTACATGCATCTGTTGTTTACCTTCACAACCCTGGAGGTATGAGTTCACAACAACCTTAAAATATGTATGAAGAAACTGAGGCTTGGAGCAATGATATCTAGTTAGAGGAAGAGCTGGGACTGGAATCCGAGTTGGTCTTCTGCCCAGGCCCTTGCTTTTTCTGATTCACCTGGGTCTGGATGGAAGGGAGGAAGGGAGAGAGAGAGGGAGAGAGAGAGAGAGAGCCTGAACACGGGGGTTTTGTTTTGTTTTTTAACCACCCTTTCAGTTCTGTATTGGGATGGTGCTGTGGCAGTACCTTGGGCGGGAAAGAAAACCTAAATCTGAAAATTTTCCAACACTGCCATTGGTCAATCTCCAGAATTCAGTCAAAGTTGTTACATCTTGTCTACCTCTTATTGGGAAAGAGACTCAGACCTGAAATAAACTTAGAGGAATCTGAAGCCAAGCAACTAGCCCAGTGTGGCCTCTCTCAGGGTCTGGAGGCTTGTTTTTTATAGAAGTTTGAACCCTCTGTGGCCCAAACTTTCCCTCTTGTTTGCCCAAGTCTCTTGACCAGTCTGACTAGAGGTTTATTAATTTTATTGTTTTTCTAATAGCAATTTTTAGTTTCAGTGATTTTCTCTGTTTATAATTTTATTTATTTCTGTTATGTTTGTTATTTCCATTCACTGATTTGCGTCAGTTATATTCTGTTCTTCTTTTTCTTAAGCTTAGAGCATTGGGTAAGACCATCTTATTTTTTTCCTTCAAGCATCAACAAGTTTATTTAAAAATTTTTTTTTGATTACAAAAGTTATGGTAGAAAGTAGAAGAAAAGACAAAGCTTAGAAAACTATGGATAGGCACAAAGGAAAAAAAATCACACATTATTTCACTTCCATGTAAAAGTGATTTTTTTCCCTTTATGTATGTACAACTGTTTTTTTCCTTCGTGTATGTATCTACTCACACACATCTTAATTTTTAAAATCTGGATCACAGTATACATATTCCTTTGTCATCTCATTTTTCTTCCACTTTTTTAAAAATTAATTTTTATTGGAGTGTAGTTGCTTTGCAATGTCGTGTTGGTTTCTACTATAGATAGCCTTTCTGATTTTCTAAGGCTCAGATGCTCAGTTGTGTCTGCCTCTTTGTGACTCCACAAACTGCATCCCACCAGGCCCCTCTGTCCATGGGATCTCCAGGCAAGAATGTTGGAGTGGGGTACCATTTCCTTCTCCAGGGGATCTTCCTGGCCCAGAGATCAGATCCCTCCCTGTCTCTTACATCTGCCTTGGAAAGTGGATTCTGTACCAATAGTGCCACCGGGGAAGTTTGTATTTTCTAATACAAACATTTTAATGATATAAATTTTCATCTACAAACTGTTCTACCTGCATCCCATGAAGTTTGATATGTTGTGTTTTTAATTTAACTGAGTTCAAAATATTTAAAAATTTCTTTTGCAATTTCTTTGACTCAGTTTTTTTTTCCCCACATAAACCTTTATTTATTTATTTATTTTTAATTTTATTTTATTTTTAAACTTTACATAATTGTATTAGTTTTGCCAAATATCAAAATGAATCCGCCACAGGTATACATGTGTTCCCCATCCTGAACCCTCCTCCCTCCTCCCTCCCCATACCATCCCTCTGGGTCGTCCCAGTGCACTAGCCCCAAGCATCCAGTATCGTGTATCGAACCTGGACTGGCAACTCGTTTCTTACATGATATTTTACATGTTTCAATGTCATTCTCCCAAATCTTCCCACCCTTTCCCTCTCCCACAGAGTCCATAAGACTGTTCTATACATCAGTGTCTCTTTTGCTGTCTCATACACCGGGTTATTGTTACCATCTTTCTAAATTCCATATATATGCGTTAGTATACTGTATTTATGTTTTTCCTTCTGGCTTACTTCACTCTGTATAATAGGCTCCAGTTCCATCCACCTCATTAGAACTGATTCAAATGTATTCTTTTTAATGGCTGAGTAATACTCCATTGTGTATATGTACCACAGCTTTCTTATCCATTCATCTGCCGATGGACATCTAGGCTGCTTCCATGTCCTGGCTATTATAAATAGTGCTGCGATGAACATTGGGGTACATGTGTCTCTTTCCCTTCTGGTTTCCTCAGTGTGTATGCCCAACAGTGGGATTGCTGAATCATAAGGCAGTTCTATTTCCAGTTTTTTAAGGAATCTCCACACTGTTCTCCATAGTGGCTGTACTAGTTTGCATTCCCACCTACAGTGTAAGAGGGTTCCCTTTTCTCCACACCCTCTCCAGCATTTATTACTTGTAGACTTTTGGATCGCAGCCATTCTGACTGGTGTGAAATGGTACCTCATAGTGGTTTCGATTTGCATTTCTCTGATAATGAGTGATGTTGAGCATCTTTTCATGTGTTTGTTAGCCATCTGTATGTCTTCTTTGGATAAATGTCTATTTAGTTCTTTGGCCCATTTTTTGATTGGGTCGTTTATTTTTCTGGAGTTGAGCTGTAGGAGTTGCTTGTATATTTTTGAGATTAGTTGTTTGTCAGTTGCTTCATTTGCTATTATTTTCTCCCATTCTGAAGGCTGTCTTTTCACCTTGCTAATGGTTTCCTTTGATGTGCAGAAGCTTTTAAGGTTAATTAGGTCCCATTTGTTTATTTTTTATTTTATTTCCAATATTCTGGGAGGTGGGTCATAGAGGATCCTGCTGTGATGTATGTCAGAGAGTGTTTTGCCTATGTTCTCCTCTAGGAGTTTTATAGTTTCTGGTCTTACGTTTAGATCTTTAATCCATTTTGAGTTTATTTTTGTGTATGGTGTTAGAAAGTGGTCTAGTTTCATTCTTTTACAAGTGGTTGACCAGGTTTCCCAGCACCACTTGTTAAAGAGATTGTCTTTAATCCATTGTATATTCTTGCCTCCTTTGTTAAAGATAAGGTGTCCATATGTGCGTGGATTTATCTCTGGGCTTTCTATTTTATTCCATTGATCTATATTTCTGTCTTTGTGCCAGTACCATACTGTTTGACTCAGTTTTTTTTAGAAGTGTGTTGTTTCCAAATATTTGGGTTTTTTTTTCAGATGTCTTTTTGTTAGGAATTTCTAGTTTGATTCCATTTTTTTTTTAGAAAATATATTTTGTGATTTTAATTCTTTTAAATTTGTTGAGGCTTATTTCATGGGCAGAATGTGGTAATATGTCTGTCTTGGCAAATTTATATATGTATATAATCTTTAATACGTACTTGAAAAGAGTGTTTATTCTGTTGATGTTGTGTACAGTGTTTTAGAAATGTTAGAGTAGGTCTTTTGATATAGTTATTTGGGTCTTCTTGTTTCTTACAGTTTTCTGGCTACTTGTCTTATCAGTGACTGAATGGAGAGAAGAAATTTGAAATCTCCAAATATAATTGTGGGTTTTTCTATTTTTCCTTTCAATTATATCAGATTTTGCTTCATGTATTTTGATGAACTATTATTCTATAAGCTTAGTGTATGTATTTAAGATTATTATGTATTTTTGATACATTTTTGATAAATTCTCCCTTATCATGGTATAATGTCTCTCCCTATTCTTGGTAATATTCCTTGTTCTTAAATCTATTTTGTCTGATATTAATATGGCTACCCTAACTTCCTTTTGATTAATGTTTCCATGGTATAATTTTTTCCATCCTGTTTCAACATATATATATATATATATTTAAAGTGAGGTTCTCATGGACAATATATAGGTCTTAGTTTTTAAAAATTTTAGATTGACAATCTGTCTTTTAATTGGAGGTTTGGGTCTTTTTTTTTAACTGGGGGACAACAGAGGATGAGATGGTTAGATGGCATCACTGACTCAATGGATATGAATTTGAGTAAACTCCAGGAGTTGGTGATGGATAGGGAGGCCTGGCGTGCTGCAGTCCATGGGGTCACAAAGAGTCAGATGTGACTGAGTGACTGAACTGAACTTGGATCTTTCACAACTGATATAATCATAGATGTGACTGGATTTGAAACTACTGTCTTGCTACTTGAAATTTTTTTGCCATCTGATATTGTATCCCTTTTTCCTCTTGTTATGCCTTATTTGGAATTAATTTAGTATTTTATTATTATTCCATTTTATTCTATTACTTGGTTCTTGATTATACCTCTTTGAAATATTTTTAGTGGTTGACCTAGGGTTTTCATAAACTTCTCCTATTTGTTGGTGGAATGCCAATCATTATGTAAAAAAGGAGAAGAAAATGTGGTAAATAGAATTTATGCCTGAAAGTAGGCATGTCTCCTTTTCTCTTAGACGGTTCGTTGACTTATGTTAGTCTGTGCCTCAAGTGGAGTCTACAGTGTCAGAGGGTTCTTCTTGGTCTCCTCCCTTCCTTTCTCTCCTTCCTTCCTTCCTTCATTTCTTTCTTTTTCTTTCTTTACTTCTATAGCTTCATTGATATATAACTCATATACCATAAAATTCACCATTTAAAGTGTACAATTCAACTGATTTTAGTTTATTCACAGAGTTTCACAACCATCACCGCAGTCCATTTTAGAACATGTCATCACCTCAAAAACAAAAGCCCTGTAGTTGCCAGGGAATAGGTATAGAGATTCTATTTCTGTTTGGGGGATAATGAACTTCTGGAACTAGGAACTGGTATTGGTTGTGCAACATTATGAATGCATTTAATGTCATTGAACTGTGCACCTTAAAAGTGTTAACAATAGTAAATTTGTTATTGTATTTTTACCACAATTAAAACTTTTTAAAGGAACTCTGTACCTCCCAAAGTCCCCCTATCCCCTCAACCCCTAAGCAGCCACTTCTCTACTTTTCACATGTATATATTTGCCTATTCTGCACATTTCATATGAATGGAATCTTACATTACATGACGTTTTGTGTTTGGCTTCTTTCACTTAACTTGTTCATAGGGATCATCCTTGCTATAAACTGAATGTTTATATACTCTCAAAATTCATATGCTGAAAGCCTATTGCCCAAGATGATAGTGTTAGAGGGTGCACCCTTTGGGAAATGCCTAGGTCAAGAGGGTAGCTTGACACTAATGATTGGAATTAGCGTCTTTATAAAAGAGACCCCAGAGAACTAGTTCATCCTTGATGTGAGGACGCAGCAAGAAGTCAGCAGTCTGGAACCTAGAAGACGGTCCTCACCGGAACCTGGAAGATGGCCCTCACTAGAACCTGACCATGCTGGGACCTTGATCTTGGATTTTCAGCCTCCAGAGCCATGAGAAATAAGTTTCTGTTGTGTAGAAGCTACTCAGTCTGTGATTTTTTTTCTTTTTAATATCATCCCGAATAGACTAAAACAATCCTTGTTGGACCATGTATCAGTATGATTTTATGATCAAATAACATTTCATTGTATGGGTACTATATTTCGTTTATCCATTCATCAATTGATGAGCATATAGGTTATTTCCACCTCTTGGCTATCATGAATAATGCTATTATCAAGGCGAGCAGCCTCGCACTGGCAATGAGGCACCACTGCCACAGACCAGCCTGCCTCGGCTTCGGTGCTCCGGTCGTGGGGACCTGGGTTCCTCAGCACACCCAGCTCCGGCAGCTCTGGAGCCTGTGTGCAGTCCTTTGGAAGCCCCAGTGCCAGCCTGGGCCCTTGCTGGGGAAGGATGACTGAGCTGCAGTTGGTACTGCTATAGTGAAGACATCTGGCAGAACTCAACAAAAATCCAGTGGAAGGCTTTTCAGAAGGTTTAATAGAGACAATGATCTTTACCAATGGGAAGTTCTTATTATTGCTCTTC
This sequence comes from Bos indicus, assembly GCF_029378745.1. Classification (NCBI taxonomy): domain Eukaryota; kingdom Metazoa; phylum Chordata; class Mammalia; order Artiodactyla; family Bovidae; genus Bos; species Bos indicus. The sequence continues at coordinate 55,611,442 of NC_091774.1, read as the reverse complement.
CAGATACACTTTACGAAGGTGGTGTTTTTAGAGCTCGTCTCACTTTCCCAAAAGATTATCCCCTTTGGCCTCCTAAAATGAAATTCATTACCGAAATCCAGCATCCAAATGTTGATAAACATGGTGATGTATGCTTTTCTATTCTTCACAAATCTGGGGAAGATAAATATGGTTATGAAAAGCCAGAGGAATGCTAGTTGCCTATTCACACAGTGGAAATCATCATGATTAGTGTCATGTCTATGCTGGCAGACCCCAATGGAGACTCCCCTGCTAATGTTGATGCTGCAAAAGAATGGAGGGAAGACAGAAACGGAGAAGTCAAGAGGACAGTTGCCCTCTGTGTAAGAAGAAGCCAAGAGCCTGCTTTTTAGTGACATTTATTCAACAGCTATAACTTCACTTATTTCAGGGTCTCCAATTGAGAAACATGGCACTTTTTCCTGCACTCTACCCACCTATTGCTGGACTTCTGTTGTAACATGCTGGCAAGCACTGGCTGGAACTGGACTGTAATAAAACATGCCAGTATCAATGCTGGCAAGAGCCTAACAAATGCCAGCTTACAGATGATTGTGCATCTTGAAATCTAATGAACTGTTTAACCCTTCAGGAAGAATTGTAAAGACCTATACGTAGCACAACATGATCCGGATAGTATATATACTGTTCATGTACATCCACAAATACACCTTGTACCAAATCACACTTTCTTGCAGTAGAATAAGAATCATGTAAATTCTAAAACATTTTAGCAGGTTTTCTTTCCTTATTGTTGTTTCTTTTCAGGTTTAAAAGCATGTCAGATAAAAAGCAATTAGGATTAACAGCTTCCATTTGATTTCCTTTAAACAACTGAGGCTTCATTAAACTCTTTCCACTTACTAAACTTTTATATCTTCTTTGTTTTCACACACTCCCCTTTATTTTTATCTCTTCTGTCTGCCAGGAAGTTTTCAAATCATGTAGTTCAAATACCCAAGTACTCAATAAACAACTACTTGATTTTTAATGATGACTTCAGAGGAGTGGTCATCACTAGAGGCTTTGTAACTTTGTATTGTACCTGTACCCATCTCTCAGATTGGATACAGCAATAACATTTTTGTTGTTGTTAAGAGCTCTTGAATTCAGTCATTATCCCTGGGAACTAAAAAGACTTAGTTCTGAATTCAATTCAGATTTAAAATGATTACATTTACTCCCAGCAACACAAAACTCTGATTTGGTTTTATTTTTTGCCCTCAGTTACCTAATGTGGAGGATGGATGAATAAAGCAGGCATAGCAACAGGCTTTCTACTTAACTTCTGGGTTTGCTATTAAAAATGCTATTTATCCTCATCCCTTCTCCTTAGCCCTTCACATTTCTTTGCCTCTATTCTTCTGATACTGCAGAGTTTTCTCACCTATTGTACAAAGAAATTGCAACGTATATTTTCATGCAATTTGATTTTGGAATTCTGTCACCTTATTGGTGAGTTCTTCCAAAATATAATTTTTTTCCAATAAAAATAATGCTATTATCAACATTCACGTATAATTTGTACATAAACATTTGTTTTCATTTCTCTTGGTCTATATCTAGGAGTGGAGTGGAATTGCTAAGTGAAATGGTACCTCTATGTTTAACTTTTTGAAGTACTGCCAGACTGCCTTTCAAAGTGCCTGCACGGTTTTACATTCCTGCCAGCAGTCTTTGAAAGTTCTTTTCTTTACATCCTTGTCAACACTTGTTACATTCTGACTTTTTTATTTTCATTTCAGTTCAGTTCAGTCGCTCAGTCATGTCCGACTCTGCGACCCCATGAATTGCAGCACGCCAGGCCTCCCTGTCCATCACCAACTCCCGGAGTTCACTCAGACTCACGTCCATCGAGTCAGTGATGCCATCCAGCCATCTCATCCTCTGTCGTCCCCTTCTCCTCTTGCCCCCAATCCCTCCCAGCATCAGAGTCTTTTCCAATGAGTCAACTCTTCGCATGAGGTGGCCAAAGTACTGGAGTTTCAGCTTTAGCATCATTCCTTCTAAAGAACACCCAGGACTGATCTCCTTTAGGATGGACTGGTTGGATCTCCTTGCAGTCCAAGGGACTCTCAAGAGTCTTCTCCAACACCAAAGTTCAAAAGCATCAATTCTTCGGCTCTCAGCTTTCTTCACAGTCCAACTCTCACATCCATACATGACCACAGGAAAAACCATAGCCTTGACTAGACGGACGTTTGTTGGCAAAGTAATGTCTCTGCTTTTCAATATGCTATCTAGGTTGGTCATAACTTTCCTCCAAGGAGTAAGCGTCTTTTAATTTCATGGCTGAAATCACCATCTGCAGTGATTTTGGAGCCACAAAAAACAAAGTCTGACACTGTTTCCACTGTTTTCCCATCTATTTGCCATGAAGTGATGGGACCGGATGCCATGATCTTCCTTTTCTGAATGTTGAGCTTTAAGCCAACTTTTTCACTCTCCGCTTTCACTTTCATCAAAAGGCTTTTGAGTTCCTCTTCACTGTCTGCCATGGGTGCCTGTTCTAGTGGGTGTGAAGTATTATGTCACTGTGGTTTTGATTTGTATTTCCCTGATGACTAATAATGTTGGGCATATTTTAATATGCTTCTTGGCCATTTTTGTGTCTTATTTGGAGAAATGTCTCTTTTGGTCCTTGGCCCACTTTTAATTGTATTGTCTTTTTGCTACTGAATTGTAAGATTCTTTATATATATTATATTAATATATAGACATGAGCCTGTTATCAGATATATGCTCTGTAAATATTTTCTCCTATTCTGTGGGTTGTCTTTTCAATTTCTTGATAGTGTCTTTTCAAGCACAAATTTTAAAATTTTGATGAAGTCTTTCCCAGGGCTTTTGCCCAACTCTCTTGGTTTTCCATAGTCCCTGTATTTCTATGTCACAGGGGACATCTCTCTCCATACTCGTCTCTTCCCTGGGTGGTAGACTGTTACTGGCTTATTATACTGTGATAGGGTCATGGCAGGCACAGTGGATCCTCAGTTTGTGGGTTTAGCTGAGTCTTGGGCTGGCCCTTATACACCTTGGTCATGGACATAGGGGTTTCTCAGTTTCCTCAACCTCTTTCCTGTGGCAACTATTTTCTACCTTCTATCTGTGGTTGGGGCTTCCTAGGTGACTCAGTGGTAAAGAATCCGCCTGCCAATGCAGGAAATGCCAAAGTGCAGCTTCAATCCCTGGGTTGGGAAGATCCCCTGGAGGAGGGCATGGCAACCCCCTCCAGTATTCTAGCTTGAAAAGTCCCAGGACAGAGGAGTCTGGTGGGCTAAGGTGCATGGGGTATCAACGAGTCGGACCCAACAGTGACTGAGCACTCACACACATCTGTGATTAGTCTGGAGTGGGAAAGAGTTTCCTGCCCCTCTCCCAGTAGTACCCACCTCTGCCTGGTGGGTACTGCTTGGGCAGGAGACAGTTTCCTGAGCCCTGCCACCCCAAGGGGAGAGAAGGGTTTTCTATCCTTTCTGTGACAACAGTGGGTCTTGGACTGTGTCCTAGGGGCAGTGAGAAAGTTTCCTACTTCTCTCCCAAGAAGTAGATGATTTTGCTTTTACTCTTCCCTCAGAGGCAAGGTAATTTTGCCTAGGTCCTTGGAACAAAGTTTGTTTCTGTCTATCACCAAAAGCTTAAGATTTTGCTTTGGTAGAAAGGGTCAGAACAAGAGATTGGGCTTTAAAAAAAATTAATTTATTTTTGAGTGCACTGGGTCTTCATTGCTGCTCGCAGGCTTTCTTTAGTTGCAACAAGGTGGGGCTACTCTCTAGTTATGGTCCACAGGCTTCTCATTGAGATGGTTTCTTTTGTGGAACAGGGTCTCCAGAGTGGTTGGGCTCACTAGCTGTGGCGCACGGGCTTAGTTGCCCTCAGACATGTGGGATCTTCCTGGAACAGGTGTCAAACCTGTGTCCTCTGCATTGGCAGGCAAATTCTTAACCACTAGAGCACCAGGGAAGTCCAAGATTGTGGCTTTTTGACTGTGAAAAATGGTGGAGGGTAGGTCTCTGTGGTGCCCCACGCGATCTTCCTGGGAGGGAGTAATGGTGGAGGTCTGTGGCAAAGAGTTTGAGGTCAGTCTGACTCCCCTGTAGCTGAGGTTCTCAATTCCTTCCACCTGACATGTTGAGCCCACTAGACCTTTAAGACTTCACTGAGTACTATCTGATTTCCTCTCTTCCACTAGTACACTGGCACCCTTCTTCTAGGCACTGATGAGGTGATCTCATTCCGTATCCTCTCTGGGAGAGTTTGCCCATGAAGTCCCAGCAGATGACCTCAAGTGTCACGTCTAGAGCAGAAGTGAGTGGTGTTCCACGGTGGCTTACTCCTGACTGTAGGGCTACGTGTCAGGGCCTGAGTCAGGTACTCCTCTTCTATGACGTTGAACCAACTCCTTCAGTCTCCCTGATGTGCAGGGTGGCCCATAGAAGGGTGAGGATGGGGGCTCCAGATCAGATTGCCCCATGTGACAGCATGACCCTCGGCAAGTTACTCAACGTCTATATGCCTCAGTTACCTCGTCTGTCCAATATGGATAAAACCTACCTCACAGGAATGATGTGAAGACTAATGAACCCATATAAAACTTTCATCATGATGCCTGGAACGGGATATTAGCTATTATCATCACCTGTAGAGCAAAGTAGTAATAGCAGTACCATGGAGACATTGTACCAAGAGTAGCATTTCTATTACTCTTGAGAGTCTCTAAGTTTCCTTCCAATACTATTTGGACAATATGGATCTATTCGGGACAATATGAAATATTTATGCATTTATTTTAGTAAGATAATCTAGTAGGCCAGCTAATAAAATACTTACCCGAGAAGGGCAGGGCAGGCCTGTTTGCTATGTGACCTTTGCTCAGTCTGTGGCCAACTCTGGACTATTCATGTCCTCTGCAGAGGGCAGGTTGAATCAACAGGCTGGGGCTGTTCACATCTGTGTCAGGAAGCCGGGTGGGAGGGGATCAAGAGGCAGCTGTGGAGCTGTCAGCCCACAGGGAGAGTCATGCCCCTTCCTCTAAATTACAAATCACAGAAGGCTGTGATCAGAGCTCTCATGTCCCCAGAGCACTTTTATTGGCAAAGTTCACTCATATTCATGATCTCATTTAGTTATGACAAGGGCCAATTGGTGGGTGTGTGTGTTCGGGATTGATGGTCCCAAACTGACAGCAGCATGAGATCCGGAGGGCAGGGGACAGGTTAGGGTTAGGGGTTTAGGCTCGTCCAGTGTGACTTGGTAGCTCCGGGCTGGATCGCAGGATACAGGTTCCCGGTGCTGTGCTTTTCCTCAGCCAAGGCAGTGGGGTGCTGGTTCCCCTAGGCTTCCTCAGGGAGGAAGTGTGGGTGGAATCTGCGAAAGCTGAGGCCTGGGGAGGGGAAGCCTGCATGGCTAGTGTTTGGAGCCCTCTTTTCCTGGACCAGATGTGAGCACCTCTGGGGTGAGGAGAACGCGTCCTCCATCACTGCCTCCTGCCCTCTTTGGTCACAGGGTCAGGAGAATTTTATGGAATGAAGAGACGAAAAAAAAAATTGTGTTTGATTTTGTTCAGACTTGTTGCATCCTACACCATCGGAGTCAGCGAAGACCCTAGACTTGCTCTTGTGTCAGCCCTAGCTCAGTGCCAGGCACATAGGAAAGCACTGATATGTATTGATTAAAGAGATGACACCACCAAACCCAATCCTTGCACAAATTTAGAAAAGAGGGACATGGGGGTAGGGTAATGAGGAATTTTTATTTGATGGGTATAGAGCGTCTATTTTGCAAGATGAAAAGTGTTCTATAGTTGGATGATGGTGATGGTTGAAACAGTGTGAATGTACTTAATGCCACTGAATTGTACACTTTAAAATAGTTTAGATGATAAAAATTTTATGTTGCTTATCAGATCAGATCAGATCAGATCAGTCGCTCAGTCGTGTCTGACTCTTTGCAACCCCATGAATCGCAGCACGCCAAGCCTCCCTGTCCATCACCAACTCCCGGAGTTCACTCAAACTCACGTCCATCGAGTCAGTGATGCCATCCAGCCATCTCATCCTCTGTCGTCCCCTTCTCCTCCTGCCCCCAACCCCTCCCAGGATCAGAGTCTTTTCCAATGAGTCAACTCTTCCCATGAGGTGGCCAAAGTACTGGAGTTTCAGCTTTAGTATCATTCCTTCCAAAGAAATCCCAGGGCTGATCTCCTTCAGGATGGACTGGTTGGATCTCCTTGCAGTCCAAGGGACTCTCAACAGTCTTCTCCAACACCACAGTTCAAAAGCATCAATTCTTCGGCGCTCAGCCTTCTTCACAGTCCAACTCTCACATCCATACATGACCACAGGAAAAACCATAGCCTTGACTAGACGGACGTTTGTTGGCAAAGTAATGTCTCTGCTTTTCAACATGCTATCTAGGTTGGTCATAACTTTCCTTCCAAGGAGTAAGCGTCTTTTAATTTCATGGCTGCAGTCACCATCTGTAGTGATTTTGGAGCCCAGAAAAATAAAGTCTGACACTGTTTCCACTGTTTCCCCATCTATTTCCCATGAAGTGATGGGACCAGATGCCATGATCTTCGTTATGTTGCTTATATCTTACCATAATTTAAAATACTGAAAAGAAACCTGACAAAATAAATACATTCTTTCACTTGAAGAAACAGAACAAGCTAAACCTGCATTATTTCTATTCATTTCACAAATGGAAAGGAAATGCAATCTGGCTGTGCCCTACTGCAGACCCTGCCAGATGCTCACACACACACCAGCCCCATCCAATTAGCCCACCTATCTTGAGGCTCCACTGGGCCCCAGTCCTGGCCTGGGGCTCCTGGGGAATCTGTTTCTTCTTTCTGAAGCCAGGGAGGCAATAGAGGTGAGGCAGGTGGGACAGAAAGGAGGGGGAACCCTTTTAACTCTCCCTCCACCAGACAGTGTGTCCTTTGTGAAAAGTCATCTGGTTTTACAAAGCAAGGTAGTATGTCAAGTCAGCAAGAACACATGGCCAAGCCAGTTACACAGCCCTGTTATGGTCCATAACGTGAGCAAAAATAGCCATCAGTCTCCAAAGCAGACTCAAAAGTAGGACTGCCTAGGGCTCTGTGGTTACCCCATCATTCTCACGAGCCTGAGGTTGGTCCTCGGGCATCTCCAGTGACACAGGGGAAATGAAGCTGCTGACAGGTGAGCAGCCAGTTCTTTCACTGAGAGAGTGTCGCACACACGGGTGGGTCTGCAGCTTGCATCCTGTGCTCTGAATGGCACATTCCCTGTGTTCCATTGCTGATTTCACAGACAGTGATATTGAGCATCAGTTGACTCCCTCAAGTTACTCAACCAGACGATGACAGAGGTGCCATTGGGATGAAGAATCCCGTATTCCAGAATGGAGCCCTTTCTACCATAAGAGGCCCCCTCTGAGGAACGGAAGGTCTAGTATTGTCCCCTGGACCCCCATGTGCTCCCAGTTGCACCACCTTGAAGTCAGCATGTGGAGGGTGTTGGCAGAGAAACTCTTGCCTCACTGACCCCACTTGGAAGGATGTCTCTTTCCCTGCTTTCTGACCGTGACTGCTTCATCCTCTAACGGGAGCTGATGGCTTAAGGGGACACCCTCAGAAACAGGGACTCAGCAGGCTGAGAAATCTTCCTAACCAGGACTGTGGGGTGCTTCAGAGAGGGCCTTGGGCTTACAGTAAAGATGGGGAGATTTGGGGGGCTACAGCGAGGAGGGTAGGACATGGCAGACCAAGGGGAGCCTCTGGAGACACCCGTCCCCTTGTGGGCTCTTCATGCTCTTTGTTCAACCAGGTGGTGTGACGGTAGTTGGGGTCACTGGTTTCTGAGCCTAGCTCCCTGTTTTAGTTCAAATTCCCCAGAAGCAGACTCTGACACAGGATAGGAGCCGAGTGATCCTGGTTTGTTGAGGAAATGCCTGTGGGAGAAACTGGAGAAGAAGTTGGGGCAGCAGAATGAGGAAGGGGAAGCAGCTAAGCAGAGTGTGACCCACACCAGGAGCAGCCTCAGCCCATCCCTCGGGGCAGCAAACACGATGCCCTGAATGTGTTACTGCTTAGAGCAAGGAGCTGGGCTTCCCCAGTCAGTCAGGGCCGAGGGGCCCCTGGGTGCAGCAGGAGGGTGTGATATAAACTTACACTGTGAGTAGTGTTCCCCTAATCTACTCCTGGAACTGTGTCCTCCTGGAGCCAGGAAGCCCAGGAGAGGTGCAGGGAAAGGTGTTAGAAAGAATGACACAAGCCAAGGATGGGGTGCAGAGTCACGGTGAAGGGAATCTGGTGGAGCATCAATAGTGTTCTCTCACCGCCCTCAGGATTCATCCTCATGTTTCAGGTCCCCAGGTCTCCCCCAATATCCCTGGATGGACAGCAGCAGGGTGAGGGCACTGATCGTCTGGGAGCCTGAAGCTGCAGGTGAGACAGAGCTTTGGAGTGAGATTGCAGGGTACAGCGTCAGGGAAGCCCAGGGAGCAGATGTCACAGTCTGGAAGGACTGAGGGGCTTGACTTTCCTGCTTTGCAGATGCAAGATGTCACATTCCCAGCCAGGCACATTCAGACACATGAGCCAGGAACAGACAGGAGTGTGTACACGATATACACATATATAGGAACACATATACACACACTGATATTCCTGCAGACACTTACCTATAGATTTTCACACTTGCTTGCACATGCATATTTCTGAACTCATGCCTAAAGCATGGCCAGCCAGGTCCTTTTAATTCCTGGCTCTCAGGGGAGGGGGAGGTAGGGAGTTGGGCAGGGTCCAAGGCAGGCTGGTTGCAGCTGACCACTGAAGGGTGACCTTTGGCTGGAATTGCTCAGATCATGCAGTCCCAGAGTCTGGTGTTGCTTGTGAAGCAATGATAAAAGCATCTGGAAACTCAGTTACTGCCTCCTGCCCCATCCACCCCATCCATGTCCCCACAGTTCCACTCCTACCTTTGATCCAGGCCTTAGTCCATCCAGGACCAGGGGTCCCCCTGCCTGCAGTGCACAGATGAGGACCTGCAGTCATGAAAGGAATGAAATGGGGGCGGTGACTTGCAGTCTCTGACATTTAGCCCACATCCTCCCCGAGTGGCAGGAGCCAGCAGGAACCTGGCCAGTGAGAAACAAGGGTCGTCAGTTCAGAATCAAATTGCTCCTGGCTCTGAGAGGCTCTCAGGCTGATGGAGGTCACAGGTATTTAAAAAGCTTGGTGAATGCTCAGTAGACAGAAGTTGGGAACTGTGGAAGCCCAGAGGAGACACATGACAGCCTGGAAGGGGTGGGATCAAGGAAGGCTTTCTGGAAGAGGTGTATCAAGAGGACTCCTGACATACCAAGAATTGCATTTGGGTAAAAGGGCTTTCAGGAAGGGGGAGCAGTTTGTGCAAAATGCTGGCAGTAGGGGAAACATGATGCCCTAGGGAACTGAAAGAAGCTCAGCAAGGCTGGAGGAGGGTAGGGGGGCAGTTGGCAAGAAAGGCAGAGCCCACACTGCAAATGGCAGTAAGCAGGCCAAGGGGCTAGAGACATCCTGAGGACACAGAGAACCCACTGGCAGTTTTCATCAGAGGACTGATGGTGTCAGACCTGCACTGGGAGGTCCTTCTGGCTCCAAGTGCTGGGTGGATCTGGGGATGGTTTGAGACTGATTTGAATGGAATGTAGGGCTGGTGGAGATTTTGCAGGACAAGAGGCCAAGCAAGGACTTTATGTAGTCCTCTCCTACATAAAGAGGAGAGGAGAGGAGAGGATGAGGGGAGGGGAGGGGAGGATGAGGGGAGGGGAGGGGAGGATGAGGGGAGGGGAGGGGAGGATGAGGGGAGGGGAGGGGAGGATGAGGGGAAGGGAGGGGAGGGAAGGGGAGGGGAGAGAAATGTTCACAAAATTATAATACATTAAATTTAAAGTAAATAATTGAGTACAGTTGGTTTTTTTTGTTTGTTTTTTTTGTTTGTTTGTTTCCTTTTTACTATAGGTCTACCAACGATAAGGGCAGACATTTCAGAGGATGACATCTGGAGCTTAGTCATCCCTACCTATAATCAAGTGATGGCAAGTGTTCAGCTGTACAAGTCATTCTTAGCTCACAGATCATTCAGACATGGCTGTAGTTTGCTGACCCTGGTGTAGACACAGCTTGGCTAGAAGCAATTGAGAAGCAAAGGGGATCTCCCCTCCCCTACCACAAAGGCTCTGCAACAGCCTGCCACTTCCTTGGGACACTACACTGCCTCCAGAGGGCTCAGTGAAAATCAGCCTTATTTGACAGACTCTAGGTTCATCCACATTGCTACAACTGCTGCAAATGACCCATTTTTATTCCTTTTCTTGGTTGAGTAATATTCCATTGTATATATATATATTTGGGCTTCCCTTGCTGGCTCAGATGGTAAAGAATCCGCCTGCAAATGCAAGAGACCTGGGTTTGATCCCTGGGTTGGGAAAATCCCCTGGAGAAGGGCAAGGCAACCCACTGCAGTATTCTTGCCTGGAGTATCCCATGGACAGAGGAACCTGGCAGGCTACAGTCCATGGGGTCACAAAGAGTCAGACACAACTGAACGACCATGCACGCAGCGCAATATATATATATATTATATATATCTTACCATATATATATTACCATATCTTACAGAGAGTGAAGTAAGTCTTTTAGAAAGAGAAAAACAATACCCTGTATTAATGCATATATATGGAAACTAGAAAAACGGTACTGATGAGCCTGTCTGCAAGAAGCAATAGTGACACAGAGAATGGAACTGTGGACACGGGGGGAGCAGAGAGCTTGATGAATTGGGAGAGTGGCATTGACATGTACACTAAGTGTCAGTTGCTCAGTCGAGTCTGACTCTGTGTGACCCCATGGACTGCAGCCCACCAGGCTCCTTTGTCCATGGGATTCTCCAGGCAAGAATACTAGAGTGGGTTGTCCTGCCCTTCTACAGGAGATCTTCCTGACCCAGGGATTAAACCTGGGTCTCCTGCATTACTGGCAGACTCTTTACAGTCTGAGCCACCAGGGAAGCCCCATGTATAAGATAGCTAGTGGGAAGCTGTTTTATAACATAGGAAGCCCAGCTAGGTGCTCTGTGATTACCTAGAAGGGTGGGATGGGCGGTGGGAGAGAGGCTCAAAAAGGAGGGAATATAGGTATACATATAGCTTATTCATGTTGTTGTATAGCAGAAACTAACATAAGCTTGTAAAATGATTATCTTCCAAATAAAAAAATTAAACCTTGAAATGAGGAGGGACCAAGATGCATTAGCGCTAGGAAGACCCCAGGAAAGTGAAGGTCTATAATCATAACATCTCATGGTTACAGGAGTCTGAGAGGTCCCCGCCTAGCATTCTCTCAGGGCCAGACTAACATTTGAGAGTTTCTTGGAAATGCAAAATACTCCAGATATGCAAAGTGATTTGCAAGTTGCCAGGATTTGAACACAAGTCACAGGCTTCCCAGCTGGGGTCCTTTCCCTATACCACCATGGACTCATCACCACAGACCTTGCTAACAAGTCAGGACTCATCTGTCCAGGACAAGATGCTCTTCAGACCCCTGCCTTTCCTAGCAGGTTTCCTAATTTACATATATTTGCATGCATAACTCTCTCTTCAGATGAGAAATCTGAAACTACAAGAGAATGAATAACTTGATTGTTATCTGTGGCAGGATTAAAATGGCATCCCCCAAAAGATATCTGGTCCTAATCCTTAGACCCATGAATATTACCTTGTATGAGGAGAAAATGGGTCTTTGCATACGTGATTAAATTAAGGATCCCAAGATAAGAAGATTATCCTGGAGTATCTGGATGGGCTTTAAATGGAATTACATGTATCCTTGTAAGGCAGTCAGGGACAGATTCGACTAGATCCAGAAAGCAGGAGATGAGACAACACAGAAACAGAGCAAGAGATTTGAAGTTCCTTCTTTGCTGGCTTTGAAGTCGGAGAAAGGGCCTGTGAGCCAAGGAATATATGTAACTCTAGAAGCTGGAAAAGATAAGAAAACAGTTTCTCCCCTAGAGACTCATGAGGAAGCCAGGCGCTGCCCACCACTTGTAAACTGGCATAATGCCACTGATTTCATACCTCTGGCCCCTAGAAATGAGAGAGAATAAATATCTGTTGTTCTAAGTGGCCAAGCTGGCAGTCATTTTTCATAAGCAGCCTCAGAAAACTAATACAGCATCCGATAGAATTTTCCTTAATTTAATTCAAACTTTAATTTTAGAATAGTGATAGATTTAAAGAAAAGTTGCAATGACAGTATAGAGAGTTCCTCTATGCCCCTTACCCAGTTTCTTCGAATGTTAACATCTCACATTACCCTGGTACGTTTGTCACAGCCAAGAGACAAGACTGGCACATTACCACTAACTAAACCTCACAATTTATTCAAAGTTCAGGAAGTTTTCCTAATGACCTTTATCTAGCCTTGGATTCCGTCCAAGACCCCTTACATTTGGTCATCTTGTGCTCTTTGTGTCCTCTGCTCTGTGACAGTTTCTCAGTCCTTGGTTTTTGATGACCTTTAGTTTTGAGGAATTGGAGAAGGCAATGGCACCCCACTCCAGTACTCTGGCCTGGAAAATCCCATGGACAGAGGAGCCTGGTGGGCCGCCGTCTATGGGGTCACACAGAGTCGGACATGACTGAAGCGACTTAGCAGCAGTTTTGAGGAATACAGGTCAGGTGTTTTGGAGAAGGTCACTTAGCTAGAATTTATCTGATGTTCTTCTCTTGGTTAGACTGGGGTTGTGGGGTGTGGGAACACAGACGATAGAAGTTCAGTGACATTCTCATTACATCGTATCAAGGGTACATACTATCAACATGACATTACTGATGACGCGGACCTTGATTACCTGTTGATCTTCAGATAGTGTTTGCCAGGTTTTCTGTTGTGCAGTTTCTTCCTGTTCCTCCCTTGCCTTCAACTCCTTTCTTCCCTCTGCTGCTGCTGCTAAGTCGCTTCAGTCGTGTCCGGCCCTGTGCGACCCCATAGATGGCAGCCAACCAGGCTCCCCAGTCCCTGGGATTCTCCAGGCAAGAACACTGGAGTGGGTTGCCATTTCTTTCTCCAAAGCATCAAAGTGAAAAGTGAAAGTGAAGTCGCTCATTTGTGTCCGACTCTTAGCGACCCCATGGACTGCAGCCTACCAGGCTCCTCCATCCATGGGATTTTCCAGGCAAGAGTACTGGAGTGGGGTGTCATTGCCTTCTCCAATGGAAACAAGCCACTAGGCTTAACCCAGCTCAAGTGGGAAGGGGTTGTACACAACCTCCTTGAAAGCACAGTGTCTACATGAGTTACTTGGGATTCTTCTATAAAGGAGCTGTCTCTTCTACCCTGTATATAAATTATTCAGTCATATTTATATCAGTATACACTGTGGACATTTAGTTATACTTTGAGTTATAATGCAAAACAGCATGTTATTTGTTTTGTTAGTCAAATTGTTCCAGCCATTGCCCTTGGGAGCGTTTCTAGTTTGGCTCCTGTGTTTCTTTGGGATGCTCCTGTCATTGTGTCCTGACCACTCCCTTACTTCTGACACTGTGAGACTCATCTTATAGTCTGACCCTACCCTGAGTGTGTGCTCAGGTGTGTCAGTCACGTCTGACTCTTTGCGACCCTATGGACTGTAGCCCGCCAGGTTCGTCTGTCCATGAGATCCTCCAGGCAAGAATACTGGAGTGGGTTGCTGTGCCCTCCTCCAGGGGATTTTCCCAACCCAGGGATTGAACTGGGTCTCCTGCATTGCAGGTGGATTCTTTACTGCTGAGCCACTGGGGAAGCTCCTTGGCCTTACCCTCGCACCAGTTATTTCTCTAAGTATCTCAGAAATCCATTCATTAGAGAATGTATTAGAAACAACACATTAGGTCTCTGTGCTACTTGCTACTCGGGTGGCCTGGCTTTCAGCCTCTCTCAGAAGACAGAGCTTGGAAATACAGGTCTGTATATTAACCCATATTCATAATTTGGCAGTTTCCAGTCAATATACTATTTTCTAAAGTTACTTTGGTCAGTCCTTTTTCTTCACTCAGTTCCATGAGATTTTATCCTACATTTGTAATTCAGTTAAGATTCTTTTGTAATGGTCTACATTCCATCCTGGGATTCATCAACTTCTCGGTTAATTTTTAAGCTTGTTTTATGTATTTATTTATTTGGCCATGCTGTGTGGCCAGTAGGATCTTAGTTTCCCGACCAAGGATTGAACCCATGCCTCTGCAGTCAAAGCACTAACCGGGGAAGTCCTGAGTTTTAAATTTTAATTTCTATACATTAAAATTCACCATTTGTGGGTTTTGACAAATATGTAGTCTCATGTATACATCCTACAATACCATTTAAATTTGTTGTACAATCCTAAACAATTCCCCGCTTCCTCATCAAAGGTTCTTACTCCTTAAATCCCTGACTTCTGCTAACTTGTTTTCTATTCCTGTAATTATCATTTTCCAGAAAATCATATGAATGGAATCAAATACGGTGTAGCCATTTTTATGGCTTCTTTCATTTAACAAAATGTGTTTATGGTTCATTCATGTTATTGTTGAATAGCTCATTTCTCATTGTTTCTGAGCAGTGTTCCATTGTATAGATGGAGGACAGTGTGTTTTTCAGTTCACCCACTGAAGGATATCTTGGTTGCTCCTGGTGACTGGAGATTATGAATAAGGCTGCTATATAGATACTGATGTGCAGATTGTTCTGTGGACTTATTTTCAAAACACCTGAGTGTATACTTGGAACATTATTGTTGTATTATACAATAAGCCTATATTTAACTTTGTCAGAAACTGTCAAAAAGTCTTCCAAAATGGTGTGTCACTTTGTATTGAGTTACTTTAAATTTCACAAATTAAAGCTGACTTTTCTCCTTCTACTCATTGTTTCCAGGCTTGTAATCAGGAGGTCATACTCACTAGGCAAATGGTTCTGGCTTTGCAGTCAGACTTGAGTTCAAGTCCTGGCTCTGCAAGTGTAAAAACCACTTGAAATTTGAGTGACTTTGGACAAGTTAGTTAACCTCTCTGAGTCTCATATTGGGAATTCATCCTTCATATATGCATGATGTTCCCGGGTGGGTTTTCCAAGAGGTGGATTCTGTGATGGTATTTGGTCTGCAGAATATTTATTAAGGGGACCCTAGGCATCAACATCTGTAAGAGGAAGAGAAGGCAGTGGGATTGGGCAGAGGGAGAAGTTGAACCAAAATGGCCCATCAGAGTGCTACTGATTTGGGCTAAACTTTTTGTGGAAGGAAGACAGTGGAATTGTGCAAGGGGCAAATGCAAACCAAAATGGCTCATCAGAGTAATCCTGAATTGGGCCAAAGTGGCCAAGGCTGACATCCTGCCTGGATCTGTCTTAGGATCAGTTTCCCCTATGCAGGCAGCTCTGCAACTGGGACCACCCCTCCTTCCTTGAAGGTGCATCTGGGAGGCATTTTCCAGGGTCCTTCCTCAAGGCAGGTTGGAAGAGCCCTGGATGAGAGCTGAGACCAGTCCTGTACTGGTCACTTTCCAGCTGTGTGACCTCAAGACAATTCCTTCCAAGAGCCCTTCATCCTACTGGGTATCAGGGTCTGAGACGACAGCTCCTACTGACCCGTGTACAGAGCTCAGCAGTCCACCGGGGTTTTGTCCCCCCCACCTCACAACCCCCTTGCAGGCCAACAACCAGGCTGCAGCATACATCCCGGGGCAGTGCGGCTCCTGCGTGGTCTGAGAACCTGCCTGTGTCCACGAGCTGCCTGTTACTGGTTCCTGACAAGGTAAGTACAAAGTTGGAGAGAACTGCTCAGAAACCTTAGAGCAATGTGGCAGAGTAGTTCTATGTGTAATAAAAAAAAATGAGGACTTTCCTGCTCCAATGGTTGAGAGTCTGCCTGCCAGTTTGGGGGATGTGGGTTCTATTCCTGGTCTGGGAAGATTCCATGTGCCGCAGGGCAACTAAGCCTGTGTGCTGCAACTGCTGAGCTCTCATGCGTACAGCCTTTGCTCCATAACTAGAGAAACCAGCACAATGAGAAGCCCACAAACTGCAAGGAAGAGTAGACCCCACTGGCCGCAGCTAGAGAAAGCCTGCACACAGCAATGAGGATCCACTGCAGCCAAAAATAGAATAAAAAATAAAATAATTTAAAACATTTGATATGCACTATGTTTGCTTTGTTTTCTTATTTCATTTCTGGGGTAATTTATATTGTATTTTACAAATGGATAGGTCAATGATGAATTAGAAAATATATATAAAATCTGCTCCTTTACCACAGATATTTTGAGATGCACTAATCTAGAGTGTTCCTAATGCAGGCCTCTGACAATTCTTACATTTTTTAAACCTGGGGACTGGGGGCACCTTTGATCCTTAATCACTGGCATTTTATTGATAGTGCCAAAATTTGTTACTTTTGTGTTTTTAGGGCCTTTTTGAAAGGGGCCGTTAGAAAGAGTCTTTCTGCCCATCTATTTCTATTCACGCTCTCACTAAGAACGTAACTGGCCGTACGTGGATATACCAGCTCAACTGACTGAAAAGGGAAACACTCAGGTCAGCTTTCTGGCAGGGAGTGAGGGAAAGACATAGAATCTAAGAAAAGTCCAAACCTGGTCTGTGATAGACACAAAATTTCACAGCTCTTTCAAAAACTTTTCCAGGAATTTATAAATGGAAGGGGTGAAGAAGAGCTGTTATTTATTCAACAGTCATTTATGGATGAACCATTTAAAGGAGAAGGCACTGGACTCAATGAGGGAATGTGATCTGTATGGGGTCCTGAGGCCAGCAGAGGGGTGTTGGGGGGTGGGGACTGTGTGCCTGACTGGTTCCCAGGCACCTGCCATTTCTAATTCTGCACAGTTTCAGTCCAGAACCAGGCAGGATGAGAGCAGCATGTGATAGCTGCCTGGGACCAGGATGACTGTAATCCTTTAACATCTCTGACATGAACCTCATTTAATTATGAAGAAGTCATGTCAGTTACATTGAGTACTCCACATGAAGCATCCACCCAGAGCCCAGGACGTAGTGGGTTCTTAGAAAATGGCTCAGGGAGCTGATTCTGCCCTGCTGTGGGGTCACTAAGACAGATGCTCAGTCCAGTCTGAGGGATCCATTGCCCCTCCATCTGGCCCATGACCCGATTCAGCCCAAGCACCTCCCAGGGCTCTTCCTTACTCTGGGGGATGAATTCCTGAACCCTGGACTGGACAGTAGTTTCCCAGACAGCAGGCCAGACATCCTCAGGGACCCCGTCTGCCCTGCCCACTCCCATCTCCATAGAAGTTTGCTGTACAAAGCCCTAAACCTCAGCCTCCTGTTCCTTAAACCTCACTCTGAGCCTGGCCCTTATCAGGAAGTCTCACCCATGTGTGCTCTGCCCTCTCCCTCCTCTCTGCCTTTGCCCCCTCAGCAGTTCATATGCTCCACCTCTGCCTCCTCTGATCTCTAGCAAAGCCCAGTCCTCCTGAGAGGGTGAGGCTGGGCCAGGCCACGTGGCGGCTGGCAGAGCTGTGCTGGCTGACATCTATCCTATTTGTTGTCACCATCAAGCAGTATCATCGGGCTGGGCTCCTTTGTCCCCTGTGGGTAATGATGTCTTGTCTGAGAACTTCTTCCATATCAAAGGGCAGCCTAATTTTAAGAGGAGACTCCAGATCTGCCAATCCCTGAGGGCCTTCATCCTTTTCCTGGTCTGCCCTGTGTCTGTACATAGCCTCCCCCTTCTCTCCCACAGAACAGGCCAGAGGTGGTGATTTGGAGCTTATTGATCAGGGAGGAAGAGGTAGCATGCCTTTCTCTGGTCCATCTGAGCCACTGTCTGGGAAGAGGACACAGGGCAGGAGGGCTGTGAAACCAGGCTGGGATTAAATGGGAGTCTTTGACCAGTGTTTTCAGGTAGGTAAGGACGATGAGAAAAAAGTAAAATCGAATCTTTCATGTGATGAATTGACATATATGGAGCCCAAGGTCAGGGCTGAATTACAAAGGATAGAGTAGGAGTTACCATAAGCAGCTTTCAGCCTATGTGTGATTAGAGCCGAGGTCAGAGGTCATTTTAGTCCTTGGGAAAACTGAGACTCAGAGGGAGGTTGAAGAGGTTGGTGTACAGTCATTTAGCCAGTGACAGAGCTCAGGTCTTCCCCACCTCCAGGCCCTTCTGGCTGCCATATGGGGCTCAGAAACTCAGAGGTGCCAGGATGAGCCAGGAGGTTGTGCCCTCCCCCTCCTCTCCGGCTCAGGGAGGGAGAAGATGGGACAGGCAGGATGTAGGATAAGGGAGCTTGTAGGAGAAAGGGCTGCAGCTGGGGGCTGCTTCCAGCTGTCACTCAAGGCAGAGGAAGGGAAACCTGCTCACTGGAGCTGCTGTTTGTCCTGCTTATTGAGTGACAGGACCACAGAGGACGGACACACAGACAGCATTTTCTCCCAGTATCTCTCCCATTTCTCAGGTGGGCAGAACCAAAGAGAGGGCCCGTTACAGAGGAGTTAGTGGAGGAGAGCAAATCATTGATGCCAGAGTCTGGTCTCCTCTTCTATGAGCCAGATGTGACCTGGGGCCTGGCATGGGGTGGAGATGCAGGAGTCAGTGAAGGCTCTGGAGATGTGTTCAACAGATACCTCCAGGAAACCTTCTGGGATCACAGCACCTCCCTTCCTAATGCCAGCCCTGCCCTTTGGGGCAAGCCCCTCCTCTGGGGAGGTACTCAGCAGAACTCCAAGTGTTGGTCTTTGGGGATGTTGTACTTGAGCTTGTGGGTTTCGAAGAGGTTGCTCAGCTCCTTCAGGTAATGCTGGTGCAGCCTGTCCACCTCCTCTTGGGAGGGATGTGGTATCTTCGGCACCTCGATGGGCTTCCCCACTGCAAGACACAGAGGTGAGTGGTGGCCCAGAGTAGGAATCACTGGGGTCTCTGGATCCCATGGGGCAGGACTCCGTGCCAGTGGTCACACCCACTGGAAAGTGCCTGTATTGTTTCCCTTTCAATTGTATTTTGGGTGATCTAATCTAAATATTTGGACAACTCCAAGATTCTGAAATAATAAAAACACCTCCAGCTGGCATTGCCGCCTGCCAGACAATGTCCTAGGTGCTTTACTTGTATTATCTCCTAAAATCTTCTGAACAATCCTATGGGGATTGAACCTGCTATTAGTCCATTTTAACAGGTAAGGTAGTGAGGCTCAGGGAGGTTAAGTAACTTATTGCAAGATCACATAGCCAGGAAGAATCAGTGACAGATTGTAAACCCTGAAGATGTGCTCTTAGGCTTAGGGACACGTGGATCTGGGAGTCTTAAATGCCATGAGTGGAAGTGTCTGTATATCTTAGAGGAGGTGGCCCACAGCCCAAGTGCCTCTTCCTCCTCTCCCTCCATGCCGGTCTGCAGTGCCTCCCATTCTAGGGAGTACATGGGAGGACTTATCAATCTCCTTCCTCTTGTTCTGCCTGGCTCAGAAAGCAGCTGTTCTGTCTTCTTCTCTTGGGAGTGGTTTTGGAGGCATCCGTTTTGAATTATATTCATGAAAATATTACCATACAACCCAGGAAAAGTCATGGTATAGAGGGTTGACCAAGTCTGTACTCAACTAAGAAATGATTGGGTGAGTGGAGATGAACAGACCTCTCTCTATAAGCTTTGCCATTGGAACCTAGTTGGAATTCAAGACAAAAGCAAATGAGATGATCATATAGCAGAAAAGATGGTGCTAAGTCCATGCACTAAAGTCCATGACCATTATTTACAGGGAAATCCCTCAGGCTCTCCTTTATAGCCTGCTGATTGCTACTCCTTGGAAGGAAAGTTATGACCAACCTAGATAGCATATTCAAAAGCAGAGACATTACTTTGCCAACAAAGGTCCGTCTAGTCAAGGCTATGGTTTTAAGAGATGGCAAGAGTGAATGTCGACATTCTAGGAATCAGCTAACTGAAATGGACTGGAATGGGTGAATTTAACTCAGATGACCATTACATCTACTACTGCAGGCAGGAATCCCTCAGAAGAAATGGAGTGGCCATCATGGTCAACAAAAGAGTCCGAAATGCAGTACTTGGATGCAATCTCAAAAATGACAGAATGATCTCTGTTCGTTTCCAAGGCAAACCATTCAATATCACAGTAATCCAAGTCTATGCCCCAACCAGTAATGCTGAAGAAGCTGAAGTTGAATGGTTCTATGAAGACCTACAAGACCTTTTAGAACTAACACCCAAAAAAGATGTCCTTTTCATTATAGGGGACTGGAATACAAAAGTAGGAAGTCAAGAAACACCTGGAGTAACAGGCAAATTTGGCCTTGGAATACGGAATGAAGCAGGGAAAAGACTAATAGAGTTTTGCCAAGAAAATGCACTGGTCATAACAAACACCCTCTTCCAACCACACAAGAGAAGACTCTATACATGGACATCACCAGATGGTCAACACCAAAATCAGATTGATTATATTCTTTGCAGCCAAAGATGGAGAAGCTCTATACAGTCAGCAAAAACAAGACCAGGAGCTGACTGTGGCTCAGACCATGAACTCCTTATTGCCAAATTCAGACTGAAAGTGAAGAAAGTAGGGAAAACCACTAGACCATTCAGGTATGACCTAAATCAAATCCCTTATGATTATACAGTGGAAGTGAGAAATAGATTTAAGGGCCTAGATCTGTTAGATAGAGTGCCTGATGAACTATGGACTGAGGTTCATGACATTGTACAGGAGACAGGGATCAAGACCATTCCCATAGAAAAGAAATGCAAAAAAGCAAAATGGCTGTCTGGGGAGGCCTTACAAATAGCTGTGAAAAGAAGAGAGGTGAAAAGCAAAAGAGAAAAGGAACGATATAAACATCTGAATGCAGAGTTCCAAAGAATAGCAAGAAGAGATAAGAAAGCCTTCTTCAGTGATCAATGCAAAGAAATAGAGGAAAACAACAGAATGGGAAAGGCTAGGGATCTCTTCAAGAAAATTAGAGATACCAAAGGAACATTTCATGCAAAGATGAGCTCGATAAAGGACAGAAATGGTATGGACCTAACAGAAGCAGAAGATATTAAGAAGAGATGGCAAGAATACACAGAAGAACTGTACAAAAAAGGATCTTCACGACCCAGATAATCACGATGGTGTGATCACTGACCTAGAGCCAGACATCCTGGGATGTGAAGTCAAGTGGGCCTTAGAAAGCATCACTATGAACAAAGCTAGTGGAGGTGATGTAATTCCAGTGGAGCTATTCCAAATCCTGAAAGATGATGCTGTGAAAGTGCTGCACTCAATATGGCAGCAAATTTGGAAAACTCAGCAGTGGCCACAGGACTGAAAAACGTCAGTTTTCATTCCAATCGCAAAGAAAGGCAATGCCAAAGAATGCTCAAACTACCGCACAATTGCACTCATCTCACACACTAGTAAAGTAATGCTCAAAATTCTCCAAGCCAGGCTTCTGCAATATGTGAGCCGTGAAATTCCTGATGTTCATGCTGGTTTTAGAAAAGGCAGAGGAACCAGAGATCAAATTGCCAACATCTGCTGGATCATGGAAAAAGCAAGAGAGTTCCAGAAAAACATCTATTTCTGCTTTATTGACTATGCCAAAGCCTTTGACCGTGTGGATCACAATAAACAGTGGAAAATTCTGAAAGAGATGGGAATACCGGACCACCTGATCTGCCTCTTGAGAAATTTGTACGCAGGTCAGGAAGCAACAGTTAGAACTGGACATGGAACAACAGACCGGTTCCAAATAGGAAAAGGAGTACGTCAAGGCTGTATACTGTCACCCTGTTTATTTAATTTATATGCAGAGTACATCATGAGAAACGCTGGACTGGAAGAAACACAAGCTGGAATCAAGATTGCTGGGAGAAATATCAATAACCTCAGATATGCAGATGACACCACCCTTATGGCAGAAAGTGAAGAGGAACTCAAAAGCCTCTTGATGAAAGTGAAAGTGGAGAGTGAAAAAGTTGGCTTAAAGCTCAACATTCAGAAAACGAAGATCATGGCATCTGGTCCCATCACTTCATGGGAAATAGATGGGGAAACAGTGGAAACAGTGTCAGACTTTATTTTTCTGGGCTCCAAAATCACTGCAGATGGTGACTGCAGCCATGAAATTAAAAGACACTTACTCCTTGGAAGGAAAGTTATGACCAACCTAGATAGCATATTTAAAAGCAGAGACATTACTTTGCCAACAAAGGTTCGTCTAGTCAAGGCTATGGTTTTTCCTGTGGTCATGTATGGATGTGAGAGTTGGACTGTGAAGAAGGCTGAGCGCCGAAGAATTGATGCCTTTGAACTGTGGTGTTGGAGAAGACTGTTGAGAGTCCCTTGGACTGCAAGGAGATCCAACCAGTCCATTCTGAAGGAGATCAGCCCTGGGATTTCTTTGGAAGAAATGATGCTAAAGCTGAAACTCCAGTACTTTGGCCAGCTCATGCGAAGAGTTGACTCATTGGAAAAGACTCTGATGCTGGGAGGGATTGGGGGCAGGAGCAGAAGGGGACGACAGAGGATGAGATGGCTGGATGGTATCACTGACTCGATGGATGTGAGTCTGAGTGAACTCTGGGAGTTGGTGATGGACAGGGAGGCCTGGCGTGCTGTGATTCATGGGGTCGCCAAGAGTCAGACACGACTGAGCGACTGAACTGAACTGAACTGATTGCTACTTTACACACAATTCTAACAGACCTGGAATGCCCTTCCCTTGTATTCACCTCCTCTAAAAGTCTTATGGGATTGTCTGGTCAGAATTAAATCCTCTTTCTCTGGCATCATAAAAGTCAAGTACATCCTCAGTGCTGTTACACAAGGGCGTGAGGATCTGTTTGAAGTGATTTACCTTCTCTGAGTCTCAGTTTGCCATCAATAAAATAGGGATGAGAGTCTACCTCCAAGGTTACCCGGAAAAGTGAGCTGTAAGGAGCCGTGCAGTGCTTGCCACACAATGGGTGCTTGGTAATCTGTAGTGGCTATGGTTCTTTGTACCTCAGTTACAGTTCTCATCCCAGACTGCCTTTTATCAGGGTTATTTGCCTGTGTCTCTATTTCACCCTCTAGAACATGAGCTCCACTTGGTCAAGGATGTGTCCAACCCAAGTCCATGTCCTCTTGGAGTACAGAGCCCAGGCCTCTTGCCTTGTAGCCTTCCCCCCACCTCCCTACCCTAGCCCAGGTCTAGGCTCACCCACGGTGGTGATGGGTCGGCGGTAGGGCATAAAACCAAAACTGTACTGGAAGACTCCACGGCCATAGAAGAACGGGATGGCAAGACGTGTCTTCTTGTACAGTTGATCTCTGAACCATTTCCACCAAAAGCCAGGAGAAGTCTTAGCATATAATTCATTGTCCCCAAAGGAGAAGATCGGCACCAGAACTGCTCTGGAAGGAGACAGGAGAGAGGGCGTGTGGAGGGGCAAGAAGATTCAAACTGGTCACCTAGCAGGAAGCTTGTGACAGCAGAGGACAAAGCCCTGGGCTGGAAGTAGGTGGCCTTGGGTAACTCCCAGTTGAGCTACAGCTTTGCTTTGTGTTAGTGGGCAAGTCCCAGCTCCTCTTAGGATCACCACTTCCCAGTTGCACCATGACAAGGAGATCAGAATGTTGTAGAGTCCTCCCAAACATCAAACATCTGCAAAGTTTCTGGGAAAATCTCTTCTGCCTCAGCTAGCTTGTGTTCTTCAGAGGTGCTTCAAGGTTGGATAACTGCTCTATGCTGTGCCCCAAACTCCACTGTCTCAGATCCTCTAGGTCTCAGACATAATGCCAACTTTGGGCAGTATGACCCATCACACCTAGTCCTTTTGATCAACTAGTCTCCCTTCTAGAATCTTCTCTGGGTATTTGGACATGAGACAGTAAATATCTTGCTAAGTTATCTTCTCTATGAATGGACTGAATATCTCTTGCTAAAATAGGGCCTGCATTAATCTCTGCTGTCTTCCCACCAAAACACAATCCTTGCCAATCTCCAGCTGAATCCAGAGCCCTCTCCCCAGTACCCATGCATCAGGGCGAGCCTGATGAAGCCCTTGCGGTTCCGCAGCACCAGCTTGTTGGCTCCAGGCCTGGTTTTCAGTGCCTCCCTGATGCCCCCAACAGTGATGGCCACTAGGTTGCCGCCTCCTTTCCTGCTCAGAATGTAAGCAATACTCTCCTTGTCTGATGAGACCAGCCCTGGGGAGAGAGTAACGTGGTTAGCTATGGGGTGAAGAGGGCAGGGGCCATAGCAGGGATGTGGTAGGTCCCTACTCACCCTCCCCCTACAGCTGGGAGTTCCCTGAGGACTGGGATTGAGTCATTCCCTTCTTCCCAACCCCTCACCAAGCTCATTGCTGGGAACAGAGCTGTGGGAAGTGCTTCCTTGGGTCTAGCCTCCTTCTCTACTACACATTTTCTTGGAGGAAATGCAGAATTCTTAGAAGCCCTCCCTGAAATCCCTCTTCCATGCCTGCAGCCCTCATTTTCCTGGGCTCTCCAGTTCTGGGAAGGCTTACCCCCTTGCATGATGTAATCTCTGAAGAGTGGGATCCTGAAATATATGTTTATCGTTGTCAGATGTGGGCGGATGCCAGGGAAAAGTGAGGAGAAGCCCGTGCTGTCTGTGCACATGTTGGTAAAAGCTCCGACTGACAGGAGTCCATGAGGGTGGAAGGCAGCAAGGTAGTTCCGGGAGGGGTCCAACTCAGTGGTCTTGACTAGCTGCAGGGACAGAAACCTGGTGAATTGGAGCTGTACCTCATGCCCTCGCTGGTCCACCTGCTGACTTTCTGGGCTGACCTCTTCTGTGTCTCCCCTGTGCCCAAGTGCTATCACACCCATATGTGAGTGTCCTGAGATTAGAGATGGCCTATCTAAGGATCCTTGTCCCCACTGCAGACCTGGAGCAGAGGAGATGCTCTTGGAGACTGTGGAATGAAGAGGGAGAGAATGGACCCATGAATGGACCCACCAGGGAAGGAAGGCCCCCTGCCCAAGGACTCCTGGGAGGGTGACAGGGACACAAACCCCTGTCCTATGTGAAGGGAAACCTTATCCCAGGCAGAGTCCACCCAGAAGGAAGGAGCCATTGCAGGAGGGAGTGAGCATCTCTCCAAAGACTGTGGCAGCTGGAGTTCTGTCCTGGATCAGGGCTGACCCCTGAGTCACTGTGACTCAGTGTAAGAGACCCGAGTGTGCTGGGAAGTGGAGGTGGGAAAAGGGGCACGAAGTCCCTAGTGATGCCTACAGGTGTGGGTGGGGAGGGGTCAAGGAGGTGTCCTGCCAAGTCTGCAGCACTTCCTGACACCAGGTCACAGCCTGCTCACAGCACTGCACCCCTGCTCAGGCCTTGGCCTGTGCAGACACTGCTGCTCCAGGATAATGGAATCTTCACATAGAAACCCAGCTCCTGGACTGATCTGCATGAGGTGGAGGGACCTTATCCCGGGGGAAACACTGCCTGATTCTCTACTGTTAATTCTTGAGGAAGTCTATCACCTGTGTGTAGAAAGCTCCAAGACCCAGAAACCATTTCCTAATTTTGCTTGAAATTCCACAACTAAACTCCAGTTCATAGAAATCACAGCAGGAACTGTTTAAAGTTCAGGAATCCACAAGCCTTTGGCAGGGAGTGCAGAGGCTTGTCAATGTGGGAGAGCTCCAGTAGAGCACAGACTCCCACTTATGGGCTAGCCCATGATTCCTGCAGGGCCTGCACAGTGAAAGTGTGTAGAAGAGTTGGAGGATCTCCTGGGAGGTGCTGAGGTCCAGACTGTGAGGCCACTGAGTTATCTCTGCAGGCTCCCAGCCCAAGACAGGCACATCATCCTGCCCTCTGCGGCCACTCAGTGGTACTGCCTGCTCTCTGCAGGCCTGCAGTGGGCAAGACTCCTGAATTCTGTACACATGAAATTTCTGCAAATTAAGTCCAGTGTCCCATCCATCTTAACAGTGCCTTTGAGAAACCCTCCCCTGGGGTTACCTGTTTGAGTGAAGAGCGTGAGGGATGTGGATAGACAGTCACAGAGCCCCTCAGTACCATTTTCCTGGCAGACATTCAACTGACAACGGTTTTGGTTGCAAAGCAAGCCACATGCTGTTCTTGGAGGCCCTAGGATGATCTGGTATTTCATGAAATCCTCACAACCCAATAATGAATGTGGCATAATCTCTGCTTTACATGTGAAGAAATCAAGGTTCAATGAGACTGGCTCACCCAAGATCTGGTATGTTGCAGATCTGGTATTAGAACCTATCCTGCCCAGCTCCACAGGTCACACTCTATCCATTTCTTCTCTTCTGTTTCCAGAGGAGGGCCACCTGCCTCCTCCTGGCACTTTTTTGTGTCTCTCCTGCCTTTCCCACCTTATCTGGACAGTAAATCATCCCTTCCCAGGGCTTACACCCAAAGATTTAGTCTTTTTGTGATACAGGAAAGAAGTAGAAGGCTCAGTTCACTTAGAGCAATGTCTTCCTCAATCAGGACTGACCTTTGAGTCCATGGTCAGGTGTCCACAATGACCTTAGGTCAGAGAGTCAGTCAGAGGCACTCAGAGTAGAAGGGAGCGGTATGTTTACTGGATACATGGGGAAAATGAGGAAATGATTGAGCAAGGCTCTGTCCAAGGACATAAAGCATACCGAAGTTTGGGGCAGAATAGATCCAGAGAACCAGTTCAGGGCTCTCTGCCTTGCTTCTTTACCCAAAGTTAATACACAAACTTTGAAACCAGTAAAATGACTTGTGTGACCTTGGTCATACCTTTCTTTCTCACTGGGTATTAGTCTTTTTATTTGAAGAAGTGTGGGGCTAGATGTTTTCTAAGGACATGACTTTATACTTGCAAACCCAAGCATGTCTGCTGAGCAGTTTACACCTATAAGACATATTTGTGTGCTACAATATATAGTCCACAGAGCTCCTTCAAATTCTGTTCATTCATCAGTCCTCATAGTGGCCCCACATCTCTGCAGGTGGTAAACCACCGCCAGACAGAAGCTGACTCCTCCCCAGGCCACATAGTGGTGGAAGCCCAGCACCTTCCTCCTAGCCTGGTATTCTGCTCACTGCACACAGGCGCCACACTTCCCCAGGGACACATGGGGCACTACAGGCTTAGCCACTCTCCAGCCACCCCATTACTCACCGTGATGGGGAAATAGTCCTTCATGTACTTCCACAGGACCCAGCGCTTTAGGAACTTATTGTGACTGCCCCCCTGCCGTGGCCTATTTTGGTCCAAGTACAACCAGATCACATACAGGATATTGAAGAGCCAGAATCTTGTGAACAGGAGGCCTATGAAGACCACAAGGCATAAAGGGGCTGGGGAGGGAAGCAGGAGCTGTCAGTGGTCACAGGAATGAAGGAAAAAGCTCTCCCCATATGCCCAGCACTAGCAGCACTGTCCTGTCCAGCCCTCACCCCAGGAGGAAGGAGTCAACCTTCCCTGCCTTCAAGGAGAAAGGAATGCAGCCCTTTCAGGGTCACACTGGGAACCTGAATTTGAAGATAGACCTAACTACAGACTTTTCCCCACTATACCAGGCTGCTTATTCACTCCAATCTTACCCCCTCCACCTCCCTCTCTGCCCTGTTAAGTAATTTGTATTTACCAAGGGCTCAATAAAGGCCTGATGGAGAAGCGATTAAATGAGGCTTTGGGACCACAGAGAAAAGGGAGACATTGTCTCTGCCCAGCCCTCTTTCAGTACACCCTCAGCCCATCTTTCATAGATATATCCCACAAGATCCCTCCTCTAATGAAGCTCTCCTATGGCTTTTTCATAACTTTGAGGCACAGTCCAAGCAGCTCATCCTGGCTTTCAAGCTCCCCATGACTGACTTGAGTCCCTTCCTGCTCCAGCTTCACTCACCCATATGCATCCCCATAATCCAGCCACAGTAAGCTGCTCAGTGTTCATACAACTCCCTGAGCTCTTTCTGTCTCTTAGCTTTTGCTCATGTTTCCTATGCCTGCCCTTCCCTCTCCTGCCAAAGGAGGGAGGTGGAGGCTAACACACCTGCCTGGGCAATGAGTCAGGGGTACAGCATGACTAAGGCTGGGCCCAGTGAGGAATTCCCCTCTGATCTTTGATTCTCAGTCCCTACCATGAGTTAGTCCCAGCTTCACCTCAGAGCCAGGGAGTTCTGTGGGGCTGTCATTAATCTAATGCCAATGGAACCTCATTCCCAGGGAATAATGCTCCCTCTTCAACTTATTGACTCCACTCAATCCCATGCATTCAAACTCTTAAAGAAGGTCAGTTTCCACTTCTGTTCCATCTGAAAGTAGGGTAGATTGGGCTGTCATTCCTGGTAGGCTTCCAGGAAGAGGGGACGTTTGACTCAATTTAAATAGTAGTAAAATTCATAAGCCAGACAAAGTAGGCTGAAGCTCACAGATGCTCACTTTACACAGAGCTTCTACGATGAGTCAGGTGCTGGTGGGACAACTGTGAACTGGCAGAAAATCCTGACCTTCTCAAGCTGATTTGTGGAAGTCAGCTTTTACTCTCCTACCAGCCTTTAAATCCCACCCTGTGGATCCATCTCCTAACCATCTCTCTACCTACTGCCATTCTCCCTTGACCAGGGGAGGCAATCTTTACCCTAAACATCAGACTGCAAATATTTTAGACTTTGCAGCCAAAGAGGCAACTCAGAGGAAATTATATACAGAGCTGATTTAAAATGTAAAAACCGTTCTTGGCTCATGGGCTGTGCAGTGCTAAGTCACTTTAGTTGTGTCTGACTATTTGTGACCTCCATGGACTATAGCCCGCCAGGCCTCTCTGTCCATGGGGTTTTCCAGGCAAAAACACTGGAGTGGGTTGCCAGGGGATCTTCCCTACCCAGGGATTGAACCAGCGTCTCTTAGTTCTGCATTGGCAGGTAGGTTCTTTACCACTAGCGCCACCTGGGAAGCCCAGGTGACTTCCCTGGTGGCTCAGATGGTAAAGAATCTGCCTGTGATGAGGGAGACCTAGATTTGAACCCTGGGTTGGGAAGATCCCCTGGACAAGGGAACAGCTACCTACTCCAGTATTCTAGCCTAGAGAATTCCAAATTCCATGGACTGTACAGTTTATGGGGTCACAAAGAGTCGGATATGACTGAGTGACTCTTTCACTTTCATGGGCTGTACCAATATAATAATAATGAGTGGGATGGATTTGGCCCATGGGGCATAATTTGGAGGCCCCTGATACAAATTGTTACTGCTCCCTGTCATTGATTTATACCCTACACCCTAAACACAGTAGATCCATTGGCTTCAGCCATAGGGACCTATACCACACAGATTGGACCTTGTCATTCCCATACCTAAAGCCCTCCTGGGGCTCCCTTTGTCCCCAGGATAAGGGACAAGGTACAAGCTCCTGCTCCTGGCATCAGTGGACGCAGAGCCCTTTCCTCAGCTGCCGTCCCTCTAGCTACTTGACCTCCCAGTATTCCAGACTGGGCAGGGGGTGGGTGCAGCCAGTCAGACACACTCCTGCTGGCAAAGCACCCCGAAGGCCAGCTAAGCAAATTGTCCCTCATACCAGGTGATCCCCAAGTGCTGATCTCAGCAGCCCTTTTAGGACCTGTGTCTTTCTCCCATCAATGCACCCTGTGCTCCAGAAGTGGCAGGTGTCCACGGCCTCCTGTTCCCAGCCCAGCCTGCCTTACGTAAGACAATGAAGCAGAAGATCCAGTACAGGACTGCAAAGGTCTGCAGTCTGCGCTCCAGTGGCACAAACAAAGGTGCGAACTCCACCATGCTGGCTCCTCTGGGTTCTGGAGGCTTCTCTGAGCTCTGCTGTGGACTGAGACACTTGCTCGTGTTTGCTGCTGCCAGAGATTGTCTAAGCATTTATGGGTTCTGAAGTGGGTGGGTTGCCGTTTCAAGCAATGTTTTATCTGCCAGATCTTCTTTCTGTTTGCTTGAATCTTGCTGTCACTTGGCATGTGAAGCAACAAATATAGTGCAATCTTGTCTTCTTTCCACCTTCCCAGCTATCTGGCTATGATTATTGTCTCCTTTCATTTGCCAGATCCACTGTTCCCCTCCATGAATTTGTAATTACAGTTTCCATCTAAAAATCCCTTGGCCCCACCATCTCCTCCATCTCCTGCCCTATTCCTCAGCTCACC
Organism: Bos indicus; assembly: GCF_029378745.1. NCBI lineage: Eukaryota > Metazoa > Chordata > Mammalia > Artiodactyla > Bovidae > Bos > Bos indicus. The sequence goes on along the minus strand of NC_091774.1, from coordinate 55,581,261 downwards.
TGCACAGCACAACTCTTGGAAGAGCTGTCATTGTCTCTTGGAAGACAATGACAGCTGTCAGCTCCACACCCTCCCCTCCCAATCTCTCCTCCCTCCTCCAGACTTCATATATCACTGTTCCATGGAACTGCCCTTGACAAGTTCACCAGTGGTCTCCACGCTGCTGAATCCAGTGGTCAATTCTCAGCTCTCATCTTGACCTCTCAGCAGCCTCAGACACAGCTGGTCCCTCCCTCCTCCTTGAAACCACTTGGTCTGTGGACACCACCCTCTCCTGGTTTCTCTCCTGCCCCTCTGACTCCCCCTGGGTCTCCACGGTGGCTCTTGCCCTTCACCAGGCTAAGTGTTTAAGGGTCTTTCTTCTCTCTCTTTCCCTGGACCCTCCCTCCTCTCTCGTAGAGACCTCATCCAGGCTCATGGCCTTGAAGTCTGTCTACAGAATGAACACTTCCAAACTGCATCTCCTGCCTGACCTTCCCTTGGGCTCCAGACTTGACTAAGTAGGTGGGTACTTGACATTCTCCCTGATAGTCTGCTCGGCACCTCCACCACAGCTTGTCTAAAACTGAACTTGACTTTCGTCTCTGTGAAAATCTCCTTAATTTTTACTCATTTCTTTACAATGTATTTTTGCTTTTTTTCCCCCTGAATTTGAAGAAAACTTACACCCCTCCCCCCCCCCCCCTGCAATACTAACCATTGTTGGTTGGGTACATTATGAATTTCTTGTCCCAATTTTGTTCATTTATATAAATTTTTATTTACACAGTAGATTAGAAATCATATTTACATTAATTCTTTGTTCTCCTAAAATCACACACCCACCCTTTATAGGGAATAATAAATGTTCACTGAAACTGTATTGCGTTATTGTTTTAAGGAGAGAGGATGGAGAAGAAGAAGCCACCAGCTAGACTGTCCTGCTGTCTACAAGGGAGCAGGACTTGGAGCAGAAGGGAGTGTGCCTGAGTCCTGCAGTGCCTTCCATCAGCAGACCCAAGAACAAGGCAAGGTTTGGGCATCTCACATCTTCACCTGTGAGGTGTGATTTTTTTTTTTTCCTCTTCCTGGTGGAGAGGGTCTTCCCTGATTGCTCAGCTGGTAAAGAATCCACCTGCAATGCAGGAGATCTGGGTTGGGAAGTTCCCCTGGAGAAGGGAAAGGCTACCCACTCCAGTATTCTGGCCTAGAGAATTCCATGGAATATAAAGAGTTGGACATGACTGAGCAACTTTCACTTTCACTTTCCTGGTGAGGACCACATGGAGCCCTGGGGTTTTTCTCTCAATTCTTACTTAGCTTGTGTTTCAAGGTGTCACTGACAATCTGGTTTTAGAAAAGGCAGAGGAACCAGAGATCAAATTGCCAACATCTGCTGGATCATTGAAAAAGCAAGAGAGTTCCAGAAAAACATCTATTTCTGCTTTATTGACTTTGTCAAAGCCTTTGACTGTGTGAATCACAACAAACTATGGAAAATTCTGAAAGAGATGGAAATACCAGACCCCCTGACCTGCCTCTTGAGAAATCTGTATGCAGGTCAAGAAGCAGTAGTTAGAACTGGATATGGAACAACAGATTGGTTCCAAATAGGAAAAGGAGTACGTCAAGGCTGTATATTGTCACCTTGCTTATTTAACTTATGTGTAGAGTACATCATGATAAACATTGGGCTGGAGGAAGCACAAGCTGGGATCAAGATTGCTGGGAGAAATTATGAATAACCTCAGATATGCAGATGACACCATTCTTATGGCAGAAAGTGAAGAGGAACTAAAGAGCCTCTTGATGAAAGTGAAAGAGAGTGAAAAAGTTGGCTTAAAACTGCAGCCATGAAATTAAAAGATGCTTGCTCCTTGGAAGAAAAGCTATGACCAACCTAGACAGCATATTAAAAAGCAGAGACATTACTTGGCCAACAAAGTCTGTCTAGTCAAGGTTATGATTTTTCCAGTAGTCATGTATGGGTGTGAGAGTTGGACTATATAGAAAGCTGAGTGCTAAAGAATTGCTGCTTTTGAACTGTGGTATTGGAGAAGACTCTTGAGAGTTCCTTGGACTGCAAGGAGATCCAACCAGTCCACCCTAAAGGAGATCAGTCCTGAGTGTTTATTGGAAGGACTGCTGTTGAAGCTGAAGCACCAATACTTTGGCCACCTGATGTGAAGAGCTGACTCATTTGAAAAAAACCCTGATGCTGGGAAAGATAGAGGGCAGGAGGAGAAGGGGACGACAGAGGATGAGATGGTTGAATGGCATCACCGACTCAATGGAGATGAGTTTGAATAAACTCCAGGAGTTGGTGGTGGACAGGGAAGCCTGGAGTGCTGCAGTCCATGGGGTTGCAAAGAGTTGGACATAACTGAATGACTGAACTGAATAACTGAACATTTAAAATTTTAATGTATTCCTATTTATCAGCCTTTTATTTAATTGACATTGCTTGATTGCTTGGTCTGACTTAGGAAATCTTTAAGTCATTTTGATAAATTGTAATTTTTCCTTGGAAACTATCAGTTTCATCAAAGGATGCAAATTCATTTTCATTGAAGTTTGTAAGCAAACCAGTTTCTTTGATTTTAATATTTCTCTCTCTCAGTTATTTCTCCACTGGTCTTTATTTTGTGTAGTGTGATTTATCTTCATTTTTACTACTTGTGGAGTTATTAATTTTTTGGTGTAACCCAGGTTTTTATTTGGTATCATAATACTTCTGTCCAAAGAAATTCCCTTAATGTTTCTTATAGTACCAGCTCACTAGGAATTAATTCTCTCAGCTTTAGTTTGTCTAAAAACACCCATAATTTTGTCTTAATTTTGAAAGTGATTTTCACTGGATAGAGAACTTTGGGTTGACAATTAATTTTCCTTTCAGCTTTTAAAAGTTGTAGTTCTTGTCTTTGTTCCTCTGTGTTTACTATATCTTTGGATCTAACTGCCTTGCATGTTCTCAGTTCATTTTTGACAGCTTTAATATAATGTGTCTAAATTAAAAAAACAAACAAACAAACCCTATTCTGTTGAGAGTCTCTGTAGTATTGGATCTATGATCTTATATCTTTCCTTATTTTTGGAAAATGTTGAGACCATGCCAAAAACACTTCATCTGCTCTGTTATCATTTTCTACTATGAAGTTTCAATTACATTAATATTATACTTATTTTACCACACATCTTGAATGTTCTGGTCCAGCTGCAGATAAGACAGGATGGGTTTGGTAAAAGAAGAGACAAATAGATCAATGGAAAAGACTAGAGAGCCCCCAAATAGGTCCACATACGTGTCATCAAATGATCTTTGATAAAGGAACAAAGGCAATTCGATGGAGAAAAGAAAAATGTTATTTATTTGCTGAGGAGTCTTTAAATCTTTTAATCTCTGCTATATCCACAATTGTCCCTCTTTATAATCCTAAAATTTTTAATGTGTGATTTCTTTTTTGCTTGTTTTTCTTTCTGGATGAATCTGTCAGAAATTTATCTCTTTTAGAGGAACAGTGTTTTTTTACTTTAACTTTCTGGCCATCTCTAATGTATAGTTGTTTTATATTTAATTACCTTGCTATTTTCTTTACTTTTTTTTAAGCCCATCTACTTTCTTTAGGTTTGCCCAAGCCTCTTCCTATTTTCTTTAGTCTAATCACTGGAGTATTTTTAATCTTTTATTATCTCAATAGATGCAGAGAAAGCCTTTGACAAAACTCAACATCCATTTATGATAAAAACCCTCCAGAAAGCATGAATAGAAGGAACGTACCTCAACATAATAAAAGCTATATATGACAAACCCACAGCAAACATTATCCTCAATGGTGAAAAATTGAAAGCATTTCCCCTAAAGTCAGGAACAAGACAAGGGTGCCCACTCTCACCACTACTATTCAACATAGTTTTGGAAGTTTTGGCCACAGCAATCAGAGCAGAAAAAGAAATAAAAGGAATCCAAATTGGAAAAGAAGAAGTAAAACTCTCACTGTTTGCAGATGACATGATCCTCTACATAGAAAACCCTAAAGACTCCACCAGAAAATTACTAGAGCTAATCAATGAATATAGTAAAGTTGCAGGATATAAAATCAACACACAGAAATCCTTTGCATTCCTATACACTATCAATGAGAAAACAGAAAGATAAATTAAGGAAACAATTCCATTCATCATTGCAATGAAAAGAATAAAATACTTAGGAGTATATCTACCTAAAAAAACAAAAGACCTATATGTAGAAAACTATAAAACACTGGTGAAAGAAATCAAAGAGGACACAAATAGATGGAGAAATATACCGTGTTCATGGATTGAAAGAATCAATATAGTGAAAATGAGTATACTACCCAAAGCAATCTATAGAGTCAATGCAATCCCTATCAAGCTATCAACAGTATTCTTCACAGAGCTAGAACAAATAATTTCACAATTTGTATGGAAATAAAAAAAACCTCGAATAGCCAAAGCAATCTTGAGAAAGAAGAATGGAACTGGAGGAATCAACCTGCCTGACTTCAGGCTCTACCTCAAAGCCACAGTCATCAAGACAGTATGGTACTGGCACAAAGACAGAAATATAGATCAATGGAACAAAATAGAAAGCCCAGAGATAAACCCATGCACCTATGGACACCTTATCTTTGACAAAGGAGGCAAGAATATACAATGGAGAAAAGACAATCTCTTTAACAAGTGGTGCTGGGAAAACTGGTCAACCACTTGTAAAAGAATGAAACTAGAACACTTTCTAACATCACACACAAAAATAAACTCAAAATGGATTAAAGATCTAAACGTAAGACCAGAAACTATAAATCTCCTAGTGGAAAACAGGCAAAACACTCTCTGACATAAACCACAACAGGATCCTCTATGATCCACCTCCCAGAATATTGGAAATAAAAGCAAAAATAAACAAATGGGACCTAATTAAAATCAAAAGCTTCTGCACAATAAAGGAAACTATAAGCAAGGTGAAAAGACAATCTTCAAAATGGGAGAAATAATAGCAAACAAAGCCACAGACAAAGAATTAATCTCAAAAATATACAAGCAACTCCTGCAGCTTAATTCCAGAAAAATAAACGACCCAATCAAAAAGTGGGCCAAAGAACTAAACAGACATTTCTCCAAAGAAGACACACAGATGGCTAACAAACATATGAAAAGATGCTCAACATCACTCATTATCAGAGAAATGCAAATCAAAACCACAATGAGGTACCATTTCACACCAGTCAGAACAGCTGCTATCCAAAAGTCTACAAGCAATAAATGCTGGAGAGGGTGTGGAGAAAAGGGAAGCCTCTTACACTGTTGGTGGGAATGCAAACTAGTACAGCCACTATGGAGAACAGTGTGGAGATTCCTTAAAAAACTGGAAATAGAACTGCCATATGACCCAGCAATCCCACTGCTGGGCATACACACAGAGGAAACCAGAATTGAAAGAGACACGTGTACCCCAATGTTCATCGCAGCACTGTTTATAATAGCCAGGACATGAAAGCAACCTAGATGTCCATCAGCAGATGAATAGATAAGACAGCTGTGGTACATATACACAATGGAATATTACTCAGCCATTAAAAAGAATACATTTGAATCAGTTCTAATGAGGTGGATAAAACTGGAGCCTATTATACAGAGTGAAGTAAGCCAGAAAGAAAAACACCAATACAGTATACTAACACATATATATGGAATTTAGAAAGATGGTAACGTAACCCTGTATGTGAGACAGCAAAAGAGACACAGATGTATAGAACAGTCTTTTGGACTCTGTGGGAGAGGGCGAGGGTGGGATGATATGGGAGAATGGCATTGAAACATGTAAATTATCATCTGTGAAACGAATTGCCAGTCCAGGTTCAATGCATGATACAGGGTGCTCGGGGCTGGTGCACTGGGATGACCCAGAGGGATGGGACAGGAAGGGAGGTGGTTGGGGGGTTTAGGATGGGGAACACATGTACACCATGGTGGATTCATGTCAATGTATGGCAAAACCAATACAATATTGTAAAGTAAAAACAAACAAACAAACAAAATTTAAAGTATATATTTCAGTGATAAATTTCCCCATGAGTCTTGTTTTCAGCTGCAGCCCAAAACTTTGATGTGTAATGTTCTAATTTTTTTTAGTGATGTAATACTTTCTAGTATCCTTTAAAATTTATCTTTAAATCAAATAATTAATTTAGAAGTACTCATTTATTTAATTTCTAAATATGTGAAGGTTTGTGATCAGAAAAATGATTTGCATGAGTCTTTGGTACTTATTTATGTTAGTTTACTGGCCTAGTATATAGTTGGTTTTTACAGTTTTTTCTGTGTGATACAACATGTATCCTCTAGTTGTTAGATTCAGGGTCCATTAAATGAAGCTTATTAATCATTTAAGTCTTCTACATTTCTAACAATATTTTATATGTTTATTTAACCAGTTACTACAAAGTGTTTTTTTTTAATCTCTGTGATAATGTTAATGAATTTGTGCATTTTTTCTTAAAATTTTACCTAATTTTGTTTTCAATATTTTTAAGCTATATTGTTAGATCAAAAATATGTCATATATTTCAGGTGAATTATTTTTATATGATGACCACTCATTTTTATCCCCAGTAATTCTTTTTGTTTTAAGATCAATGTAGTCAGATATTAATATAATAGTCACAGAGTCCTTTTAGTTAATATTGACCTACTACACCTTTTCTATAATTTCTCCCATATTTATGTGTCATTATCTTTAAATATGTCTCCTGCACGTGATGTGTACCTACATTTAATTTTATTTAAGTGTTTTTCTGCCTCTGACATTCTCTTTTATCAAGAAAATTTTTATCATTTGCATTTATCCAATTGCTAACATATTTGGAAATATTATTACCACCTTACATTCTATTTATTATTTGCCATTTTTTCTTTGTTTGTTTTGTGCCTTTTCTAACCTTAGTAAAGCTGTCTGATCCCTTTTCTTTCTTTCAATGTGTATCTTTAGTTAATATAAATGTTCAGGTTAATATGTTAATCAATACATCTACTCTCCTCACAAACAACTAAGGACTTTAGAATACTTTAACTCTGATCACTCCCTCCCATCTTACATGTATCTTAGTTCCACACTGTTTTCATGTACCTCAAATTAGTTCAAGCATGACCAGATCCATGTGCTCAGATAACTAAAAAACTCAACAGAGACCCCACAGCAGTGGTTCAGACAAAAGAAAAATGTATTTCTTTCTCACACTACAGTGCAGAAGCAGGCAGGTGGTCCAAGGTTGCTGAGAGAGCTCAGTTCTAGGAGGTCACCCAAGACAGGTTTTGTCTATCTTGTTCTCTGTCCTCCCAGACCTGGGGCTAAACCCTGATACTAGAGCATTCTTATCCACCATTGTACAGTCTCCTTAACCTCCAGATGGAAATGTAAGTCTACCACATTCACATTCTATGCAAGGGGAGGAGAAAGAGAAACGTGTACTTAAACAACTTCTTTAAGGAAGTGGCCTGAAATTGCATACAATTGCTCTTCGCTGCAGGGAAGATGGAAAATGTTGTTTCTGGTTGGACAACTAAGAGCCCAACTAAAACGTGGTGGCTTCTGTTCCCAAAAGGCAGAAAGAGAGAGAAGGTTCCGGGAATCAACTGCAGTCTTCCACAGACATCACTGGAATCCTGCATCCTCTTCTGATTTTCTCTGAGTTTGTTCCAACCTTAAGCATGTGGCCTCCCCCAGTGATGGCAAAGATGGTCACTAACAACAGTAGCCTCAAGGTCTCTCACGTAACAGTTCAGTAAAACAGAGACTGACTCTTTACCTGTAGTTCCAGCTAAAGTCTAGGATTTCCTCCAATTGATCCAATGTGGATCTCATGTCTATCTCTAAACTAGTAATAAGGAATGTTTATATAATGGATACAGAGTTCACTTTTATAAGATGAAAAGAATTCTGGAGATGGTTGGTAGTGAGGGCTGCAATTATGTAAATGTACTTAATGCCACTGAACTGTACACTTCAAAATGGTTTAGATAGTAAATTTTAGGTTACTTACATTTTACAATAATTTGAAAGGTTGGAAAGAAATTTGACAAGATAAGTTACATTTTAGGCCATGAAAAACAACACAGAGTTAAACCTGTGTCATTTCTATTCTCTTCAGAAAGAGTATAGGAAACACGGTTGGGCTGTGTCCTACAGCGAATTCTGTCAAATACTCACACACACACACCATCCTCACCCTATTAGTCCACCTGTCCTGAGGACCTGCTAGGCTCCAGCCCTGGTCTGGAGCTCCTGGGAAATCTGTTTGTTTGTTTTTTTTCCTGAAGTCAAGGCAACATTAGAGGTGGGGCTAGTTGGACAGAAAGAAGGGAAACCCTTTTAACTCTTCCTCCACCAGATGGTGTATCCTTTGGGCAAAGTCCTCTGGTTTTACAAGGTTAAGGTGGTTGTGTCAAGTCAACAAGAACACATTGACAAGTCAGTTACACAATACTGTTATGGTCCATAACATGAACAAAAATAGTTACCAGTCCCCAAAACTGACTGTGGGCAGGACTGCCCAAGGCTCTGTGATTACCCCCTGTCATCACAAGCCTGAGGTCGGTCCTCGGGCATCTCCAGGACACAGGGGAAATGCAGCTGCTGAGGAAATGAACTGCTGGTTCCTTTGTTATGAGAGAGTGTCACATGCATAGGTGGGTTTGCAGCTTGAACCCTGTGCTCTGAATGGCATATTCACTGTGCTCCATTGCTGGCTTCACAGATGGGGACACTGAGGCCCTCAGAGTGTCAGCTGACTCTCTGAAGTTATTCAGCCAGACGATGGCACAGGTGCCTCTGGGATCAAGAGTCCTGTATTCTGGAATGGAGGCTTTTCTACTGTACAAGGTCTCCTCTGAGGAAGGAAGGACTAGATTTTGTTCATTTCACCTCAAGTGCCTCCCAGTTTTGCCCCCCTGAAGCCCAGAATGGGGTTCAGAGTCAGGGTGAAGGGAATCTGGTGGAGCAACCAGTGTCCTCTCAATTCATCCTCATGTTTCAGGACCCCAGGTGTCCCCCAGCAGCTCTGGATGGACAGCAGCAGGGTGAGGGCACTGATATCTGGGAGCTGAAGCTGCAGGTGAGTGGAGCTTTGGAGTGAGATTGCAGGGTACAGCATCAGGGGAGCCCCAGGGAGCAGGATGTCACAGTCTGACAGGACTAAGGGTCTTAACTTTCCTCTACCATCTCAACTCCCACTTTGCAGATGCACAGATCCATGCGCTCAACTCTGTGCAATCAAATACATGATCCAGGAACATACTTGTGTGAGTGTTTATGGAGGTTGGGCAACTGGTGCACACAGACTTGCTAACACAGACTCATGCTGGGGTGTGTTCAGAATATTACAAGAGCCTCAGTGAAGAAACTTATCCTTGTAAAGAAACATACCCATAGAATTTCACAATCTGTTCCACATGCATATTGCTGAGCTCACGCCTAAAGTATGGCCATCTTGTTTCTTCCTGACCCTCAAGGGAGGGGGAAGTAGGGGCTGGGCCAGGGTCCAGAGCCAGGCTGCTAGCAGCTTTCACAGAAGAGTGACTTTTAGCTTGAATGGCCCAGATCATGCAGTCCAGTGCTCAGTTGCTCAGTTGTGGCTGACTTTTTCCGATCCCGTGGACTATAGCCCACCCAGGCTCCACTGTCCATGAAACTTTCCAGGCAAGAATACTAGAGTGGGTTGCCATTTCCTCCTCCAGGTATCTTCCTGACCCAGGGATCAAACTCAAGTCTCTTGCATCTCCTGCATTCACAGGCAGGTTCTTTACCACTGTGCCACCTGGGAAGACTAACACAATCCAGACCCTAGGCTTATACCTGTCTGGAGTCACTCTGGATGATTTTTAAAAGTGTTGGGAGCTCAGCTGCTACCTCCTTCCCTGTCCCTGTCCCCAAGGTTCCACTCTTACCTTTGACCCAAGCTTAGTCCATTGAGAGTCAGGGGCATATCGACCTCATTCTACAAATGAGGCTCTGCATACAGGGTAGGGGTGAAACAAGGCTCCTGATATGCACCCTCATCCCTGACATGTAACCCATGTCTTCCCCAAGTGTCAGGGGCCAGCAGAAACGTGGCCAGTGGGAAGCAAGGCCATCAGTTCATAATCAAAGTGACTCTGGCTCCAAGAGCCTCCTTGGCTGATGGAAGTCATAGATATTTAAAAAGATTGGACAAGTGCACTGCTGAAAGAAATCAGGGGACTGTGGAAGCCCAGAGGAGAGACCTGATGGACTTCAGGGGGTGGGATCAGGGAAAGCTTTCTGGAGGAGGTGGTGTCTGAAAGCACTCCTGAAAGACCAAGTGAAATGGGATTGGGTGAAAGGGCTTTCTGGCAGAGGGAACAGTCTCTGCAAAATGCTGGCACTAAGGGAAGTATGATGCCCTAGGGAACTGGAGAAAGCTCAGCAAGGCTGAAGGAGAGTAGGTAGTAGTTGGTGAGGAAGGCAGAGCTCACGATGCAAAGGGCGGTAAGCAGGCCAAGGGACCAGAGACATCCTAAGAACCCAGAGAATCCACTGGGCAGTTTTTATCAGGGGACTGATGGTGTCAGACCTGCACTGGGAGATCCTTATGGCTCCAAGTGCAGGGTGGATCTGGAAATGGCTTGAAACTAATTTGAGTGGAATGTAGGGCAGCTGATCAGTGGGGCTGGCCAAGGAAGGATTTTACATAGATACTCATATAATAAGAAAGGAAGAAATGTTCTCTAAATTATAATACATAGTATTCAAAGTAATTTAATGCAGTTTTCTTTCTTTCTTTTTTATTTGTACTAGAGGTCTACTATTGAGAAGGGCAGAAATTTCAAAGGATGGCATTCACCTAACTGGGGTTCAGTCAGTGTTCCCTACAATCAAGTGATGGCAAATGTTCACCTGCACAAGTCATTCTTAGCTCACGGGTTGTTCAACAACTGATCATAGTTTGCTCACTCTGGTCTAGACCAGGGGGACTGGGCGGAAGCAAGTGAGAAACTAGGAGGGTCTCCAGTCCCACCACAATGGACCTCCTCCACCCTGTCATCCTTTAAGAGATGTCACCACATCCAGGGGAATCAGTGAAAATTACCCTTGCTGCCAGCAGGGACTGAGATCCCTTAGCAACAGGAAGATCCCACAAATGTGAAGATCTGTAACCATAATATCTCAGGGTAACAGGGACCTAAGAGGTCCCTGCCCAGCATTCTCCCGGAGCAGGACTAACATACATGACTTTCTTAGGAAAGCAAAATATTCCAGATATGGAAAGTAACCTGTGAGATCATGTTGCAAGCGCTGGTATTTGAATACAAATCTCAGGATTCACAGCTGGGGATCCTTTCCCTATACAACCCTATCCTTGCCACGATCTCTGGCTAATATTGGGAGCCGGAGCACATGGGAAAAAGATGCTCTTCAGGCTCCTGATTTCCCCAGCTGGTGGTCCAAATTTACATATATTTCATACCTAACTTTTCCTGATGAGGAATCTGAGGCTTCAAGAGAATGAACAAACTTGCTTGCCATCTATTAGGAGTAAAAATGGAGTCGTCTCAAAAGATATCCATGTCATAATCCCTAGCCTTGTGAATATTACCTTAACTGAAGAGAAAATGCATCTTAGCATATGTGATTAAACTAAGGATCCTTAGATAAGTAGATTATCCTGGAGTATCTGGATGGGCTCTAAATCAATCACATGTATCAGTATAAGAAAGACACAGACAGAGATTTGACTAGATCACTCCCTTATGGTTCAGTGGTAAAGAATCTGCCTGCCAATGCAGGAGTAGCAAGTTTGATCCCTGGGTTGGGAAGATCCTCTGGAGAAGGAAACGGCAACCCACTCTAGTATTCTTGCCTGGAGAATCCCATGGACAGAGTAGCCTGGCAGGCTACAGTCTTAGTCAGTTCAGTTCAGTTGCTCAGTTATGTCTGACTCTTTGTGACCCCATGGACTTCAGCACACCAAGTTTCCCTGTTCAATACCAACTCCCAGAGCTTGCTCAAACTCATGTCCATTGAGTCAGTGATGCCATCCAACCATCTCATCCTCTGTCGTCCCCATCTCCTTCACCCTTCAATCTTTCCCAGCATCCCAGGAAAAGTTAGGTATGAAATATATGTATTCAGGACTGATTTCCTTTAGGATGGAATGGTTGGATCTCCTTGCTGTCCAAGGGACTCTCAAGAGTCTTCTCCAACACCACAGTTCAAAAGCATCAATTCTTTGGTGCTCAGCTTTCTTTATAGTCCAATCCTCACATCCATACACGACTACTGGAAAAACCATAGCTTTGACCAGATGGACCTTTGTTGGCAAAGTAATGTCTCTGCTTTTTAGTATACTATCTAGGTTGGTCATAGCTTTTCTTCCAAGGAGCAAGCGTCTTTTAAAAAATTTCATGGCTGTAATCACCATCTACAGTGATTTTGGAGCCTCCAAAAATGAAGTATCTAACTGTTTCCACCGTTTCCCCATTTATTTGCCATGAAGTGATGGGACTGGATGCCATGACCTTTTGAATGTTGAGTTTTAAGCCAGCTTTTTCACTCTCCTCTTTCAATTTCATCAAGAGGCTCTTTAATTCTTCTGCACTTTCTGCCATAAGGGTGGTGTCAGCTGCATATCTGAGGTTATTGATATTTCTCCCAGCAATCTTGATTACAGTCTACAATCTATGGGGGCTACAGTCTATGGGGTCACAAAAGAGTTGGACATGACTGAACAACTAAACAAGAACTACAAATGACAACAAGGAAGGAGAAGGTAACGTGAAAATGGAAACAGAGAAAGAGATTTGAAGATGCTTCTTATCTGGCTTTGAAGATGGAGAAAGAGCCATGAGCCAAGAAACGCATGTAGCTCTGCTGCTGCTGCTGCTGCTGCTACTGCTGCTAAGTCGCTTCAGTCGTGTCCGACTCTGTAGCTCTAGAAGCTGGAAAACGCAAGGAAACAGACTCTCCCTGAGCACCTCAGGAGGGAGCATGGCCCTGCCAACCACTGGTAAAAGTGACATCGTGCAGCTGTGAAGCATCCACATGGACTTTAGTAGGTAGGAGGTTCTTAGAAAGTGGCTCAGGGAGCTGACTCTGCCCTGCTGTGGGGTCACTAAGACACATGCTCAGTCCAGCCTGAGGGATCCACTGCCCCTCCATGTGCCCCTATCCACTGCCCCATGACCTGCTCCTGCTCAAGAACCTCCCAGAGCTCCTCCCTATCTGGGTATCAATTCTTGACCCCTGGACTGGACAGTAGTTCCTCCAGACAGCAGGCCAGGCATCCTCAGGGACCCTGTCTGCCCTGCTCCCTCTCTATCTCAATAGAACTTTGCTGAACAAAGGCCTAAACCTCAGCCTCCTGTTCCCTAACCTCACCTTGACCCTGACCCTCACCAGGAAGTCTCACCCATATGTGCTCTGCCCTCTCCTCTCTGCCTTTGCTCCCTTAGCAGCTCCCATGATCACACCTCTGCCTCCTCCTGATCTCTAGCAAAGCCCAGTCCTCCTGAGAGGGTGAGGTTGGTTCAGGCCATGTGGCTGGTGGTAGAACTGTGCTTCTGACCTTTGTCCCACTTGTCACCATCAAGCAGGGTCACCAGGCTTGGCCCCAGCACACCCTTTGTGCCTTGTGAGAAATGATGTCTGAGAATTTCTTCCAGGTCAAAGGGTGGCCTGATTTCTGAGGGGACTCTAGTTCTTCCCAACCCTGAGGGCCTCTGAGTACCTCTACCACATCTGACATCTCTTGTGCTCCTCGGGCTGTGTGAGTCTGCCTGTGTGTTGGTGGGAGATCTTCTCACAAGGGCAAAGCCTCTTGGGCAAGCTGGGGACACTGAGGGGGTGTCAGGGAGTAGTTGCTGTATAGTATTGGACTCTTGCTCTCAGCTCCTGGATTGTTGTATCCATGGGGAGGCCGACTGCTTACCAAACAGCCCAGCATCAGTGCTGAACACATGAACGCACACTCTGTCCACACAGAGTCCAGTGTGGCTGTTCCTGCTCAGGTACCTCTCCAGGCAGCCCTCCTCTGAGATCAGTCTCCCTGCTCCCTCCTTGTGTGACTGAGGTCATCAAATAGAACCTCCAACATTACTGTGTACAAGGGGGAAAATCCTTCTGTCTAGCCTCCCTGGCTTCCCACATCCCATTCCCCATCCAAATGCCCTAAGTCTGATGGTCACCTTCTACTGCATCCCAGCCAGGCCTGGACTCACAGTCATGATTCCCACCTCTGACCTATGCTCACACCTTTGCCCCACCTGGGGCATCTCAGCCTGTGTCCTCCTGGCAGACAGACTCCTGCAACACCCACAGCATGGGGGTTGCCTAATCCAGTCTCTGAGGGCTCGTGGGCTATCACTTGCTATCCTGCAAGACGCCCACAGTGACTTAATCTGCAAATACCAAAGTCTCATACGGAGGGTGGGGTGGACTTAGAGCCAGGCATCAAACAGATAGGATACAGAGGCTTAACTGATAGTGATTCAGGTTAGTTAGCTCATAGAAGGCAGTGTGGCTTCTTTTTGTGCCTTTTCCCTCTGTTTCTATGTCTCTTTCTCTCTCTCTCTTCCTCGTGATTCATTTACTCTGGGAGAAGCAGTGTCATAGACAGTTGGCAGCCCCATGGAAAAACCCACATGTGATGCATAGATGCCTCCTGCCAGTGGCCACAGGAGCAAGCCTGGGAGTGGATCCTCCAGCCCCACTCAAGGCTCTGAGAACGTAGCCCCTGCAACAGCTTGGCTGCCTCCTTATGAGACAACTGTGCTCAGGCCCACAGCCTAGCAACTCAACACTGACCTTCAGAAACTGTGAGACAGTAAATGTTGGTTGTGTAAAAGCAGCTTAGTTTTGGAACATTAGATCTAAACCAACAGAGAACCAGTTTAATCACCTGAGAGTCTAGTACTGGTCTCTCTCTCACCCCTCCCCAGGTCTGGCCTGTAAGGCCCGAGAGGAGGTGCCATGTGAATCATTTATGCAACTTCCCACAGTCACTGGGGATATTGAGGTGCCTAGGTCCTGTGTCGGGGCTGGGTGGGCACTGGGGGCAATAAGGATATGGTCTGGCCTCAGAGTCCAGTCCCCTGGCAACATAGTATCCACTCACCCACTAGTGGCCCTGGGCTTTTCACCACAAATCAGCTCACAAGATGGGTAACTAACTGGGATTGCGGGCGGTGGGGTGGGAGAGCTGGATTTGAAGGTGGGTGGAGTGTACTGGGGTCTGACAATGGAGGTGTCCTTTATTTGACCAAATGGAGGAAACAGAGGGTCCAGGGAAAGGGTCCTAAGACACAACCTGTGTGAGCAGCCTGTGTTCTGTAAGACTGAGTGTGCAGGGCAGGCAAGAGTGGGCTGAAGGGGAGAGGATCCGGGAGGTGAAACTGGGCAGGTTTGTAGGACAGGTTTGAAAGGGCCTTGAAGTTTAGGCATATCCTGACACAGAGATCATTTACAGGCTGGGTTTTATTTGAGGAGAAGCCTCAGGTGCTGGGTGCAGGCTAGCTAGAGGGAAGCCCTGGAGGCAGGAGCAGTACTGGAACCTCCCCTCCCCGCCAGTGAGAACCCAGGGTGCTGAGTCAACAGCAAAGGAAGAGAAAGTCTTGTGAACCCAGTGGAAACCACTATCTCATCCATACGACGGGAGTTGAAGGCCAAGGGAGGAGGAGGAGCAGGAGGAGGAGGATGGAGACCTGGATGAGATGGTGGAGGCTGGGGATGGTGGGAAAAGAAGCTCGGGCTTGGATGGACACCTTCTGTCTTCCGTTGACACATGTAGACCTACTCTCCATGTGTGTCCACCCTGCTTTCTGTAGAGAGATCACTCCATAGACTGTATCCCAAGGGCCTGGGTACCCTCTAGCTTCCACATGGGTTCAGGCAATCGGGAGACTTGGCAGGTGACGGAGGAAGGAGAGTGAGGTGGGAAGGCTCTATCCCTACAGAGTCAGGGTGCTCCTGTGCTCCTCCACCAACCTGGCACCTGCATTTCAGTTTCAGGCCCTCCAGTTTCAGGCCACTGCTGCCTCCTCTTGTCCTTGTAGGTTTCGGGGCGGTAGTAGCCCTTTACCTCTGCCACAGCCCTGGATAACTGCAGGATCTTGTGGGCTTTCCCACCCCCTGCATGCTCCTCAGAGAACTCTTCCTTAGTTAAAATTGCCTTAGAGAGATTTCATTATTAAGTGTTAACGTCAGTCCCACAGTCATCTCTGACTCTTTGTGATTCCAAAGACAATCCTGGGACCCGACAGGCTCCACTGTCCACGGAATTCTCCAGGCAGGAATACTGGAGTGGGTAGCCATTGTCTTCTCCAGGAAATCTCCCTGGCCCAGGAATTGAACCCAGGTCTCCCGCATTGCAGGCATATTCTTTACTACTGAGCCACCAGGGAAGCCCCAAATCGCCTTACATTATCCTAACTGCAACATGGCAACTGGTCCCTGCTGGGATCCAGGCTGATACAAGTTCCAGAAGCAATGGAGAGCCCTTGGAGAGCCAATGGAGAGACCCCAAGCAAGATGGGGATGGGCACCGATGGGGAATGGAGCTGAGACCCTCAGGGTAAAGTAGGGCTTTGTCATGGTCACACTCAGGGAGGGCCAGGTGATGTGGGAGAAGGGGGCCTGGCAAGTTTCCACGTACACTTATTGGTAAACTGTTTTCAAAGAGGGGCCCAAGTGTCGCTACCTGTGTCCCACCATTTTGAGCATGACTTGCTGTTCCTGCCACAGAGGAGAAGCCTATTCCTCTCCCTTTGAATCTAGACCAGCCTCAGGACTTGCTTTGACAGACACAAGCAAAATTGTGCAAGTCATGCCTAGAGGATAGTAGATGTTGCAGCCTTGCTGTCATCGTTTGGAAACCAGCCACCATGAATGTGAAAAGTCAGATCAGTAGAGAAAGAGGGGCCCTATGCCCACCCAAGGAGAGGTCAGTCGGTCTGACCCCCAGCTGCCGCCAACTTCAGCCACACCACCACTGAACTCAGCTGCAGGAGAGCCTGGGTTAAGACTAAGAACCACCCAGCCACCCACAGAGATGTGGACACAACAAATCCTTGCTGCTTTCAGCCACTAATGTCTGCAGTGGTTCAATACAAGCAGTAGAAAGCTGTAGCTTTCTACTGCCAGGTACTTGCCTGCCAGGTACTTCTCTCCTGGCAAATCCTGCCCTTTCTTCACGGCACACCCACCTGCCACTTCCTCCCTCTTCCCCTGGTGGAAACAATCACTCCCTCTCTCAACCCCCCTGCTCTTGATTCCTGCTTCGCTTGGGACCCTATAGCACCCACTTCATAGTGTCAAAACAGGCCATCATGAGATGCTGGGCACGTTTATGACCTGACTCCTGGTTACACTCTCCTCCCCGCCAACCGTTTCTCACAGTATGTGAAATGGCAAATTATCTCATTATATGTGTTCCACTCCCAAGACTCAAGCTTCATGTTGTCATGCTTGTTTCTCTGATAGCAAAACTAAGGTTTGTGGGGGATGAGACTTGCCCAGAGTCACTGAAAAGGGTTGGGCTAAGCTTGGACCCAAATTGACATTCTTGAAGTGCCCCTCATTTACAGTTATTGCTGTGATTAGCTTATGGAGGGAGAAGACTTATTTTCCCACTCCAAGTGTGGGGGTTCACAGTTCTGGTCCTATGCTATCATCCTGTCCCACCCTACATCCTGTCCCTCACTAATGACCCGTGTCCCAGACCTAGGAACCCAGAATTCTCCTCATCAGGGTTTGGCCTCACCTTCTCTTCTTGCAGATGCATAAGATCATTCACTCCTCATGTGTGGCCTTCCTTCTCTGGCTGGTCTGCCTTGTTTCTTTACATAATACAACCTTTGTCTCCCACAGAATAGGCCAGAGGTGGCAAGTTGGAGTTGACTGCTTAGGAAGAAAGAGGCAGCATGCCATTCTCTGGCCCATCTGAGCCACCATCTGGGAAGGGGGCACAGGACAGCAGGGCTAGGCGCCAGGCTGGGGATCAAAGGTGAGCTTTTGACCAGCCCTCCTGGTTGGGGCTTCCCTGGTGGCTCAGAGGTTAAAGCATCTGCCTGCAATGTGGGAGACCTGGGTTCAATCCCTGGGTCAAGAAGATCCCCTGGAGAAGGAAATGGCAACCCACTCCAGTATTCTTGCCTGGAGAATCCCATGGATGGAGGAGCCTGGTGGGCTGCAGTCCATGGGGTCGCAAAGAGTCGGACACGACTGAGCGACTTCACTTTTTCACTTCCTTTCTTTCTTTTCTTTCCTGGTTGGAGGTAGAAGGATTGAGAAAAAGATTAAATGGAATCTTTCAATTGTTTTTTGTGTTGTTTTGTTTTGCCACACTGAGTGGCTTGAGGGATGTTAGTTCCCCTACCAGGGGTTGAACCTGGGCCCTGACAGTGAAAGCACAGAGTCCTAACCATGGAACTCCTAGGGAATTCCCAGCATCTTTCAATTGTTGAATTGAAATTTATGGAGCCCCGATTCCATGCCACTGTTAGGGCTGAATGAGTAGGAACTGCCATTGAAGTTCTCAGCTAATGTGACCTCAGAACTGAGGTCAAAGTTCATCTTAGTCACTCAGGGAAACTAAGAGTCAGAAGGAGGATGAAGATGTTAGGGCACAGTCATTTAGCCAGTGACAGAGCCCAGTTCTGTTTCCCCAACTTCTGGATCTCCCTCTGGCTGCCAGCCCGGGGCTCAGAGGACTCAGAAACTCAAAGGTGCCAGGATGAGTTAGGGGATTGTGACCTCCTCCTCCTCTCCAGCTCAGGGAGGAAGGAGATGGGACAGGCAGGATGCAGGATGAGGGAACTTGTAGGAGAAAGGGCTGCAGCTGGTGGCTGCTTCCAGCTGTCACTCAAAGCAGAGGAAGATAAACCTGCTACCTGGAGCTGCTGTTTGTCCTGCTCATTGAGCAACAGGACCACAGAGGACAGAGACACAGACATCATTCTCTCCCAGTATCTATCCAATTTCTCAGGTGGGCAGAACCAAGGAGAGGGCCTATTACAGAGGAGTCAGTGCAGGAGAGTAAATCCCTCATGCCAGTCTGGTTTCCTCTGCCATGCAGCCAACTGTGACCCAGGGCCTGGCATGGGGTGGAGATGCAGGAGTCAGTGAAGGCTCTGGAGATGTGTTCAACAGACACCTCCAGGAAGACTTCTGGGATCACAACACCTTCCCTCCATCCTCCCCAGTCCAGCCCTGCCCTTTGGGGCAGCGTCTCTGCTCAGCAGAACTCCAAGTGTTGGTCTCTTGGGACGTTGTACTTGAGCTTGTGGGCTTCGAAGAGGTTTTCCAGCTCCTTCATGTAGTGCTGGTACAGCCTGTCCACCTCCTCCTTGGAGGGATGCGGTATCTTCTGCACCTCGATGGGCTTCCCCACGGCAAGACACAGACGTGGGTGAAGCACTGGAGTCCCAGTATCCCATGGGCCAGGACCCCATGCCGGTGGTCACACCTGCTGGAAGGTGCCTGTACTGCCTCCCTTCCAGTTGTATTTTGGGTGACCTAGTCTAGATATTAAGGCAACTCCAAGCTCTGATGATCAAATGCCACAGGCTGCATGACCTCCTGCTAGGCAATGTATTAGATACTTTAATGCATGATTTCTTTTTATCCTCCTAGCAATCCCACAGGGATAGAACTTGCTTTATTCCTGTTTGACAGCTGAGGTGTTAAACTCACCTCAGGGAGCTTAAGTAACTTGTTTAATGTCTCATAGCTAGGCAGAATCATTGTCAGGTTGTGAGCCGTGCAAATGTGCTCTTACTCTCAGGGACATGTGGACATGGGAGTCTCAGATGCCATCACTGGACATGCCCAAATGTCTGGGAGGAGGTGGCCCACACCCCAAGCACCCTACTTCCCTCTCTCCAGCTATGCTAGAGGGCAGTGCCCCCCATTCTAAGGAGGAAATAGGAGGCCTTATCAACTTCCTTCCTCTGGTTCTATCTGGCTCAGAAAGCAGCTGTCATGTCTTCTTCTCTTCAGAGCCATCTGGAGGCAGCAGCCCTATAACATTCCTGAAAATACTACCCCCAAATCCAGGGAAACTCTTGACTTCCTGGACTCAACTAAAGGTAACTGGGTGAATGGAGATAAACAGACCTCTTATTATAAGCTTTGCCATTGGAAGATAGTTGGAATCCAAGAGGAGAGCAAATGAGATGACCAAATAACTGAAAAGATGGTGTTAAATCCACGCACTAAAGTCCATGCCCATTATTTATAGGAAATTTCTTCAGGCTCTCCTTTGTAGCCTGATGATTGCTACTATACAGAGTTCTAACAGACCTAAAGTGCACTTCCCTTATATCCGTCTTCTGCAATAAGCCTTATGGGATTGTCTTCTCAGAAATAAAAACTCCTTCCTCTGACATAGTAAAAGTCTAGTAGATCCTGACTCAAATCTCAGTTGTGTTACTCAAATGCAGGGTCATCTTTTGGAAATGATTTACCTTCTATAGGTCTCCTTTTGCAATCAATAAAATGAGGATGATAGTTTTTGCTTCCAAGGTTGTCGGAGCAACTGAGCAGCTGCATATAAGTAGCCAGCGCAGAGCCTGGCACAGTAGGTGCTCAGTTATCAGTAATGGCAACTGGTCTTTATGCCCCTGTTACTCTTCTCATCTCAGATGCCTTGCATCTGGGTTACTTGCTAGTATGTCCATTTCCCAGTATAGAACCTGAATTCCAGGAGGACAAGGATGTGTCTGGCCCATTTCCATTCCCCTTCAGCCCAAGCCCAAGTCTTTTGCCCTGTAACCCAACCCCTCCCAGCCTGGGTTCTTGGCTTACCCACAGTGTTGATGGGCCGGCAGCAGGGAATAAGACAAAAACTGTAAAACACCACGGCCAGAAAAGTGCAGAATGGAAGCTCCCACGATCTTCAGAATTTGTTCCTGGAACCAGTGCAACCAGGAGCCAAGAAAGTTCTCAATCTGGTCAAACATGTCATTCTCTCCAAAGGAGAAGATCGGCACCAGAGCTGCCCTAGAAGGAGACAAGAGAGAGGGCATGTGGAGGGGCAAGAAGGCACAAGCTGGTCACTAGCTTCCTGCAGGGACATAGTGAGTGGGAGCTGGAGCACAGGACAGAGCACTGGACCAAAAGTAGGAGGCCTCGGGTGTCTCTCAGACCTGCCACAGCCTTGCTTTATGACTCAAGCAGTTACTGCCTCCTCTTGGGGCCATCACCTCCCCATTACACCGTGGCAGGAAGATCAGAATGCTGCAGAGAGTCCTCTCTGATTTAAAACATCTGCAAACTTTCTTGAAAATTCTCTTCTGCCCCAGCTAGCTTATATTCTTAAAGAGTGCTTCAGGGTAGGAGAACAGCTTTAAGCTACTTCATAAACTCCATTCTCACAGAAGCCTTAGGTCTCAGATCTAATGCCAACTGTGGGCATTATGACCCTTCACATCTAGTCCCTTTGATCACCAAGTCTCCCTTCTAGAATCCTCTGGGTATTTGGGCACGACACAATACATCTAGGGCTCAGTGACTCAGATGGCAAAGAATGCCTGCAATGTGGGAGATGTGGGTTTGATCCCTGGGTTGGGCAGATCCCCTGGAGGAGGGCAAGGCAAACTCCAGTATTTTTGCCTGGAGAATCTCCATGGAGAGAGGAGCCTGGTGGGCTACCGTCGATAGGTTCACAAAGAATTGGACACTACTGAGTGACTAAGCATAGCACAGCACAGTACATCTATCACCAAAATAGAATCTTCACTGTGAATGGACTGAGCATCTCTTGCCAAAATAGGATTTACATTCATCTCTCAGTCTTTCCAGCAAAATACAACCTTTGTCAATCTCCAGCTGAGCTAAGAGCCCTCTCCCTGATACCCGTGCATCAGGGCGAGCATGATGAAGCCCTTGTGGTTCCGCAGCACCAGCTTGTAGGCTCCAGGCCTGGCATCCAGTGATTCCTGGATGTCTCCAACAACGATGGATAGCAGGTTACTGCCTCCTTCCCTGCTCAGAATGTGAGCAGCACTCTCCTTGTCTGCTGAGACCAGCCCTGGGGAGAGAGGATAGTGGTTAGATACAGGATAAAGGGGGCAGGGACTGTGGGGAGCAGGGGCAGTGTACCCTGGGCTCCCCTCTCCCAGCTGGGAGCTCCCTAAGGACTGGGACAGAGTCCTTTCTCTCCACACAACCCCTCACCAAGCTCATTGCTGGGCATAGAACTGTGGGAAGTGCTTCCTTATATCTAACCTCCTTTTCTAATATACATGCTCTTAGAGGAAGTTCTGATTGTTGGCAGCCCTTCCTAAAAACCCCCCTCATGTCTCCAGCTCTCATATACCTGGGCAATCCAACGGTCGGAAGACTTACCCCCTAACATGATGTAATCCCTGATGAAGGGGACCTGGAAAAACACGTTCAGTGTCATAAGATGTGGGTGGATACCAGGGAAGATCGAGGAGAAGCCTGTGCCCTCAGTGCACAGGTTGGTAACAGTTCCAATGCCCATGACCCCGTGGGGGCGGTAGGCAGCGAGGTAGTCCGGGAGGGTCCAGCTCGGCAGTCTTGACCAGCTGCAGGGATGGGCCTGGTGAGCCGGGCTGCACCTTGGGCCCTCCCCGTCTCTGTTCTGACTTTCTGTGCTGACCTCTTCTGTGTCTCCCCCGTGCCCAGTGCTATCACACCCCCCTGTGAGTGTCCTGAGATTAGAGATGGCCTACCTGAGGATCCTTGTCCCCACTGCAGGCCTGGAGCAGAGGAGATGCTCTGCAAGACCGTGAAATGAAGAGGGAGAGACAGCGGACTCATGAATGGATGAAGCCAATACAGCCCAACAGGGAAGGAAGGCCTCCTGCCCAAGGCAGAGGTAAGACTCCTGGGATGGTGATGGGATCTCTTCACAAGCCCCTGTCCTATGTGAAGAGAGACCTTGTCCCAGGCAGAGCCCACCCAGAATAAAGGAGCCATCACAGGAGAGAGTGAGCATCTCTCCAAGGACTGTGGCAGCTGGGGTTCTGTCCCAGATGGAGGGCTGGACCCCTGAGTCGCTGTGACTCAGTGTAAGAGACCCCAGGGTGCTGAAGGTAGGGGCTGGGAGGAGGGGCATGAAGTCCCTAGTGATGCCCACAGGTGTGGGTGGGGAGGGTCAGGGCGTGTCATGCCAAGTCTGCAGCACTTCCTGACACCAGTTCACAGGCTGCCCGCAGCACTGCACCCCTGCTCAGGCCTTGGCCTGTGTAGACACTGCTGCTCCAGGACAATGAAGTCTTCACAGAGAAACCCAGCTCCTGGATTTATCATCAGCACGAGGTGGAGGCAACTTGTCCTAGGGGAAACATTGCCTGATTCTCCACTGTTAGGTCTTTAGGAAGGCCATACGGTGTACTTAGAAAGATCCAGTACTCTAAAATAGTTTTCTAAATTTGCTTATAATTCTAAATTGCTTATAATATATAATAATCATAAGCAATTAAAATATATAAAATTATAATATATAAATATAATAAATATTTAATAATCATAATTTTACAATATTATAATTTTACAATATAATTATAAATATAAGCAATTAAAATATAGTATTTATAAGCAATATTATAATTGCTTATAATATAAATTTGCTTATAATTCTAAATTAAATTCTAAATTTCTAAAATTGCTTATAATTCTACCAATAGACTTTAGGTCATTAAATCAGTAAGAATTGAAGGAAGTTCATTCCAGTACTCTCACCTGGAAAATCCCATGGACAGAGGAGCCTGGTAGGCTACAGTCCATGGGGTCGCAAAGAGTCGGACTCGACTGAGCGACGTCACTTTCACTTTCGCTTTCCTCATCTCCTACTCTTCTGTCTATAAAAGAAACTGGCATTCAGACCCAGATAAGATGATACTCTGCGGCACTAGCCTGCCATCTTCTAGGACGCCTAGCTTTCCAAATAAAGTTGTATTCCTTGCTTCAAAAAAAAAAAAGTGAAGAAAGTTCAGAAATACATGCATATTTGACACAGAGTGCAGAGGCTTATGAATGTGGGGGAGCACCAACAGAGAAGGGGCTCCCTACCTGGGACCACGAACATCTTGTCCTCCCCAAGATCCCTGAAGGACCTGTACTATAAATATGTGTGGACATGTGGAAGGGTCTCCTGGGAGGTGGTTAGGTCTAAAATTTGCAGGCTCCCAGCCCAGGCCAGGTGAGGCAAAGTGCATGTCATAGCTCTCTCTGCTGGCCACTTGGTGCTACTGCCCCTCCTGTGGATATGGCGATGCCCGAAGACTCCAGTGGGCAACAGTCCTGAACACTGTGCAGGTGGAATTTCTGCAAGTTCAATGTCCCACCACTGTCAATAGTTTTATGGCTGAGAAATCCCTCTGGAACCTCACAAAGGAAGGAAGGAAGGGGGTGCAAAGGACAGGCACAGAATTGCTCAGCATCGTTTTTTTTTCCCAGTCATGTACTTGACAGTAACTCCAGTTGTAAAGAGAGCCAGATGCTGTCCTGAGGTCTCCAGGATGACCTGATGTCTCACGGAATCCACACAACCCAATGATGTATGCTGTATCATCTCTACATATGAAGAAATGGAGGCTCAGAAAGGCTATTTTATTATACTCAGTAAGGTATGCAGTAGGTAGGTTGCACACATGGTATTAGAACTTTTTCTGCCCAGGCCCAAAGAATACACTCCAAATATTTCTTCTCTCCTGTGTGCAGAGGACAGCTGCCTGCCCTTTCCTGGCACTGTTTCCCTTCTGCCTTCCCTGCCCTATTTGGTCAATGAGGCATCCTTTCCTCGCTGATTACAAACTGAGTTTATCCTCTCTGTGATAAAGGAAAGAGCAGAATGGAGTTGGTCAGATCAATACATTTTATTCCATCAGGACTGATCTTTGGGTCCATGGTCAGGACTTCACAATGGCCATGAGGAGCCCCGAGTCAGAGAATCAGAGGCACTCAGAGTAGGAGGGAGCAGACTGCTTAGAGGATACATGGAGAAACTGAGATCAGAACAGGAAAGGCTTTCTAAGAACGCATACCATACCCAGATGCAACAGGATAGAACCTGAGAACCAGTTTAGGGCTCTCTGTTTTGCTTTTCTACCCAGAAAGGCATTAATTGTAAAACTAGTAAAAGAACTTCCTGTGTGACCTTGGTCACACCTTCCTCTCTCCTGGGTGCTTGTCTCCTTATATGATGAACTGTAAGGCCAGAAGATCTCTAAGGACATGACTTCATTACCTGCACCCTCAAGCATGGCTGCTGAGAGGTGCAGGTAAGTTACCTATGTGTGTCACACTAGATGGCCCACAAGACTCCTTCAAATCCTATTCATTCATCAATCCTCATATCGGCCCTACATCTCTGCAGATGGAAAACCATGGGCAGACAGAGGCTGGACACTATGTGGACTTCCAGGCCACATAGTGGTGGAAACCTGATTTGTCTCTCCCAGCCCAGTACCCTACTCACTGCACACAGGATCACACTTCCCCATGGGGGGAAGTAGTGCCACGTGGGCACTACAGTCCTGGCCACTACCCAGATAGCTCCATTACTCACCGAGACAGGGAAATAGTCTTTTACGTACTTCCATAAGATCCAGGACCTGAAGGCCTGGATGTCCTGCCTCCATGCCATGGCATGTCTCTGTCCAGGTACCACCAGGTGGCATACAGGATAGTGAAGATCCAGAATCTTGTGAACAGGAGGCCTATGAAGACCACATAGCAGATAAAGGCTGGGAAGGGAAGCAGGAGCATTAGTGGGCACTAATGGCCAGGGTGAAGGATGCACTCTCCCCATATGCCCAGCACTGGCAGCACTGTCCTGTCCAGCCCTCACCCCGGGGGGAACAGGTCAGCCTCCCCAGTACTCCAAGGAGGAGAAAATGCAGTCGAGGATGTGCCACACTGGGACCCTGGATTTGACACCAGAACTAACTCCAAACTCACTTGTTCCCACTGTACCAGGCTGCCTCATTCACTCTGGTTTTCCCTTCCCTTTCCCTCCCTGTCTGTTAAGTCTTTCTTTCCCAAGTGCTCAGTAAATTCCCAGTAGCCCAGTGACTGCATAAATTGTTTCTAGCTATCATTCTTTGGGACCTCAGAGAAATGGAGACATTCTTTCTGCCCAGCCCTCCTTCTGTACACTCGCTGTCCATCTTTCTGTAGATAAATCCCACCAGATTCCTCCCTCTACTTAAACTTCTCATGACTTTGAGACACAGCCCAAGCAACTCAGCCTGACATTCAGGGTCCTCAAGAAACTTGCTCCAGCCTACCTCATGCACAGGCCCCCTAGCTTCAGCTACACTAAGCTGCTCAGTGCTCCTCCGATTGCCTGAGCTCCTTCAACCTCTTAGCTTTTGCTCATGCAGTTTCCTCTGCCTGCCATGCCTTTTCCTACTGAAGGAAGGCTGAAGAGGCCAACACCTGACTGGACTGTAGGTTGGGGGTGCAGCAGGGCTAGGACTGGGCCTGACGAGGAATTGCCATCTGATCTTTGATTCTCAGTCCCTACCACAGGCTAACCTGGTTTCATCTCAACAGTCAGGTGCTAAGATACCAGTGGAGCCTAATTTCCAGGGAATATTGCCCCTTCCAGACCCCGTTCTCTCCTCCTGACACCATGCAATCAAATTCCTTAAGAAAGTCAGCTTCCATTTCTATTCCTTTTGTTAGACGGGTAGCTGGACTCTTTCCCAGCAGGCTTCCAGGAGGAAGGCACTCTGGACTCAGTCTGAACAGTAGTAAAATACAGAATCTGGATAAAGTAAGTTGAGGCTCAAGATGTTCACTTCCCACAGAGCACCTGTGATGTGCCAGGTTCTGGTGGCACAGCCATGAACAGCACACAAAAATGCCTGCCCTCCTGGAGCGGACTGTCTCAAATCTGGAGGATGGAGAAAGGATGCCACGGGAAAGATGGTCAGGATTTGACTTCAATTTTATTTACTGAGTTGAAAGAGACACATGTACCCCAATGTTCATTGCAGCATTGTTTACAATAGCTAGGACATGGAAGTTACCTAGATGTCCATTGGAAGATGAATGAATAAGGAAGCTGTGGTACATATACACAATGGAATATTACTCAGCTATTAAAAATAACACATTTGAGTCAGTTCAACTGAGGTGGATGAAACTGGAGCCTATTATACAAAGAGAAGTAAGTCAGAAAGAGAAACACCAATACAGTATATGAATGCATATATATGGAATTTAGGAAGACGGTAACGATGACCCTATATGCAAGACAGCAAAAGAGACACAGATGCAAAGAACTTTTGAACTCTGTGGGAGAAGGTGAGGGTGGGATGATTTGAGAGAATAGCATTGAAACACAAATATTACCACATGTAAAACAGATGACCAGTGCAAGTTTGATGCATGAAGCAGGGCACTCAAAGTCGATGCTCTGGGACAATCCAGAGGGATGGGGTGGGGAGGGAGGTGGGGAGGGGGGTTCAGGATTGGGGGACACATGTGCATCCATGGCTGATTCTTGTTGATGTATGGCAAAAACCACCACAATATTGTGAAGTAATTAGCCTCCAATTAAAATAAATAAATTAATTAAAATTTTTTATTTATTTTTTCACTACAAATTTTTAATTTGAAGAAAACAATGACCCAGTTAGATTTCTGGCCTGGGGCAAAATTAAAAATCTATTTTGGTTTTTCCCACTTTCAGAAAGCCAGTTCTAGATAATCAAATCAAGTTTTTATTAGTGGCTCCCCAGAGGGTTGGATTTAGGGGACATCTTTCATTTTGGACACACATTTTGTTTGAATGTGTTACAACAGCAAATATTAGCTTTAACTAGAAAAAAATAGGGAAAAAAACCACATTTTGGTCATTTACACTTGACCAGAAAGACTTCCTTGCACTTAACCATCCCCCTTACCCCAAACCCAAACTTGGGAGTCTTTTCAGTCACTTAGGAAAGAGACTTCTTTCACCTCATACTATCAAGTGGGAAAATGTATCACCCCACTTTACCAAGCCCAGAGAGGGTATGCAAATTGGCTAAGCTCACACAGCAAGTAGGGTGGGACCTGGCATTCAGTTCTACTATTTTGGCTCCATCATGCTCCCAATATTCGTTCATTCAACAAACATTCATTGACTTAAACTCTTGTAGGATCTGGAAACACAGCTGAGAACAAGACCAACTGTTTGAATGGAACTTACCTTTCTGTGTGAGGTGTGAGAGTTACAGAGGAGAGCAAAGGAAGCAGAGTGAACAAGTAACCCACTGGAAACTATTGGTACCTGTGCCCTGAGGTCATGGTGACAGGCCCAGCTGACCTCTCTGGCCACTTCTTTGCTCCTCCCACAAGTGCATATTTTACATCCAGTGTTAACCAGCTGTCCAAAGTAAGTATGGGGTTCACTCCCCCACTGAAAGCCCTTAATCTCCTGTCAGCCTTTAAATCCTTCCCAGAAGACCCATCTCCTACTATGCCTGGAAAGAGGTTCCTTCTTTCCACCTACCCTCAGCCTCCCTAGACCAGGGGAGGCAATCATTTACCTAAAGGGACAGATTGTAAATATTTTAGACTTTGCCACTCAGCTCAAAAGGCAACTTGGAGGATATTACATAGACACAAGATCATGTAAAATGTAAAAACTATTCTTAGCTCATGGGCTGTGCAAATGCAAAAATAACCAGTCACCTGGGTTTGGTTCATGGGGCATAATTTGGTGACCCCTCATGTAGACTGTGGCTACTCTCCACCATCATCAGTCTACCCCCTAAATCGTCAACAGAGTAGAAACCCCAAATGCAGCCACAGGGACCTGTACCCAAAGACTGAACCTTGTCCCTCCCATACCTAAAGCCCTCCTGGAGGTCCTCTTTGTCCCCAGGATAAGGGACAAGGTACAAGCTCCTGACGTTGGTGGGCTCACATCAACTTCCCTCCCTCTAGCTCCAGGTCCAGGGCTACTTGACCTCCCTGCGCTGTTCCTGATACTCCCAGGTCCCGGGCTGAGCTGGGGGTGGGCACAGCTAGTCGGAAACACTCCTGCTCACAAAGCTCCCCCAAGGCCAGGTGAGAAAGATGTTCCTCATCCCCATGATCCCCAGGTGTCAGTCTACCTGGTTCTGGACCCACAATGCCTTTCATCCAGGAGCCAAGGGATTTATCCCCTGCCCTAGGATAACCCTCCTCCCCATGCTCCACACCTCCTCCCACACTCTCAGGACTTTCTCCTCCCTCTGCCTCCTTCCCTTTCTTCCTTTGGAAGCAGAGGGGCCCAGACTTGCAGTTTTGGATATGTAGGCACTCAGCTTCTCTGCTCATCTGTGTAATGAGGGCAATCAGGGATATTTAAAATGTCTAATGATCCTTAGGGGCTTCCCTGATATCTCAATGGATCCACCTGCAATGTAGGAGACACAGGACACCAGGATTTGATTCTTGGATTGGCAAGATCCTCCAGAGGAGGAAATGGCAACCCACCCTAGTATTCTTGCCTGAAAAATCCCATGGACGGAGGAGCCTGGAGGCTTATGGTCCGAAAGCTTCACAAAGAGTCAGACATGACTGAGTGACTAAGCTCAATGACTCTTAAGACAGAGACACAAGTCAGTCATCAGGGATGTGGGGAGCAGGAAACTGGGGGGCTTTACTTGGGATGAAAATTTTAGCTGCTAAAGTTGGGGGAGGTTCTAAGGGACCACCTGGTATATGTGTGTGGTGTGTGTGTTGGGTTTGTGGTGACTGTGTGTGTGTAAGTTTGTGTGTGAATGTGTGAAATAGCTGTAGAGCATTCTGTACAGAGTATGTACATAGTTTAACACCAGGATAGAGGGCTTTCCAGGTGGCACCAGTGGTAAAGAATCTGCCTGCAATGCAGGAGCCGCAAGAGATGCAGGTTCAATCCCTGGGTCAGGAAGATCCCCTGGAAAAGGGCATGGCAACCCACTTCAGTATTCTTAACTGGAAAATCCCATGGACAGAGGAGTCTGGTGGGCTACAGTCCATGGGCTCACAAAGAGTTGGATAGGACTGAAGTGACTTAGCACAGCAGTGGCATCTGTGTACAGGCTGAATGCCAGCACTTACAGGGGGAGCAGTTTCTACCCAGTCTGGTGCCAGCAGGGGAGATGAAGAGTCTCACACACTGCCAGTCACTTTCCCTTCCCAGTCCTCAATCCCAGGCCCTCCTCAAAAATGGTCCCTTCAGCAGAGCTGAACTTGGCATGTTTGTGGCCTTCCTGTCATAATGGATATGTTCACTGTGGGAATAGGTCAGGTACTAGATCCCACATACCCTCTGGGCTCCCTACCCAGGGCCAGGCCAGGGCTGAGCTGAGAAGAGTGAGCACATTTCTGCCTTTCATCCACAGCCCCTCCCTGATAAGGTCAGCATCCTTGGGCCCATTCTGCAGATGATGAGACAGAGGCACGGGGAGGCTTGGCATGGGTCCTCCAGGATCCCACAGGCAGTCAGTTGCCCAGCCAGAGTCTGACCCACGTGTGCTTCTCACTCGCCCATTCCGTATGGGCCCCTGCCTCACTCCCCCTCCTGTTCATCCCTATTCCCCTCTCTTTTCCCACCCACCAGAGTCAGTCTCCTCTTCTCTGGATGAAAAGCAAGAACTCAATCCTGTCTGAGCAGTCTGAGCAGCTCAAATGTCCCAGAATCACTGATTCCTTCCTCACAGCACAAAGCATCTTGAGGTGGGTCCCTGTCCTGGTATTCAGGTGGAACCCACAGCCCAGGAAGGCTAAGAACCCTGCCCAAAGTCACAGGTGAGGGCTTCTACCCCCCAGACCCAACAGATTCCCACCCCCTGCAGAGGCCTCCAGGAGGGCCAGTAGGCTCAGCAGTCCCCTCAGGACCTACATCTTTGTCCCATCAATACACTGTGTGTACCTGGAATGACAGAAACCCACAGTCTCCCGTCCCCCAACCCAGTCCCCTTACTCAGGGCAATGATGCCGAAGACATACTGCAGGACTGCAAAGATCTGCAGTCTGCGCTCCCATGGCAAAAACAAGGGCACAACCCCCACCATTCTGGCTCCTCTGTTGGCTCCTGAGGCTTCTCTGAGCTCTGCTGTGGTTGGAGACACCTGCTGGCTTTTGTTTCTGCGGGAGGTTGTCTAAGCGTTTGTGGGGGCTGGGGAGGGTGAGTGCCCAATCCAGCCCAGCCCCAGTGCCTCCCTGTGCATGCTTGGCAAGGACCTCTTTCCTAGGAGAATTCTTTGAACCCATTACCCTAGACCCAGGTAGAGATGGAGGGGAAAAAAATGCATTTGCTTCCGTAGGCAATGCTTTATCTGCCAGATCATTTTTTGTCAAATCTTGCCCATTTCTTGGCAGGTGAACCACCAAGTATAGTGCAGTCCTGTCCTCTTCATACCCTCCCAGCAATAAACAATTGTCTTCTTTCTCTTGCCAGATCACTGTTCCCCTCCACAAATATGCAGTAACAGCTTCCATCATAAATCTCTTGGACGCACCATCTCCTCCATCTCGTGCCCTATTCCTCGGCTCACCTGCATAGCACAACTCATGGAATAACTGTCTGCATTCCACACCCTCCCCTCCCATTCTCTCCTCCCTCCTCCAGCCTTCAGACATCACTGTTCTATGGAACTGCCCTTGACAAGTTCACCAGTGGTCTCCACACTGCTGAATCCAGTGGTCAATTCTCAGCTCTCATCTTGACCTCTCAGCAGCCTCAGACACAGTTGGTCCCTCCCTCCTCCTTGAAACCACTTGATCTGTGGACACCACACTCTCCTGGTTTCCCTCTTGCCCCTCTGGCTGCCCCTGGATATCCACAGTTGTTCTTATCCTTCACCAGGCTAAGTGTTTGAGGGCCCTCCCGCCCCTCTCAGCCATTGGAACCTCCTTCCTTTCCAGCAGAGACCTTATCCAGACTCATGGCCTTGGAGTCTGTCTACAGGACAAACACTTCCAAACTGTATCTCCAGCCTGACTTCCCTCTGGGCTCCAGACTTGACTATGTAGTTGGGTACTTGATATCCTCCCTGGTAATCTTCTCAGCACCTCCATCATAGCCTGAATAAAACTGAACTTGACCTTCCCTCTCCTGCCCAGACCAGCTTTTCCTCTGCTCTTTGTCATCTCAGGAAAGGGGACTCAATGACCTGGTTCCTCAGACCAAAACCTTAGAGTCACTCTGGACTATTTCTTTCCATTTCCATTCCCCTCTTCAGCCTGTTCTCCTAAATCTCTCCTTTAAAATGTACACTTTGAGTTGAAATATATCAAACATACAGGAAAAGGCACAAACCCTAAGTGCAGGAGTGATGCATTGTCCCAGAGTGAACACACTGGTGTGATCTCCACTCTGACTGACAAATAACACCTTGTCCATCACTCCTCTCCTCCCCAGACTTCACACAGCCTTGTCTCTGCTTTGAGCTTTATAATAAGTGAGTCTTACACAATATGCCTTTTGGAACTGACTCTTTTGGGGCTGGTGCACTGGGACGACCCAGAGGGATGGTACGGGGAGGGAGGAGGGAGGAGGGTTCAGGATGGGGAACACGTGTATACCTGTGGCGGATTCATGTTGATATATGGCAAAACCAATACAATATTGTAAAGTTAAAAAAGAAAATAAACTTTAAAAAAAAGATTATATTTTGAGAGTCATCCAAATTGTGTGTATTTGTGGTACGCTTGTTCTCATTGACACACAGGACTTCACTGTGTGAATAAGCTACAATTCTTGTATTTTACTACTGAAGATTTTTGGTGTGTTTCTGTTTCTGGCTATTGCAAATTGTGCAGCTGAGGGCTTTCTTTTCTATTTTTCTTTTTCAAATTTATTTGAGAAATAATTGACATACATTACCATAGAAACATAAGGTATCCAGTATTATGGTGTGACTTACAAATGTTGTGACGTGACTACCACAATAGATTTCATTACTATCCATCATCTTACATAGTACAATAAAAACAAAAGAAAAGAATTCTCCTTGTGATTAGAGCTCTTAGGGTCTACTGACTTCCCAACTCTCCTATGTATCACGCAGTGATAGTGGCATTCTGTTCATGATTTTGATTCACATTTCCATACATTTCTGTTGAATGAGTCCCCAGGAATAGGACAGCCATATCTCTTTTTATAAAACCACACATTTCCCAAAGTGACTGTACAAATTTACACCCACAAGCCTCACACGAGAGTTCCAATTGCCCCACATCCTCCTCAACACTTCAGCCATCGTAGTGAGTATGTGGGGACACTTCATTGTGCTTACTGTGGTTTTCTAGCCTGAGAGGTGGAGCACATTTTAATTTGTTTATTGACCATTTGAATAACATTTTATGACAAGTTCCTGCTCTAGTCTTTTGCTGATTTATATATCTCTTGCGTGGGAAAGCTGCTTTCCACCCCTACAGCCAGCCTCTTCGATTGACTCTAATGCCAGTGTTCTCACCAGTTTCTGTCTGTGTGCCCTTTCTCCATCCCACAGTCTCAACAGCCGGAGGGACTGCTAGGTCAAAGCATATGTAACTGCAGGAGCTGGGGAGGGGTAGTGCCAGGCTTTTCCCAAACAGCAGCACCAGTTTACACTCTCACCAGAAACGTATATGAGATCCCTTGGATGCATATCCTCTCTGGCCCTTGGTGTGGACAGACTTCTAATTATTTATTAGCGTGTAGACTGATATTGAGTCGGGATCTTGATTTGCATTTCCTCATCATAAACGTTGAACATGTCTTTATTCGGAGGCATTTCTTCTCAGTGTAAACTCCTTAATTTTTGCTAGTTCCCTATAGTGTTGTTTGTCTGTACATACTGTGAATCTCTTTTTCAATATCTTGCTTTGTTTTAAGGTGTCACTGCAGGACAAACCATTTTAAATTTTAATATACTCATATTTGTCAGCTTTTTAAACATAGACATTGCTTACTTTGATATAGAAAATCAAGTAATGCTGAAAATGTGCACAATTGCACTCATCTCACACACTAGCAAAGTAATGCTCAAAATTCTCCAAGCGAGGCTTCAACGGAACTTGAACTGAGAAATTCCAGATGTTCAAGCTGGATTTAGAATAGGCAGAGGAACCAGAGATCAAATTGCCAAGATCCATTGGATCATGAAAAAAGCAAGAGAATGCCAGAAAAACATCTACATTTGCTTCATTGACTATGCTAAAGGCTTTGACAGTGTGGATCACAACAAACTGTGGAAAATTCTTGAAGAGTTGGGAATACCATACCTGCCTCCTGAGAAATCTGTATTCAGGTCAAGAAGCAACAGTTAGAATGGGACACGGAACAACAACTAGTTCCAAATTGGGAAAGGAGTACGTCAAGGCTGTATATTGTCACCCTGCTTATTTAACTTATATACAGAATACATCATAGAAAATGCCAGACTGGATGAAGCACAAGATGGAATCAAGATTGCTGGGAGAAATATCAACAACCTCAGATATGTAGATGATACCATCCTTATGGCAGGAAGTGAAGAGGAACTAAAGAGTCTCTTGATGAAAGAGGAGAGTGAAAAAGCTGGCTTAAACTCAACATTCCAAAAATTTAAATCATGGCATCCGGTCCCACCACTTCATGGCAAATAGATGGGAAAACAAGGGAAACAGTAGCAGACTTTATTTTCTTGGGCTCCAAAATCACTGCAGATGGTGACTTCAGCCATGAAATTAAAAGAGGCTTGCTTCTTGGAAGAAGAGCTACAGCAAACCTAAACAGCATATTAAAAAGCAGAAACATTACTTTGGTGACAAAGGTCTATCTAGTCAAGGTTATGGTTTTTCCAGTGGTCATGTATGGGTGTGAGAGTTGGGCCATAAAGAAAGCTGAGGGCCAAAGAATTGCTGCTTTTGAACTGTGGTGGTGGAGAAGACTCTTGAGAGTCCCTTAGACTGCAAGAAGATCCAACTAATCAATCCTAAAGGAAATCAGTCCATTGGAAAGACTGATGCTGAAACTGAAGCTCCAATTTTTTGGCCACTTAATGTGAAGAACCAATTCATTGAAAAGACCCTGATGCTAGGAAAGATTGAAGGTAAGAGGAGAAGGGGAGAACAGAGGATGAGATGGTTGGATGGCATCACTGACTCAACGGACATGAGTTTGAGCAAGCTCCACAAGTTGGTGATGGACAGGGAAGCATGGCTTGCTGCAATCTTTGGGGTTGCAAGGAGTCGGACACAACAGAGCAACTAAACCAAACCTACCTAAAAGACATTGAGAATTCTTTTCTAAGTTCTTTTCTTTAAGCCCACAGTAATATCTTGGTGTTTCAATCCAGGTAAGTTCCCATACTGAGCCCCTATACTAAGTTTTTTCATGCTTTATTTCCCTTTTAAATGAAAACAAAGAATATGGCATTAAAAGATGTGTGAAAAAGAAACTCCAAAACGCTTTTTTCTCAGAAAAAACAACTTCTCCATTGAGAATTTAATACTGCTTTTCATACATAAATATTTAATCATCTGGATGTTTATGTAATTATATAGTATGCGTTAGTTTTCCCTTCTCCTTTCACGTTAGGGACCTTTCTACACAGTCCTATTTGTTAAATACCTCTCCCGTCCCCAGTGATATACTGTGCCACCTTTGCTGTACAAAAGAATCCAGCACTACCTGGGCTAGGTCAGGGCTTTTATTCTCTTTCATTGGTCAATTTATGTATCTATGCCAATGTCACACCCCCTTAATTATTTAGTTCTAATATGTGGGAGGGCAAGTTTCCTGGTTTTTCTATCTTAGACATGTCCAAGATAAGAGGCTTCCCTGGGATCTAGTGACTAAGGCTCTTTGCTTCCAAAGCAGGTGGCCGCCTGGGTTCCATCCCTGGTCAGGGAACTAGATCCCACACGCCACAAGTAGGAGTTCACTCGAGGCACCTAAAGCTCTCATGCCCCAGTGAAGACTGACGATCCCGTAAGTCCACAGCTAGGACTCAGTGCCGCCAAATAAGTAAATAAATATTTAAAAAGGAAAAAAAACATTTCCAAGGTTTAATTAGCAATTTATTTTTCCAAGTGTGTTTTAGGGTCATCTTTTAAAATTCTAGTAATTCTTCTTGGAATGTTACATTCAAAGACTGTTGAATTCAGAGATCATTTTGAGGAAATGTGTATGTGAATAAAAGAGAAAGAATAGATGAGTTAGATTTCCAGGACTTAAAATCTAGCAAAAGTGTAACAAAGAAGCCCAAAAGAAAACACAAGGAGGAAAATATTAAAGATAAAAAATCAGATATTAATGAGACAGAGATTTTAAAAAAGAATAAATCTAATTAATGAATTAAATTTTGGTTTCTAAACATTTTAAATAAGTAATATAATCAAGAAGAAAAAAGGACATCCCAGGTGGTTCAGTGGTTAGGAGTATGCACACCAATGCAGGGGGATAGGGGTTCAATTCTTGGTCCAGGAGGATTCCATGTGCCGAAGGGCAACTAAGCCAGTCTTCCACAACCACTGAGCCCACATGTGAGCCTTAGAGCCGTGCTCCGCAACAAGAGAAGCCACGACAAGGAGAAGCCTGTGCGCTTAGAGCCCGCACATAGCAATGAGGACCCAGTCCAGCCATTAACAAATTTAAAAATTATTTAAAAAAAAATAAAGGGACAAATCACATGTATACAAAATAAGAAAGATAATGGAGATATAACTGAAACAGAGAAACTTTAAAATTCCAGAAAACTACTTGGCAAACTTCCATTTAAATAAATTTTCATACTTAGATGAAATTCATAGGTTGAAGGGAAATTCAATTTACCAAACGGATCCAGTTAAGGTTAGATAGGTAAAACAGAACAATGTGCATAGAAGAAACAGAAGAATTTCCCCACAAAACAGCACCAGGCCAGGACGGTTTCATGTAATAATTTCACCAAATCTGTTAAGACCCACTGCTCCATGAATTGTTTGAAAGTTTATAAAATGAAGAAAAACTTCCAATTTCTTCTTCCTATAGCAAGTAGCACGTTGATATTTAAACTCAATTTTTCAGAAAGAAGCACAAAAAAAGAAGCAATTAAGCAATTACTGAATTGCTGAGTATTAAGACAAAATATATTAATAAATATTAAAATGTTCTGTTAGAAAATATTAAAAAACAAACTTCACACTATCAAATACTATGAAAATATTGGTTTAGGGAAAACATCACCATAGTACATCAGATAAATAGACTTAAGATGAAAATCATGATTATTTCCATAGATGCTAAAAAGCTCTTGACCAAAATTACTGTAGAGTGAAATTGATTAATGGCTTCTTCGTATGATAAAATATATATACTTCATTCCTAAAGCTAAAAATCTACTTTAATGGGGAAACTCTTGGGGCATTTCCACTAAGAGCAACAGTAAACCGAAGAAGCCCTGTGCTATTCAACATGTACTGGACACATTAGGGAAAGCATTAAGAAAAGAGAAATCAGTAAGAGATCCCAGATGGGGAAGAAAAGGAGTCAATCAACCCCTTGCAGTTGATATGATCGTGTACTTGGAAAGGTCTAAAAGTATTATTGTTGGGTTTTTTTTTTGTTGTTTGTTTTTATCATTTCTGGAGTTGTTCATTGCTTGGTGTAAACCCAGGTTTTTATTTGGTATCATAATCCTTCTGCTTGAAGAAATTTCCTTAAAGCTCTTTATAGCACAAGCCCATTAGGAATTAATTCTCTTGGCTTTTGTTTGCCTGAAAATATCTGATTTTTGCCTTATATTTTGAAAGAGATTTTCACAGGGTAGATAAATTTTGGTTGACAATTATTTTTCCTTTCAGCTCTTCAAAGATATAGTTCTTATCTTTGTTTCTCTGTATTAAATGCACCTTTTGATCTGACTGCCTTGCAGACTCTATTGGTTTTTAGCAGCTTTACTATAATGTATCTAGGTTTAAAAAAAAAAAAATCCCATTGAGAATCTCTATGTTCCTGGGTCTATGGTCTCATATGTTTAATTATTTTAGAAAATGTTCAGATCAGATCAGTTGCTCAGTTGTGTCCGACTCTTTGCGACCCCATGAATCGCAGCACGCCAGGCCTCCCTGTCCATCACCAACTCCAGGAGTTCAGACTCACGTCCATCGAGTCAGTGATGCCATCCAGCCATCTCATCATGCCTAAACATTTCTTCTGCTCTGTTATCTCTGTTTCTAGATTTCAGTTACATTAATATTAGATTGTTACTTTACCATAAGTCTTGAATACTCTGGTATGACTAAAAATAAGACAGGATGGTATTGTTGAAAGAAGGGACAAATAGATCAATGCAACAGAATAGAGAACCCCCAAAGCCCCCATACAGATCATCGACTGATCTTTGGCAAAGGAAGAAAAGGAACACACTGGAGAAAAGATAGTCTTTCCAGCAAATGGTGCTGGATCAACTGGATATTTACATACCAAAAAAATAAAAAGTTCATGAATCCAGACAGACTTCATACCCTTCACAAAATTTAACTGAAAATAGATCATAGACTAAAGTTAAAATGCAAAAACCTGCAACTCCTAGATAAAGCAGGAGAAAATCTAGGAGAACCTGAGAATGGCAATGGCTCTTTGCATACAAAATCACAGGCACAATCGTGAAAAAGAGATAAGGTGAACTTAATTAAACTCTTCAGCTCTTCAAAACACACTGTCAAACGAATGAGAGGACAAGCCACAAACTGGGAGAAAATATTTGCAAAAGGCAAATATGTTAAATGACTGTTACCCAAAATGTGCAAAGAACTTTGAACACTCAACAGTAAGAAAAGCAACAATCTGATTAAAAAAATAGGCAAGGGCGGCGGCGGCGGCGGAGACCGCGCGGGACTCTGAGTCTGGGCTGGCGCGCCCAGGGCGCGGGGGCGCCGCCGCGCTGGGCCCCGGGCGCGTGGCTGCGGCTCGGCCCGGCGGCGCCGCTCACCTGAGGCGGGGCGTGGGGGCGCGACGCGGGCAGTGCTGTCAGGGCCGCGGCTCCCGGCCGCGCTCGGCGGGACCAGCCAGGCAGTGATTTGCGGCGCCGCTTCGCCTTCGGCCTTCGCCCGGAGAGCCTAGCGGGGCCGGGATCCCGCCCTCCAACTCACCACCCCTCTCCGGCTCCCGCCCCGCCTCCCAGCCTCGGCGTCGCGTCCCGCAGGCCTCGCCGCCCAGCCCGCGCCGGGCAACCGCCCTCGCCCGGAGCCCTCCCTCGCCCCGGCCCGCGTCCCCCCGGCGGCGCTGCCCCGGGAAGCGGCTCCCCATCCTCTTCCTCCGCGTCCTCTGTCCCCCGCGTTCCCCCGCCGCGGCCGCTTGTTGCACCGCCCGCGGCCTGCGGGAGCCGCTTTCCCCGGCCCGGCCCCGGCTTCGCGCGAAGCGGCCGCAACCCCTGCCTCTCGCCCCCGGGGCCCGCAGCAAGCCCTGGCCCGGCCCGGCCCGCGAGACCCCGGCCTGACCCCGCCGCCCGCACAAAATGTCGGCCCGGACGCCACTGCCGACGGTGAACGAGCGGGACACGGAGAACCATACATCTGTGGATGGATATACTGAACCCTATATCCAGCCAACCAAATCAAGTAGCAGACAGAACATCCCTCGGTGTAGAAACTCCATTACGTCAGCAACAGACGAACAGCCTCACACTGGAAATTACCGTTTACAAAAGACAATAGGGAAGGGAAATTTTGCCAAAGTGAATTTGGCAAGGCATGTTCTAACCGGTAGAGAGGTTGCTGTGAAAATAATAGACAAAACTCAGCTAAATCCTACCAGTCTACAAAAGTTGTTTCGAGAAGTACGAATAATGAAGATATTGAATCACCCTAACATAGTAAAATTGTTTGAAGTTATTGAAACAGGAAGACTATTTAGTCATGGAATACGCGAGTGGGGGTGAAGGATTTGATTACTTAGTTGCCCATGGAAGAATGAAAGAAAAAGAGGCCCGTGCAAAATTTAGGCAGATTGTATCTGCTGTACAGTATTGTCATCAAAAGTGTATTGTTCACCGTGATCTTAAGTAATGAATTTACAGTCGGGAACAAGTTGGACACATTTTGTGGAAGCCCACCTTATGCCGCTCCTGAGCTTTTCCAAGGGAAGAAGTACGACGGGCCTGAAGTGGATGTGTGGAGCCTCGGCGTCATTCTCTACACGTTAGTCAGTGGCTCCTTGCCTTTTGACGGCCAGAATTTAAAGGAACTGCGGGAGCAGGTCTTACCAGGGAAGTACCGTATTCCCTTCTATATGTCCACAGACTGTGAAAACCTTTTGAAGAAATTATTAGTGCTGAATCCAATTAAGAGGGCAGCTTAGAACAAATAATGAAAGATCGGTGGATGAATGTTGGTCATGAAGAAGAAGAACTAAAGCCACATGCTGAGCCTGAACCAGATTTCAGTGACACAAAAAGAATAGATATCATGATCACCATGGGTTTTGTACGAGATGAGATAAATGATGCCTTAATAAATCAGAAATATGATGAAGTCATGGCTACTTATATTCTTCTAGGTAGAAAACCACCTGAATTTGACGGGGGTGAATCGTTATCCAGTGGAAACTTGTGTCAGAGGTCCCGGCCCAGCAGTGACTTAAACAACAGCACCCTGAAGTCCCCTGCTCACCTGAAGGTCCAGCGGAGCATCTCGGCAAACCAGAGGCAACGACGCTTTAGTGATCATGCTGGTCCATCCATTCCTCCTGCTGTATCATATACCAAAAGGCCTCAGGCTAACAGCGTGGAAAGTGAACAGAAAGAGGGTTGGGACAAAGATGTGGCTCATAAACTTGGCAGCACAACAGTTGGATCAAAAAGTGAAATGACTGCAAGCCCTCTTGTAGGGCCAGAAAGAAAAAAGTCTTCAACTATTCCAAGTAACAATGTGTATCCTGGAGGTAGCATGGCAAGAAGGAATACGTATGTCTGTGAAAGAACCACAGATCGACACACAGCGTTGCAAAACGGAAAAGACAGCAGCCTGACAGAGATGTCCGCGAGCAGCATGTCCTCTGCAGGCTCCGCCGTGGCCTCCGCTGTGCCCTCAGCACGACCCCGCCACCAGAAGTCCATGTCCGCTTCCGGCCATCCTATTAAAGTCACACTGCCAACCATTAAAGACAGCTCTGAAGCTTACAGGCCTGGCACAAGCCAGCGCGTGCCCGCTGCGTCGCCATCTGCTCACAGTATTAGCGCCTCGACGCCCGACCGCACCTGCTTCCCCTGCGGCAGCTCCAGCCGCAGCACCTTCCACGGGGAGCAGCTGCGCGAGCGCCGCAGCGCCGCCTACAACCGGCCACCCGCCTCCCCGTCCCACGAGACTGGGGCCTTCGCGCACGCCAGGAGGGGCACGTCCACTGGTATAATAAGCAAAATAACATCCAAATTCATCCGCAGGGATCCAAGTGAAGGCGAAGCCAGTGGCAGAGCCGATACCTCAAGAAGTACAACAGGGGAACCAAAAGAGAAAAGGAGGAGGGTAAAGATTCCAAGCCACATTCTCTGCGGTTCACGTGGAGCATGAAGACCACTAACTAGTTCAATGGACCCCAAAGACATGATGAGAGAAATCCGCAAAGTGTTAGATGCAAATAACTGTGATTATGAACAGAAAGAGAGGTTTTTGCTTTTCTGCGTCCATGGTGATGCCAGGCAGGATAGCCTCGTGCAGTGGGAGATGGAAGTCTGCAAGTTGCCACGACTGTCCCTCAACGGGGTCCGCTTCAAGCGAATATCCGGGACGTCTATTGCCTTTAAAAACATTGCATCTAATATAGCAAATGAGCTTAAGCTGTAAAGACACTCGAATTTACAGGATCAGGGAAGATACACCCCTATATGAGGTACAGTTTTTGAATGTACTGGTGATGCCTAATGTGATTGGCCTGTGAATCTCCCCATGTAGAATTTGCCCTTATTGCAATAAGGTTATACATAGTTATGAGCTATAAAATTAAAGTCAGTATAAACTATAATAAATATCTGTAGCTAAAAAAGTAGGTTCACATGTACAAGTAAGTATATTGTGTATTTCTGTTCATCTTCTGTTTATAGAGTTGTATAATAAAACAGATGATTGCTTAAAAAAAAAAAAAAAAAAAACAGGCAAAAGACCTAAGCAGACACTTCCCAGGAGACGATGTATAGATGGCAAATCAGCATATGGAAAGATGCTCCACATCATATCTCATTAGGGAAATGCAAATTCAAACAATGGCATACCATTGCATACCTAGTTGACTGGAGCTGGAGGATGCACTTCTAATTTGGGTCACTCATATGGCTGATAGTAGGAGGCCTCAGTTCCTCATTATTTGTAACTGAGTTTGCCTGAGTATCCTCCAGGATGTTGACATCACCAAATGCAGGTGAGGTTCATGTGAAGCAACAGGGACTCCCATTGGCTGCTGGTGTCAATGCAAAATGGTACAGTCAACTGTGGAAGACAATTGGCAGTTTAAGAAATGAAACCTACTCATCGTATAGTGCAGTAATCATGCTCTTTTATATTGGTTCAAATGAGTTGAAAACATATGTGCATTCTAAAACTTGCACATAAAGTTATAGCAGTTTCATTTATACTTGCTAAGTATGGAGGCAGGCAATGTTGATATCATTCAGTAGGTGAATGGACAAATAAACTGTGGCATATCCAAACAATGAATTATTATTTACTGTTAAAATGTAGCCATGAAAAACATGGAAGAAGCTTAAATGTATATTAGTAAGTGAAAGAAGCCAATCTGAAATGGTTATGTAATATATGATGCCCATTGTATGATATTCTGGAAAAGACAAAACCGTGGAGACAGTAAAAAGATCAGTGGTTGTCAGGGGTTAATGGGGAGGGACAGGTGAATCCACAGAGCCCAGAGGATTCTTAAGGCAGTGAAATTATCCTGTGGGATACTATGCTGGTGGATACATGTTATTATACATTTGTCAAAACCCACAGAGAGTAAAACAGGAAGAGTGAACCCTAATGTAGACTGTTTTGAGTGACAGTGTGTCAATGTAGGCTCATTGATCATAATAAATGAATTGCTCTGGTGCCAGATGTTGGTAGCTGGGGAGGCTGTATGGATGTGGAGAATGGCATATATGAGAACTCTGTACTTTAGGCTCAATTTTTCTGTGAATCTATAACTGCTCTAAAAATTTGAAAATCCATACACACATTGAGTGTGTTTAAAATGAAAATTACCCTTAACTTAGCATTTCAAATAATAATGCTGCTGCTGCTGCTAAGTCGCTTTAGTCGTGTCCAACTCTGTGCGACCCCATAGCCGGCAGCCCAGCAGGCTTCCCCGTCCCTGGGATTCTCCAGGCAAGAACACTGGAGTGGGTTGCCATTTCCTTCTCCAATGCATGAAAGTGAAAAGTGAAAGTGAAGTTGCTCTGTCGTGTCCGACTCTAGCAACCCCATGGCCTGCAGCCTACCAATCTAGATTTTCTAGGCAAAAGTACTGGAATCTAGTACTGTCTGAATCTAGTTCTTGGGTGCAGGATCTTTAATTTTTAAAATCTTCTACATTCCTAGCAACATTTATGCGTATGTTTTACCAGTTACTTAGATGTGTTTTAAAAAAAAATCTCTCTCTGATGATGATGATAATGATGATGATGGATTTTGTGCACTTTTCTGATTCTGCAATGTTTTGCTCCATTCATTTTGAAGTTATATTATGAGATGCAAACTATTATCTATATTTCTGGTAAATTGTTTCATTTATTTTTATATAGTGACCATTTTTTATCCTCAGTAATGCCTTTTGTTTTAAAGTCAGTTCTGTCTGATATTAACATAGTGATAGGACCTTCCTTTTTTTTTTTTTTTTTAATTTAATTTTATTTTATTTTTTAACTTTACAATATTGTGTTGGTTTTGCTATATGTCAACATGCATCCACCAGAGGTATACACGTGTTCCCCATCCTCAACCCTCCTCCCTCCCTGTACCATCCCTTTGGGTCATCCCAGTGTACCAGCCCCAGGCATCCAGTATCGTGTTAGCATTTGCCCGCTACACAGTTTCCATCACTTTATTACATGCTTATGTGCATTGTGTTTAAATATGTCTTCTACAAACAATGTATAGCTGTATTTTATTTTAGTTGTTATTTTTCTACCTCTGACATACTCTATCTTTTAACTGGAAAGTTTAGATAATTTACATTTGAAGCGTGAATTGAAAGTGTTAGTTGCTCAGTCGTATCTGACTCTTTGCAACCCCATGGACTGTAGCCCACAAAGCTCCTCTGTCCATCGGATTTCCCAGGCAAAAATACTGGAGTGGGTTGCCATTTCCTTCTCCAGGGGATCTTCCTGACCCAAGGATCGAACCCAGGTCTCCTGCATTGCAGGAAGATTCTTCACCATCTGAACCATTGACCCCATCACTGACATATTTGCAATATTCTTACCATCTTATACTCTATTTCCTCTTTGCCATGTTTTTTATCTATGCATTTTCTCCCTCTTTTCTGGCATTAATAAAACTGTCAATATTCCCATTTCTTTGTTCAGTGAGTGTTTTAAGTTAATATACTTTTTAGATTGCTAAGTTGATGAATATGTCTATTCTTCTCACAAACAACAAAGGACT
Organism: Bos indicus; assembly: GCF_029378745.1. Classification (NCBI taxonomy): domain Eukaryota; kingdom Metazoa; phylum Chordata; class Mammalia; order Artiodactyla; family Bovidae; genus Bos; species Bos indicus. The sequence goes on along the minus strand of NC_091774.1, from coordinate 55,536,722 downwards.
TTGGAATACTTTAACTCTGATCATGTCCTCCCATGTTACCCAACTTTATTTTCCTGTATCTTAGTTCCACACTATTTCATTTACCTCAAATTAGTTCAAGCATGGCCAGAACCACTAAAAGACTAAATAAACATCCCAGAGCAGTTGTACAAACAAAAGAGAAGAGTATTTCTTTCTCACATGACAGTGCAGAAGCAGGCAAGTGCTGCGAGGCTGCTGGGAGTCGTAGGAGGTCACCCAAGGTAGGTTCCTCTATCTTGTTCTCTATCTTCCCATTTGTTGTTGTTGTTCGGTCACTAAGGTGTGTCCTTGTTGACTCTGCAACCCTGTCCACCAGGCTTCCCTGTCCTTCCCTGTCTCTCAGAGTTTGCTCAGATTCATGTCCATTGAGTCAGTGATACTGTCATCCTCTGCTGCCCTCTTCTCTTTTTGCCTTGTTTTTTCCCAGCATCAGGGTCTTTTCCAATAAATCGGCTTTTCACATCAGATGGCCAAAGTATTGGAGCTTCAGCTTCAGCATCAGTCCTTCCAATGAATATTCAAGGTTGATTTCCTTTAGGGTTGACTGGTTTGATCACCTTGCAGTCCAAGGGACTTTCAAGAGTCATCTCCAGCACCTCAATCCAAAAGCAACAATTTTTAAGCACTCAGCCTTCTTTATGGTTCAAATCTCATATCGCCACACAACTACTGGAGAAACCATAGCTTTGACTATATGGACCTTTGTCAGCAAAGTGATGTCTCTGCTTTTTAATACACTGTCTAGGTTTGTCATAGCTTTCCTTCCAAGGAGCAAGCCTGTTTTAATGTCATGGCTGCAGTCACCACGCACAGTGATTTTGGAGCTGAAGAAAATAAAATCTATCACTGTTTCCACTTTTTCCCCTTTTATTTGCTATGAAATGATGGAACAAGATGCCATGATCTTCATTTTTTGAATGTTGAGTTTTAAGCCAACTTTTTCACTTTCCTCTTTTGTCCTCATCAAAAGGCTCTTTAGTTCCTCTTCACTTTCTGCCATTAGGGTGGTATCATCTGCATATCTGAGGTTGTTGATATCTCTCCCAGCAATCTTGATTCCAGCTTGTGAGTTATTCAGTCTGGCATTTCACATGATGTACTCTGCATAGAAGTTAAATAAGTAGGGTGACAATATACAACCTTGACATACTACTTTCCCAATTTTGAACCAGTTCATAGTTCCATGTCCAGTTCCAACTGTTGCTTCTTGACCCGCATACAAGTTTTTCAGGAGATGGGTAAGGCATTCTGGTATTCCTATCTCTTGAAGAATTTTCCACAGTTTGTTGTGATCCACACAGTCAAAGTCTTTCACGTAGTCAATGAAGCAGAAGTAGATGTTTTTCTGGAATTCCCTTGCTTTTACTATGATCCAATGAATGTTGGCAGTTTGATCTCTGGTTTCTCTGCCATTTCTAAACCCAGCCTGTACATCTGGAAGTTCTCGGTTCAAGTACTGCTGAAGCCTAGTTTGAAAGATTTTGAGCATAACCTTATTCAATAGGTAAAATGTAAATGTAAAATGTAAAATTTACTCAGCATGTAAAATGAGCTCAACTGAACATTTTTTGGCATTGCCCTTCTTTCAGTTCAGTTCAGTCACTCAGTCGTGTCCAACTCTTTGCAACCCCATGAACCGCAGCACATAAGGCCTCCCTGTCCATCACAAACTCCCAGAGTCCACCCAAACCCATGTCCATAGAGTCAGTGATGCCATCCAACCATCTCATCCTCTGTTGTCCTCTTCTCCTCCTGCCCTCAATCTTTCCCAGCATCATGTGGGGCCACCCAAGATGGCCAGGTCATGGTGGAGAGGTCTGACAGAATGTGGTTCACTGGAGAAGGGAATGGCAAACCACTTCAGTATTCTTGCCTTGAGAACCCCATGAACAGTATGCCCTTCTTTAGGATTGAATCAAAACTGATCTTTCCTAGTCCTGTGGCCACTACTGAGTTTTCCAACTTTGCTGACATATTGAGTGCAACACTTTAACAGCATCATATTTTAGGATTTCCGTATAACACTAGGAAAAATAGCTACTAGCGCCCAAAGCTGATTCCATGAAGGACTGTGTAGGGCTCTGTGGTTATCTCCTGTCACCCTCACAAGCCTGAGGTTGGGCATCTCCAGTGACACAAGAGGAAATGGAACTGCTGAGGAAATGAGCAGCTGGTTCCTTCATTCTGAGAGAGTGTCACATGCATAGGTGGGTTTGAAGCTTGAATCCTGTGCTCTGAATATAATATTTACTGTGTTCCATTTCTGGCTTCACAGATGAGGATATTGAGACCTTCTAAGGATCAGCTGACTCCCTGAAGTTACTCAGCCAGATGATGACAGAGGTGCCATTGGGATGAAGAATCCCGTATTCCAGAATGGAGCCCTTTCTACCATAAGAGGCCCCCTCTGAGGAACAGAAGGTCTAGTATTGTCCCCTGGACCCCCATGTGCTCCCAGTTGCACCACCTTGAAGTCAGCATGTGGAGGGTGTTGACAGAGCAACTCTTGCCTTGCTGACTCCACTTGGAAGGATAACTCTTTTCCTGCTTTCTGTCTGTGACCGCTTCATTCTCCAAGGGGAGCTGATGGTTTAAGGAGACACCTTCAGGAACAGGGAGCCAGGAGGCTGAGAAACCTTCTTACCCAGGACTGTGGTGGTGCTTCAGAGAGGGCCTGGGGCCTTCAGTAAAGGTAGAGAGCGTTGGGGGACAATAGCGAGGAAGGTAGGACATCATAGGCCGAGAGGAGCTCCTGGAGACACCCATCCCCTTGTGGACTCATCGTGCTCTTTGTTCAGCCAGGTTGTGTAGAGGTAGTTGGGGGTCAGTGGTTTCTAACTCTAGCTCTTCGTTTTTAGTTCAAATTCCCCAGAAGCAGATCCTGGCATAGGACAGGAGTCCAGTGAGTTTGGTTTGTTGAGGAAATGCCCACGGGAGAAACTAAAACAGAAGCTGAGGCAGCAGAATGAAGAAGGGGAAGCAGATAAGCAGGGTGTGACCCATACCAGAAGCAGCTTCAGCCCATCCTGCAGGACAGCAAACATGATGTCCCAAGTGTGTTACTGCTTAGAGCAAGGAGCTGGGCTTCCCCAGTCAGTCTGGGCCGAGGGGCCCTTGGGTGAAGCAGGAGGGTGTGCTGTAAACTTGCTATGTTCACCTACTCTGCTCCTGGGACTGTGTCCTCAGTGGAGTCAGGAAGCCCAGGAGAGGTGCAGGGACAGGTGTTAGCAAGGTTGACACTAGCCCAGAATGGCGTTCAAAGTCATGGGGAAAGGAATCTGGTGGAGCACCAATAGTGTTCCCTCACCGCCCTTAAGATTCATCCTCATGTTTCAGGACCCCAGGTCTCCCCCAACAGCCCTGGATGGACAGCAGCAGGGTGAGGACACTGATCATCTGGGAGCCTGAAGCTGCAGGTGAGGTGGAGCTTTGGAGTGAGATTGCAGGCTACAGCATCAGGGGAGCCCCAGGGAGCAGGATGTCACAGTCTGGAGGGACTGAGGGGCTTGACTCTCCTGCAGCTTCTGAACTCCTGCTTTGCACGTTCATGAGACATGTACACAGCTAAGTATTCAGACCCAAAAGCCAGGAATACACTTGGGTGACGGTGTGGAGGTCAGGCACTGGTCACAAAATGTGCTAACAGAGACTCATGCTGGGGCGTGTGCAGGCAGTGATATGAACCCAAATGCACACACAGATCCTGGGACAGAAATGTATCCATAGCCTTTCACAATCCATTGTATGTGCATGGTCCTGAGCTCACATGTGAAGCATCGCCTTTCAAGTCCCTTTCATTCCTGGAAGAAGAGGTAGAGAGTTGGGAAGGGTCCAGGGCCAGGCTGATTACAGCTTTCTCAGAAAAGTGACCTTTGGCTGGAATTGCTCAGATCATGCAAAGTCTGGTGTTGCTTGTGAAGCAATGATAAAAGCATCTGGAAGCTCAGTTGCTGCCTCCTGCCCCATCTACCCCACCCATGTCCCCACAGTTCCACACCCACCTTTGATCTAGGCCTTCGTCCGTCTAGAACCGGGGTACCCCTGCCCGCAGTGCACAGATGAGGACCTGCAGTCATAAGAGGAATGAAATGGGGACCCTGAGTTGCAGCCCCTGACAGGTAGCCTGCATCCTCCCCAAGTGTCAGGAGCCAGCACAAACATGGCCAGTGGGAACCAAGGGTTTTCAGTTCAGAATCAAATTGCTCCTGGCTCTGAGGGGCTTCCAGGCTAAGAGAGGTCACAGTTATTTTTAAAAACTTGGTGAATGCTGAGTAGACAGAAGCCAAGGACTGTGGAAGCCCAGAGGAGACACATGACAGCCCGGAGCGGGTGCTATCAGGGAAGTATTTCTGAGGAGATAGAGTCTGAAAGGGCTCCTAAAAGGCCAATAGGAATGGGATTTGGGTAAAAGGGCTTTCAGGCAGAGGGAACAGTCTCTGCAAAATGCCGGCACAAAGGGAAGCACGATGGCCTAGGGAATTGGAGGAAGCTCAACAAAGCTGGAGGAGGGTAGGAAGTAGCTGGTGAGGAAGGCTGAGCCTACACTGAAAAGGGCAGTAAGCCAGCCAAAGGGTTAGAGGCACCCTGAGGACAAAGAGAATCCACCAGGCAGTTTTCATCAGGGGACTGATGGTGTCAGGCCTACTCTGGGAGGTCCTTCTGGCTCCAAAGTGCAGGGTGGATATGGGGATGGCTTGAGACTGATTTGAGTGGAATGTAGGGCAGCTGATTTCTGGAAGGCAATTGGAAGGGTGTTATGAATGTACTTCTGTAACAGGAGAGGAAGAAATTTCAATAGACAACATTGAAAGTAAAATGTTGAATATAGCTTTTTATATTACTGGTCAACTCATGAGAATGGCAGAATTTGGGGAGACTGACTTTTCATCTAGTTGAGTCTCAGTCAACGTTCATACCATCAAGTGATGGCAAATGTTCATCTGTACAAGTTATTCTTATCTTACAGGTTGTTCAGATACTGGTTATAGTTTACTGACCCTGGCAGTGGGACTGGTGGAAGCAGTTGAGAAAGAAGGGGAGTCTCCTCTCCCTGCTGCACAAAGGACCTCCACCAGGCTGCCATCCTTTGAGAGAAGGCACTTCTTTCAGTGAGTCAGAGAAAACCATCCTTCCTATAAGAAGTTCTGTAATCCTAACATCTCATGGTAACATGGATCTGAGAAGTCCTTGCTCAGCCCTCTCCCAGGGAAGACTAACATATGTGAGTTTCTTGGAAATGCAAAATATTCCAGATATGGATATAATCTGTGAGGTAACATTGCAGGCTGCTGAGAGAGCTGGTATTTGAATGCAAAGGATCCCCAAATGAGAGGGCACATGGCCGTATCTCAGGGAGCAGCAGTATGAGGGGAGACATTCTCTGCTTCAGGAATTTCCAGTCTCAGGAGGACACAGCCCTGCCTAAGGGCAGGTACCCATGCCCATGGTCATACCTGCAGGTAAGTGCTCTTACTGCCTCCCTTTCACCCTTATTGGATGATGGGTTCTAAGAAGTTAGGCCACTCCAAGATTCTGAAATAATAAAAATACCCCTGTCTTGCATTGCCAACAGTCATGCACTGTGTTAGTTACTTTAATGTAGTATCTCCTATAATCCTCCTAACAATCCTTTGGAGTTAGAAATTGCTATCATATTCATGTTACAGGTGAGGCAGTGAGGCTCAGGGAAGTTAGGTAACTTGTTCAAGGTCATACTGCCAAGAAGAATCAGTGCCAGGTATAAAACCCTGGAGATGTGATCTTAACCTCTAGCACAAGTTTTCAGAGAATCTCAGATGGCATGACTAGAAGAGTTTCAATGTCTGTAGGAGGCGGTCCCACAGTCTAAGTGTCCTTCTCCCCTCTTCTCCCTTCAGCTGACCTGCAGAGCCCCCCCATTCTAGAGAGGAGTTGAGAGTTTCTATTAAACTAAAGACAATTCTGTTTGTATCTCCACTCAGAATGAATCTTCTTCAAGCAAGGCTATGTGTCCCCTCAGATTGGGGTTCCTTAAGGCAGGGTTGTGTCTACTCTCACACTGTGCTGTATTTCACCTTAGACAGGAGATCCTGAGGCAGGGCTCTGTCACCCAGAGACTGGAAATCCCTGAAGGAGGTTTCACCTCACACTGCTGCTCCCTGAGGCAGGACCATGTACCTCCTCAATTTGAGGATTCCTAGGGCAGGGTTATTTATCCCCTCAGAAGAGACTTCCTGTTGGTGAAGCTGTCTCTTCACAGATCCAAGCTCCCTGAGGAAAGGTTATGTACCCTCAGACTGGGGTGACCTGAGGCCGAGCAGCTCTTCAAATTGAGGCTCCATGAGGCTGGGCTCTGTCTCCCCTCAGACAAGACCTCCCTGAAGCAGGGTTATGTCTCCCCTTAAATAAGAAGTCCCAGAGGGCAGGAATGTGTCTTCTTGAGACTGGGGATCCTTGAGGCAGGGTTGTGTTTCCCCTCAGACTAGGTCTTTCCAAGGTAGGGCTATGTGTACTCCTGAAGCACGGCTTTGTCTTCTTTAGAGTGAGTCTGTCTGAGGGCAGGGCTGTGCCTCCCTCAGTTGCAGTTCCCTGAGGGAAGGCTGTCCTTCCCCTCAGACTGGATCTTCCTGGGAAAGGTCAGTGTCTACCCTCAGGCTGAGTTTCCCTGAGGGTAAGACTGTGAATCTTCTCAGACTGGTGCTCCCTGAGGCAGGGTTGTATCTCCCCTCAGACTAGGGATCCCTGAGAGCAAGGCTGCACATCCTATCAGACTGGAATTTCCTCACACAGGGCTATGTCTGTCCTGAAATGGCAAATCCCTCTGTCTAGATCTTCCTGAGGCAGGGCTGTGTATACTCTTGCCCTTTAACTTCCTGAGGCAAGACTGTGTCTCATCTGGACTGGGGATTTCCCATGGGAGGGGCTTCTCTGGTGGCTCAGAAGGTAAAGAATCTGACTGCAATATAGACCTGGATTCGATCCCTGGGTTGGGAATATCCCCTGGAGAAGGGCATGGCAGCCCACTCCAGTACTCTTGCCTGAAGAATTCCATGGACAGAGAAGCCTGGCGGCTATAGTCCATGGGGTTGGAAAGAGTCAGACACAACTTAGCCACTAACACATTCTTTCTTCTCTGAGGGGATAGATGTGTCTCCTCTCAAAGTGGAACTCCCTGAGGCAGGGATGTGTCTCCTCTTAGACTGGGAATTCCTGGTACAGGCATATGTCTCTCCTCAGACTTGCCCTTGCTGAGGAAAGGTTGTGTCTCACCTCACTGGATCTCCCTGAGACAGACTTGTATCTCCCCTCAGATGAGGCTTCCCATTAGCAGTGTTGTCCTCCTCAGATTCAGTCTCCCTGAAACAGGGCTGTTCCTCCCCTTAAACTAGGTCTCACTGAGGAAAGGCTGTGTCTATCCTCAGATGAGGCTATCTGAGGCACAATATGTCTATGCTAACAATTTGGCACCCCGAGACAAGGTTGTTCTCCCTTGAGACTGGAAATCCCTGAAGTAGGACTATGCTTCTCCTCAGAGTGGGGCTCCCTGAGGCCGGGCTGTGTCTCCCTTTAGATTGGGGATCCCTGAGGGTATGTCTATGTTTCCCTCAACTTGACGTTCCCTGGCCTGTGTACTCCATCAGTGTGGAATTGCTGCAGCAAGGTTGTGTCTCCCTTCAGATGGTGCTCCTGGTGGAAGGCCAGTCTCTCCTCAGATTCAGGCTCCCTGAGGTTGGTCTGTGTTTCCCATTTGACTAGATCTGGTTGAGGAAAGGCTATTTCTCCCTGCAGAGCTAGGCTACCTGAGGCAGAGCTTGTCCACTCTCACACTTCAGCTTCCTGAGGCAGGATTGTATCTCATTTAAATTGGGACTCTCTGAGAGGAGGGTTGTGTCTCCTCTCATGGTGGGGCTCCCTGTGACAAGGCTGGGTTTCCACTCAGACTAGGTCTCCTTGAGGCAGGACTGTCTCCCCTCAGACAGGCCCTCCTGAAGGCAGGGCTATGTCTCCCCAAAGACTGGGGGTGCCAGAGGCAGTGTTGTTTATCCCCTGGACTGCACAACCTTGAGCCAGAGTTGTGTCCCCCCTGAGGAGGCTGTGTCTCCCCTAAAATGAGAGCTCTCTGAGGAAGGGTTGTGTCTCCCTTCAGACTGGAAATTCCTGAAACAGGGTATTGCTCCCATGATACTGCTCCTCCCTGAGGTATGGCTGTGTACCCCCTCATTTTGGGGTCCTTGGGGGCAAGATTGTGTCTCCAATGATATGGGCTCCCTGTGGGGCATGTAACTCCTCTTTATCAGGCTCCCTGAGACAAACCTTCTCCCATTAGACAAGATCTGCCTGAGGAAAGTCAGTGTCTACTCTCACACTCTACTTCCTGAGGCAGGGCTCTGTTTCCTTTAGACTGGAGCTCTGAGCAGAGGGCTGTGTCTCCTCTCAGGATGGCTCCTTGATGCAAGGCTGTGTTTGCCCTCAGATTTGGACTCTGTTAGGCAAGACTGTGTCCACTCTCATAGTTTGGCTCCCTTAGGCAGGGTTGTATTTCCCCCTCAGACTGTAGCTTCCTAAGGCAGGGATATGAGTCTTCTAGAATAGGTTCCTCAGGCATGGTTGTGTCTCCCTTCAGACTGGGAGGGGGGTTCCCTGAGGGCAGGGCCATGTCTCCCTTCAGACTGTAGGTATGGGTGGTATCCAGGGATTTGGTTTATGCTTTTGAACTGTGGTGCTGGAGAAGACTCTTTAGAGTCCCTTGGATCGTGAGGAGATCAAACCAGTCAATCTTAAAGGAAATCAACCCTGAATACTCACTGGAAGGACTGATGCTGAAGCTGAAGCTCCAATACTTTGGCCACCTGATGCAAAGAACTGACTCATTGGAAAAGACCCTGATGTTGGGAAAGACTGAAGGTGGAAGGAAAAGAGGATGACAGAGGATGAGATGGTTGGATGGCATCACTGACTCAGGACATGAACTTGGACAAACTCTGGAAGATTATGAGGGACAGCAAAACCTGGCATGCTGCTGCAGTCCTTGGGGTTGCGAAGAGTCAGACACAACTTGGCAACCGAACAACAACAACAGAATCTGCAGGTAAGAGGGCTGCTCCTGAAGCCTCCCACTCGCGGTCAGGTGAATCAAAATGTATGTCATCTTGTTCTCTGCAGGTCACTTGGCCCATTGCTGCTTGTTTTGTCACAGGCCTGCAGTGGGCAATAATTTCAAACACTGTGCACGTAGGTTTTCTTCAAATGAAGTCCAGTGTCCTACCTGTGTCGATAGTGCCTGGGTTGAGAAACCTTCCTTGAGAGTTTCCTCAGTGTAGGAAGGACAGGAGGGCTCTGGATAAGACAAGCACAGAGCTCCTCAGCACTATTTATCTGCCATGGACAACTGTCAGCAGCTCCAGGTGCAAAGAGAGCCATACACTGCTTTTTCAAGGCCCTAGGGTGACTTGATGTCTCATGGAATCCATACAACCCAATTGTGTATATGACATCATTTCCACCCTACGTATGAAGAAATGGAGGCTCAGAGAGACTGTGTAACTCATCCAACATCACACAGTGGTATGTTGCAGACCTGGTATTAGAAATTAATCCCTCTAGCTCCATAGGTCACACTGTATATAATTCTTCTCTCTTGTTTCCAGAGGGTAGTCACCTGCCCCTGCCTGATGTCCTGCTGTGTCTTGACTGCCTTTCCATCTTATCTGGACAATAAACCATTCTTGCTGAGGGGCTTACATCCAAAGATTTAGTCTTTTGTAATATTGGGAAGGAGTTAAATTCACTCAGATCGTTAAGTCTGCTTCAATGAGACGACTGATCCTTGAGACCACGGTCAGGTTTCCACAATGGCCGTGAGGTGCCCTGAGACAGTCAGAAATTAGGAGGCACTCAGAGTAGGAGGGTGTAGTGTGCTTACTAGATACATGAGGACACTAAGGAACTAACTGAGCAAGGCTCTGACCAAGGACACACAGCATCTGGAATTTGGGGCGGGATACATCCTGAAAAGCAGTTCGTGCCTGTTTTTCTGCCTTACTTCTTACCCAAAGTTAATGCACAAACTTTAAAACCACTAAAAGAATTTGCTGTGTGTCCTTGGTCACACCTTTGTCCCTAATTTTCACAAGCCGAACAAAGTAAGTCAAGGTGCACAGATGCTCCCTTTACATAGAGCTCCTATGATATGTCAGTGCCAGTGGTACAACTGTGAACTAACAGAAATTCCTGGCTTTCTCATGCTGACTGCCATAAATCTGGAGGAAGGAGACAGGATGCCAGCGGAAACAAGATGTCTAAGATTTTGTTTTAAATTTTATTTATTTATGTTTTTGTCATTACATTGTGAAGAACAAGAGCCCAGCTAGGTCTCTGCCCTTGGGCAAAATCGAAGTCTGTGTGGGCCATTCCTACTTTTAGAAAACCAGCTCTAGAGAATAAAACAAAATTGTTAATAGTGGTTCCTGGAGGGCAGGATTAGGGGAAATCTTTCACATTCCATACAAATTTTCTTTGGATGTGTTATAATATGGTGAACTAGTTTTGTAATTAGAAAAAAAATGTTAGGAAGGAACTCACACATGAGGCATCCTCTTGACCAAGAGACCTCCCCACATCCCACCACGCCCTCACCCTGAAGTGAAAGTGAAAGTTGCTCAGTCGTGTCCAACTCTTTGTGACCTGTATAGTCCATGGGATTCTCCAGGCCAGAATACTGGAGTGAGTAGCCTTTCCTTTCTCCAGCAGATCTTCCCAACCCAGGGATCGAACCCAGGTTTCCCGCATTGCAGGTAGATTCTTTACCAGCTGAGCTACCAGGGAAGCCCCCTACTTAGGCTCACCCTGGTATCCATGAATGTTTGTTGAATGAATGAAGGCAAGTGAATGAATGTTTGTTGAATGAATGAAACCTGAATACCCTCTCTGGGCTCACCCTTTAACTCCTGTCAGCAGGCTAAATCCTTGCTAGGGAGTCTTTTCAGTTCCTGAGAGAAGGAGACCCTTTCTTCCACCTCATAACACAAAGGGGAAAAAATGTAAAGCCCCACTTTACAGAAGCTCAAAGAGGGTATACGAGAGTAGGATGGGACCTGGTATTCAGTTCTAATATTTTGGCTACATCTTCCTCCCAGCATTCATTCATTCAACAAACATTCATGAACACCAGCTCTATGTCCAGCACAAATCAGCTCCTCCCTAAATACATGGTCTTTACTCCACTACTGGAAGCCCTTACTCTCCTTCCAGCCTTTAAACCTTACCATATGGACCATTCTAACCATCTCTGAAAAGGGGCACTTCTCTCCATCCCCGCCAGCCACTCTAGACCAGGGTAAGTAATCTTTTCTTAAAGAGCCTGATTGTGAATATTTATACTTTGAGGCTAAAGAGGCAACTTGGAGAATTTTATACAGACACGTGATCATTTAAAATGTGAAAATCATTTAAAATGGCTCATGGAGTATATAGATATGAAAATGGCCAATGGGCTGGATTTTGACCATGGAACAATACTTAGGGACCCTTGATATAGACTGTTACTGCTCCCTGTCATCTGTCTACCTCCCACACCCCAAACACAACGAATCTCTCGGCTTCAACCATAGGACATGTACCACACAGATTGGACCACGTCCCTCCAGTACTTAAAGCCCTCCTGGGCTCCTCTTTGTCCCCAAGATAAGGGACGATGTACAGACTCCTGCTCCTGGCACCAATTGGCCCACATCTCTTTTCTCAGCTCCCCGCTCCAGAGGATTCTCTGAGCTCTGCTGTGGTTGGAAACACCTGCTGGATTTTGTTGCTCTAGAGGTTATCTAAGCATTTGTGAGGGCCGGTGGGTGGGTGTCCAACTCAAACCAGCCCCAGTGTGCCCTGCCCTTAGGATGGGGGCCTCTTTCCTAGGAGAAATTTTTGAACTGACCTGAGTCCAGACTTTTGGATCCAGGTAAAGATGGAGGAAGAGAAGGACATTTGTCTCCTCTGGTAATGCTTTATAAGCCAGAGCATCTTTCTTTATCTGCTTGACTCTCACCATCACTTGGCAAGTGAAGCACTAAGTGTAGAGAAACCCTGTCTTCTTCACACATTCCCAGCTATTAATCTTGGCTGTAATAATTGTCTCCAACACCATCCATGTCCAGTGTTCTCCTCCATAAATATGCAGTAACAACCTCCCTCTAAAAATCCCTTGTCCCCGCTATCTCCTCCACCTCCCCTCCTATGCCCAATGGATAAGCAGTCTGCATTCTACATCCTTCACTCCCATTCTGCCTTCCCTTCTCCAGACTTCAGACATCACTGTTCCATGGAACCGCCCTTAACAAGTTCACCAGTGGCCTCCATGCTGCTGAATCCAGTGGTCAATTCTCAGCTCTTATCTTGACTTCTCAGCAGCCTCAGACACAGTTGGTTCCTTTCTTCTTCTTGCAATCACTTGGCCTGTGAACACCACACTCTCCTGGTTTCCCTCCTGCCCCCTTGGCTGTCCCTGGGTCTCCACAGTTGCTCTTGTCCTTCAGCACGCCCCTGTCTGGCACACTTCTGTGTCCTTACTGCCTTTCTATCATATTTTGACAATAAGCCATTCTTGCCGAGGGGCTTACATACAAAGATTTAGTCTTTTTGTAATACTAGAAAGGAGTTAAATTCACTAAAATTATTGTTTTCTTCAATTAGGACTGACCTTTGAGTCTATGGTCAGTTTTCCACAATGGCCATGAAGTTTCCTTAATCAGAGAGTCAGAGGTTAACAGATACTCAGAGTAGGAGGGAGCAGTATGCTTACTGGATACATGGGGAAATTGAGATTCTGAATGGGGAAAGACTCTGTCCAAGGGCACATAGCATCCTGGAATTTGGGGTAAGATCCATCCTGAGAACCAGTTCAGGGCTTTCTGCTTTACTGCCTTATACAAAGCTAATGTACAAACTTTAAAACCACTAAAAGAACTTGCTATGTGTCTTTGGTCACACCTTTGTCCCTCTCCTGGTGACAGTCTTCTTACTGAAGAAGTGTTGGGCTAGATGTTTTCTAAGGACAAGACTTGATACCTGCACCTCCAAGCATGGCTGCTGAAGGTTTTATACCTCTAAGATATGTTAAGTGTGCTGCACTACATGGCCTACACATTTCCTCAAATCCTGTTCCTTCATCAGTCCTCATAGTGGTCTCACCTCACTGAAGTTGGAGAACCACAGCCAGACCGAAGCTGACTTGTCTCCTAGCCACATAGTCGTAGAAGCCTGTCTCCTGCCCCCGGCCCAGTATTCTGCTCACTGCTCATGGGGTCAAACATCCCCATGGACTCATGAGGACTATGGTCCTGACCACTCCCTAGCCAGCCCCATACTTACCGAGATGGGGAAATAGTCCTTCATGTACTTCCATATGACCTAGCACCTTACGCTTTTGATGTACCTGCCCCCCTGCCTCAGCTTGGCTCAATCCAGGTACCACCAGATGGCATACAGGGTACTGATATCCAGAATCTTGTGAACAGAAGGGCTATGAAGACCACACTGCAGAGAATGGCTGGGAAGGGAAGCAGGAGCATTAGTGGTTAGCGGTGTGAAGGAACTAGCTCTCCCCATATGCCCAGCACCAACAGCACTGTCCTGCCCAGCCCTCACCCCAGGAGGAAGGAATCAGACTCTTTTGACTTCAAGGAAGAGGGAACACAGCCTGGGCAGCGTCACATTGGGAACCTGGATTTGAAGCCACATAGATCTAATTTCAAACTCACTTGTTTCTACTGCACAAGGCTGCTTATTCACTCCAGTCTTCCCTTCCATCTCACTCTGTCTAGTTAAGTAATCTATATTCACCAGATGCTTAATAAATGACTAGGGGAGTTGTGATTGGATTAATTGTTTCTAGTTTCCACTGTTGGGATCTCAGAAAAAAGGAAACATTCTTTCTGCCCAGCCCCTTTCTACCTACCCTCAGTCCATCTTTCCATAGATAAATCCCACCAGATCTCCCCTCTAATTCAACTTCTCATAACTTTGAAGCACAATCCAAGCAGCTCAGCCTGGCATTCAGGCTCCTCACAGCTGGCCTGAATCCCTCTTGCTCCAGCCTTACTGACCCACATGCACCCTGGACTCTTGGCCACACTAAGCTACTCAGTGTTCCTACAACACCCTGAGCTCCTTCAACCTCTTAGTATTTGCTTCTGCACTTTCCTCTGCCTGCCCTGCCCTTTCCTGCTGAATGAGGGAAAGAGAAAGAAACCAACCTGTCACTGGCCTGTAGCCAGGACTGAAGCAGGGCTACAATCAGGCCCAGTGAGGAATTTCCCTTTGACCTATGACTCTGGGTCCCTACCACAGGCTAATCCCAGCTTCCTCTCACAGGTGGGGGATCTGTGGGGCTGAAACTAATTTGATGTCGGTGGAACCTCATTCTCAGGGAACATTGCTCCCCCTTAAACCCACTCACTCCACTCAACACCATACACTCATACTCTTAAAGAAGGTCAGTTTCCACTTTTACACCATCTGAAAGTAGAACAGACTGTGCTGTCATTCCTGGTAGGCTTCCAGAAAGAGGGGATGTTTGACTCAATTTAAATAGTAGTAAGATTCATAAGCCAGACAAAGTAGGCTGAAGCTCACAGATGCTCACTTTACACAGAGCTCCTACGATGCATCAGGTGCTGGTGGTGCAACTGTAGATGGGCAGAAATTCCTGGCCTTCTCAAGCTGACTCCCACAAATCTGGAGGAAGGAGGTAAAATGTCACTGGAGACAAAATGTGCAGCTTTTGACATGAATTGTATTTATTTATTTTGTCACCACAGTGAGAAAAGTCAAAGTCACTCAGTCATGTCTGACTCTTTGGGACCCATGTATAGTCCATGGAATTCTCCAGGCCAGAATACTGGAGTGGGTAGCCTTTCCCTTCTCCAGGGAATCTTTCCAACCCAGGGATCAAACCCAGGTCTCCCACATCACAGATAGATTCTTTACCAACTGAGCCACAAGGGAAGCCCAAGATAAA
This sequence comes from Bos indicus, assembly GCF_029378745.1. Taxonomy (NCBI): domain Eukaryota; kingdom Metazoa; phylum Chordata; class Mammalia; order Artiodactyla; family Bovidae; genus Bos; species Bos indicus. The sequence goes on along the minus strand of NC_091774.1, from coordinate 55,521,715 downwards.
GAGCCTTGTTAGGTCTCTGCCCTTAGGCAAAATCAAGTCTGTGTGGGTCACTCCCACTTTCAGAAAACCAGCTCTAGAGAATAAAACCAAGTTATTAATAATGGGGAAAACTTTCAGTTTTAGGACAAACATTTTGTTTAGATGTATTACAAGAGCATGTGTTAGTTTTTTATTTAGAAAAAAAAAATGTTAGGAAAAACCCACATGCAGGGCATTCCCCCTTGACCAAAAGACCCCCGGTCCCCTGCCCCAACCTTGCCCTCACACTGGGCTCACCCTTTAACTCCTGTCAGCAGGCAAAATCCTAACTTGGGAGTCTTTCAGTCCTGAGGAAGGGAGACCCACTTCTTTTATCTCATAACACCAAAGGGGAAAAATGTAAAACTTTCCCTTACAGAGGCCCAGAGAGGGTATGCAGGTTGGCTAAACTCACACAGCAAGCTAGTAGGATGGAACCTGGCATTCAATTCTACTATTTTGGCTCCATTGTGCAATAAACATTCATTTATTCAATAAACATTTATCAACACCAATCTTCTAGGAGCTGGAGATGCAACTGAGAACAAGACCAACTATTTGAAAGGAGCTTACCTTCCTGTGTGAGTGTGTAAATTATAAAGGAGAGGAAAGGAAACAGTAAACAAAAAATAACCCACTGGAAAGTATTTGTTTCTGGGCCCTGAGTCCTTGGTGACAGTCTTAGTTGACTTTTCCAGCCACTTCTTTTCCTCTCCCCTAAATGCCTGCTCTATGTCCAGTGTGAACCAGCTGTTTAATGTATGTATTCTGTTAGCTTCTGCACTGGAAGCCCTTAGTCTCCTGTAGCCTAAAAGTCCTATCTTGTGGACGCATCTCCTAACTTTCTCAGGAAAGGGGCACCTTCTGTCCAAAGTGCCAGTCTCCCTATTCCAGGGGAAGTAATCTTTTCTTAAAGATCATGCTTAAAGATATTTATACTATGACAATAAAGAGGCAACTTGGAGAATATCACATAAACACATGACCATTTAAAAATGTAAAATGTAAACATGCTCACACCTTTGACCCACCAGGGCCTTGCTGTGTGGGCATCTCAGCCTGTGTCCTCCAGGCAGACAACCTCCTGCAACACCCACAGCACTGGGGTTGCCTAGTTCAATCCCTGAGGGCTCGTGGGCTGTTGCTGTGGTAGTGCCTGCAATACACCCTGAGTTACTTCACTCCAGGTGTCACGCCATCCTATGGAGTGTGAGCTGGACTTAGGGCCTTGCATGGAACTGATAAAGTGAGGTAGAATTCATGGCGAGTGACTCAGAGACTAGGTTGTAGAAGGTATGTGGTTTCTGTGTGTGTGTGTGCGCGCGTGTGTTAGTCTCCTTCTAGTACTCTTGCTCTATCTACTTTGTGACTGGCTTGCTCTGGAGAATCCTGGTGAGTAGCACTGGGCAGTGTGTTGGAGAGGCCCACATGCCGGGCTCTGAAGCCTTCTGCCAGCAACTGCATGGAAGAGCTTGGGAGTGGATCCTCCAGCCCCACTCTAAGCTCTGCAACTGTCCCCTCCTGGAGCAGGTTGACAGCCTCCTCCTGGGTGAACTGAATTGGAACTTTCAGGTGCTTCCAGTTCCCTGGGGACATAGTTGACGACTCACCTACTTATTGTCTTGGCTTCTTCACTCCAAGCTAGCCTACAATATGAGTAACTAACTGGTTGGATGGCATCACAGACTCAATGGACATGAGTTTGAGTAAGCTCTGGGAGTTGATGATGGACAGGGAAGCCTGGTGTGCTGCAGTCCATGGGGTTGCAAAGAGTCAGACACGACTGAGAGACTAAAATGAACTGAAATGTGATATAGGACACTGGGCTGGGAGAGCAGGTTTTCAGGTTAAGGGAAGTGCACTGACATCTGACAAGAAGTGGACTTCAGTTATATATTTTGGCCATGTCATGCAGTATATGGGATCTTATTTCCCTGCATGCACATGTACCAAGTCGCTTCAGTCAACTTTGATTCCTTGTGATGCTGTGGGTTGTAGCCTGCCAGGCTCCTCTGTCCATGGGGTTCTCCAGGATATAAGAATACTGGAGTGGGTTACATGCCCTCAGCCAGGGGATCTTTCTGACCCAGAGATTGAACCCGTCTCTTGCTTCTCCTACATTGGCAGATGGGTTCTCTACCACTAGCACCACCTGGGAAGGCCCTTAGATCCCTGACCAAGGATATAATCCCAGTTCCCTACATCCCTGCATTAGAAACATGAAATCTTAATCACTGGACCTCCAGAAAAGTCCCAGGAGGTGACCTTTGATTGGCCAAATTGAGGAGATAAGGAGTCAAAAGAAAGAGATCAGCAGTTCCCAGGACACTGCAGGTGGGAGAGCAGGAACTCTGAGAATAACTATCCAACCATCCACAGAGATGTGGACATAACAAATCCTTGCCCTCTTTAGCCACTAATGTCTGCACCAGTTCAATACCCAGTACTAGAAAACTGCAGTGGGCAGGTACTTCTCTCTTGGCAAATCTTGCCCATCCTTCATGGTCCTGCCCACTTGCCACTTCCTCCCTCTTCCTTGGTGGAAACCATCACTCCCCCTCTCAACCACACTGCTCTTGATTTCTGCCTCTCTTGAGACCCTATAGCACCCACCTTTTAGGGTCAGAAGATGTCATCATGAGATGTTGGGCACATTTACAACCAGAATCTAATTACATCTACTCCCCATCACTCCTCACAGGCCATAGAATGATCAATGATCTCAAAATATTATTTTTCCCACGCATAAATCCAAGCTATGAATTGTGATGCTTTTTTCTCTGAAAACAAAACTGAGGTTTAAAAAGGATCTGACTTGCAAAGTCACTGAAAAGGGCTGGCCCAGGCTTAGACCCAAATTTACATTCATAAAATAATCCCACCTCCATTTGTACATATTGGCGTGATTAGCTTCTGGAAGGAAAAGAACTTGCTTTCCTACTCTAGACGTGAGAGTTCACAGTACTGGCCCTACCCTACCATCCTGTCCCTCACTCATGATGTGTGTCGCAGACCCAGTGACCCAGAATTCGTCTCATCAGAGGCATGTCACTGTCTGCCCTGCTTGCGGTCGCAGAACACTCATTCCTCATGTTCCTTCTCTGGCTGGTCTGCCCTGTGTCTGCACATAGCCTCCCCCTTGTCTCCCACAGAACAGGGCAGAGGTGGTAAGTTGGAGCTGACTGGTCAGGGAGGAATAGGTAACATGCCACTCTCTGGCCCATCTGAGCCACCATCTGGGAAGGGGACACAGGGCAGCAGGGCTGCAGGGCCAGACTGGGATTAAATGGGAGGCTTTGACCAGTGCTCCCAGTTGGGGATTAGGGTGGAGGAAAAGAAGACTGAATCAATCCTTTCATTGATGAATTGACATTTATGGAGCTCCTTTCTACGTCAAGGTCAAGGCTGAAGTTACAAATGAGGAGTAGTGGCCACATCATGGAGCTCTCAGCCCATGTGACATCACAGTTGAGGTCAGAGGTCATCACAGTCCCTTGGGGAAACTGAGGCTCAGACAGAGGGTGAAGAGGTCTGCCCCTGGTCACTCATCCAGTGACAGAGCTCAAGCCTCTTTCCCTACTTCCTGGCCCTTCTGGCTGGCACTCGGGCTCAGAGGATTCAGAAACTCAAAAGTGCAAGGATAAGTCAGGGGGGTGTGGCCTCACCCTCCTCTTCATCTCAGGGAGGGAGGAGCTGAGACAGGCAGGTTGCAGGATGGAGGCGCTTGTATGAGAAAGAATTGCAGCTGGGGGCTGCTTCTGTGCTGTCACTCAAGGCAGAGGAAAAGAAAACCTGCCAACTGGAGCTGCTCTTGTCCTGCCCATTGAGTGACAGGACCACAGAGGACGGAGAAATAGACATCATTCTCTCCAAGCATCTCTTCCATTTCTCAAGTGGGCAGAACCAAGGAGAGGGCCCACTACAGAGCAGTCAGTGCAGGAGAGCAAATCACTGATGCCAGAGTCTGGTCTCCTTTGCCACAGAACTAGCTGTGACCCAGGGCCTGGCATGGGGTGGAGATGCAAGAATCAGTGAAGGCTCTGGAGATGTGTTCAACAGACACCTCCAGGAAACCTTCTGGGATCACAGCACCTCCCTCCATCCTCCCTAATGCCAGCCCTGCCCTTTGGGGCAGCCCCTCCTCTGGAGAGGTACTCAGCATAACTCCAAATGTTGGTCTTTTGGGACATTGTACTTGAGCTTGTGGGCTTCGAAGAGGTTGCTCAGCTCCTTCATGTAGCGCTGGTGCAGCCTGTCCACCTCCTCCTGGGAGGGATGTGGTGTCTTCTGCACTTCGATGGGCTTCCCCACTGCAAGACACAGAGCTGAGTGGTGGCCCAGAGCAAGGAGAAATGTCTGAATAGCTGAAGAGATCCTGCTAAGTCCATGCACTAAAGCCCATGCCCATTATTTAAAGGAAAATTCCTCAGGCTCTCATTCACAGCCTGCTGATTGCTATTTTATGCACAATACTAACAGACTTGGAATTCCCTTCTCTTGTATTCACCTTCTCTGATTCTCCTTTCAGAATCAAACCCTCCTCTCTGGCATAATAAAAGTCAAGTAGATTCTGATTCAAGTTTCAACATCCTTACTCAAGGGCAGGGTGATCTTTTGGAAGTGATTTACTTTCTCTGAGTCTACATTCACCATCGATGAAATGGGGATGATAGTCCCTGCCTCCAAAGTTGTTGGGAAAACTGAGCAGTTGCTTGTAAGGAGCCAGTGCAGTCCCTGCCACACAGTAGGTGCTCAGAAATCAGCAGTGGAGAATGGTCTGTTTATCTTAGTTAGAGTTCCCTCCCCAGACTGCTTTACATTGACCTGTGTGTCTGTTTCTCAATCTAGAACATGAGTTCCATGAGATCAAGAATATGTCTGGCCTTTGTCCACATCCCTTTGAAGCACAAGCCCAAGCCCCTTGTTGTGCAGCCCTTCCCCTCCCAGCCCAGGTCTAGGCTCACCAACGGTGGTGATGGGCCGGCGGTAGGGCATAAAACCAAAGCTGTACTGGAAGACTCCACGGCCATAGAAGAGCGGGATGGAGAATCTCGTGGTCTTTAGAAGTTGGTCCTGGAACCAGTGCAGCCAGGAGCCAGGAGAGTTCTCAACCTGGTCAAATATGTCATTCTCCCCAAAGGAGAAGATCGGCACCAGAGCTGCCCTAGAGGGAGACAGGAGAGAGGGCGTGTGGAGGGGCAAGAAGGCACAAGCTGGTCACCCAACTTCCCTCAGGGACCTATGAACAGAAACTCAAGCACAGGACAGAGCCCTGGACCAAAAGTAGGAGGCCTCAGGTGTCTCCCAGACCTGCCATGGTTTATGATTTCAGGCAGGTCATGGCTCCTCTCAGGGCCACCAACTGGCAGTGGGATTGTTACCGAGTACAAGCTCTGCTTGCTGAAAGATAGGCCAATGAATCTGAGATGTACTGTTGGGATGAGGAATCGACTTTTTCAGGAGCTGGCTGACTGAGAAGATGGCAGGCTAGCACCTCAAAATAACCATCTTGTCAGGGCCTGGTTGCCAGGTTCTTTTATGGATCAGAGATAGGGAGGAGGTGAGGAAACAAAGTAGAAATACTATTTGATCCTTGCAAACATCCCCTAGAATGGTAAATTTCAGGTGGGGGAATGTGTTAGCTTCACTTGCTTGCAATCCTTCACAGGTGGGTGGCC